>NW_020172451.1:6729868-6804075 GCF_003031525.2 Neophocaena asiaeorientalis asiaeorientalis | reverse complement strand
TCCCTCCACTCCCAGCCCTACTCCCTGGAAGAGCAGGACAGAAAAGTGTGAGTGCAGGGTCCTCACTCGACAGCCCCTCAGCAAGCACTGTAACCCCCACTGGCCCCAGACACTCATCACTCAGCACAGGGCCTGCTCTGGAGGTCAGTACCGGGACCCACCTAGGAAACAGATGACTTCCCAGATGAAAACTGCCACATTCTGAGGTGAATTCTGTCTCTTCCTCAAAGTACTGTTAGGCATTCCAGAGAAAGGCAGACACCCCCCACCCCGACTTGTAACAAGGGGGAGGGAACATTCCACAGAGACTCAGGCACATGGTGCTTGCTGCCCCAGAGAGCCAGGCCTAGCACACCTGTGTGGGTCTCAGCCGTCTGGAGTAAACACAGACGCCCTCACTTGCAGAGAAATAATCCCTTAACGAACAGTTCTGAGACAACCAGCCCCCCACCCCATCCTGTAGAAGCAAGTGCCCCAAGTTACATTTTGGTTTTTCTTCTCATGATCTGTTTTGCTCAGTGAGGACGGGGCGGGTGAGGAAGGCAATGGGAGCACTGCAGGCCTGCTGCTTCTAGAGACCCAAGTCCCATAATCCTGCTCTCACAGGCACACGCTGCCAGCCCGGACCACGAGCCCCCAGACACACTCACAAAAAGCACAATTCAACCTCCTGAGATTTTTAAAAGTAAAGTTAAACGGGATGCTAAAGTCTACTAAATCGTTGAGGGGATTTTCCTTCCCTTTGTACTTCTAGGAAAAGGAATCCTTCATAGACCTGGGGGAAAAAAAAGGTTTCAAAAAACAAAACTTGGGGTATTTTTTGTTTTTCAAAGGAGAACCCATCATAAGCTTTAGAGATGTTAAGTAAATTAAGAAGAGGCCTCTGGCAAGAAGCCTTTCTGAGACAGGGAAAGAGTGAGGGCTGCCAGCAGGACAGCCACCCCCCCAGAGGCTGCGGTTCTGCCCCTGGGGACTCCACACACAAGGCCTGAACCCCGGCGGATTCTGGGGAGCTGAGCAACAGCTGGAAAGACATTGTATCCACCTGGCGCTGGCAGTCCATGCGATTAAATGCTGGTGGGGCAGCCTGGCCTGGGGCGAGCAGGAGGCAGCGGCCCGACACCCCCTCGGAGTCTGGCAGGGGTGGCGGCCCCGACTCACCTGTGCTTGCTGTACTTTCCATTCCCACGAGCACACTGCCCCCCTCACCCCCGCTCCGACTGCTCTGTGCTGAGGCTGCCTTTCGCTGTCTTGTTCTGCAAGGCGGGGAGAGGGCACGGGAGGGGAGGCTGACGCCGGCAAAGCCAAGGAGACAGGACAGGAGGGACAGAGAACGAGCGTGGGGGTCAGGGCAGGCGGAGGTGAGGAGAGGAACGCACATGGAAAAGGAAAGAAAAAGCAGAGTCAGTGCTGAGTGACAAACAGGAGATACTCAGACAGGGTCTTCTGAGGTAAACTGTGACCATTAAAAAAGAGAAGTTTTTAAAAATAAAAACATGTAAATTAAGTAAAAAATGGGAGAGAAAATTGTAAGATCCTATGATCCATACTGGAAAATAATTGTTAAAGAAAAGCGTAAGTAAGCATCTTTCAGAAGCACTTTGAGGGCAGACTTGTCAGGGCGACCTCTTTCTAGTACTTTCTGGCCCCACTTAGAGACTGAAGACCGTGAGCACCAGTGGCCACCAGGGGTCAGTGTGACCTCAGCCGGAGGAGAGCCGTCGCTGCAGGGACTGCCAGGTGGCGAGTCTCCACCATCCCAGTCCTTCCCTGGGGTCCCTTTCTCCACACCCTCCCGTCTCCACACACGCATGTGGTGTCTTGGAAACAGGCCATTCACACACACCCCCACCCCCATCTTCGTTCCTTTCCTAAATTTAAGAGGTGACCAAGAGACCACCTCCTCAATCAGCTGCAGGCACCACTGGCTGCTTCGGCTGAAGTAAAACCTGGAGGAGACTGTGAGTTTCCCCAAAAGCCTGGAGTCAACTCTCTTTAGTCTGGGAAGACACCTCTGCTTATGTACCTAGACCTACAACCAATCTCACCTCACGCCAATCTGTGATCTGGGGTTCCACTCAACTGCGGGGGAAACCAGGAGTTTTGTGTGTTTCTCTTCCAATTTCTCTTAACAGACAAACACCTTTCTCCCCAGCTGCGCCACCCCATGGGTGCTGACCCCACGCCACAGGGCTCCCTCCCATTTGCATCTCGGCCCTCCCGGGGCCAGGAGTGCTTGGCAGCCCAGGCCCTGGTGGTGTGGCCGTGACCCTGCAATGTCTGGTCTCCAGGTCTTTCAGGAGGAGCCCCGCCGCCACCCCCAAGTCCTGCGGGGAGGGGAGCACAGGCTCTGCAGGCTCTGACTCACCTTGTGCTTGGGGCACCTCACCGAGAAGTTCTCCTCATGGAGCAAACAATCTGCAAGAGAGAAGGGGACAGTGAGGAGGAGGCTGGCGTGCGGCACAGCCTGAGGGGCATGGGGCCACGCTGGCCAGGACAGGGTCACACATGGAGATAAGAGGTGTCCACACTATGATTTCTAATAGGAAAACATGCAAGACACCCCCAAATAAGCTATGGCACCTCAACATGGTGGAATGTCAGTCCAACATGAAACGTTTCAGAATAGTGAACACGATGCAAATTGCTCAAAAAACCAGGATACATAAATGTACAAGTACAATCCCAATTTTACCAAAATATTTTATGTGCATAAAAAAGGACAAAGGAAATCTACCAAAATATGACAGTGATTCTCTTTGGATAGTAATACTATAGGTGATTTTAATTTTCTTTATTTTTTCTGTATTTCCATGATCATATCCTATTATTCTAATCATCAGAAACAATCTCTAATAAGTGTTATTTTTAAAATTCCTTATCTTAGGCTAAGGCCATTCCACAGGCCCACGCCAAAGCTTCCTTGTGAAAACACTTTGAATCTGGAGGCACCTTTTCTCCTCCGTGGAGAGTCACAGGTCAGAGACAGCAAGGAGGCCAGGCCCGTGAGCCCCGCTGCCACCCTTGCCCCCCACACAACCCATGGACACACTGCAGAAGGTCCATAATCCCTGCTAAATGCTTCAGAGAAATGTGAAATCCCACGAGGGGGCGATTAATCCTCGGAGGAAAATCACTCATTCCAACTGTTAACACGGTGGTGACACATCCTCCATGACGGCAAGGACGCGCATCTGCCTCCAGGGGCGTTGTGCTCTGCGGCACAAGCATGGTGCGCGGAGCAGGCGAGGAAACCGACTTAACGAGCTCACCCTGCACACCACAGCTCCTGAAGACCGACAGCCAGGTCACCGGTGCGAGACGCAGTGGCCGAATGTTAATAAATATTGATCACACATTCTCAGAGAGCTCCCAGGCACCAAGGCGGGAGGCGGCCGTGGTACTTAGCCTTGTTAAGTTTACAATTTAACTCAGGTTTAAAGTGAGGTCCAGATTAGCGGCCTGTACCCACAGATTTCAAGTGAAACAGTAGTAAGCAAGGGAGCAGACAAATGGAAACTTTTGAGGTCCTCTATAATCTTAAATAAATAAAGACCCTTTCATAATTCGGCTAAGCCACCTCCCCTTCTGGAGTCCTAGAATCTCTAGGGTCAGACGGGTTTGGTCTTCACAGTTCCCGGGGCAAGCCTCGGGGCACGAGAAACAGCAAGTCCTGCTAACCTTTGCATCCCTATCCCCTCCCCCCTCCAAGCAAAGAGTGCGGCAGTAAATGAAATGTGTTAATTTAAAACCCACAAGTACATGGTATGACCGAGGCTCCTGCTGCTCCAATCTGCCAGAGAGCTCACGAACAGCGGGAGATGGACAGCTGGAGCTCCAGGGAAGCACCTTCTCCTTACCTGGGCTGTGGCAGCAGCGCATGCTGGCAGAGTCTATAGTTTGGGCCAAAGAGAAACAGCACAGGCCACGGGGTGGGGAAAGGCCACCCTTACACCACAGGGGTTTACAGAAATAAGGAGCGGGGCCGTGTTAGCTGGAAAAGATGCCATCAGAAAGGTAGAGGTGGCTCAGGTCCCCTCACTACCACGAAACAGTGACCAGCTGTGATGGACCATTAGTAAAACAAGCTTAAAGTTAGGAAACATGTTCCCTCAAAGTTAAAAAGGAGAAATAAAACAATGTAGGTAAACACTAAAGGCAACTTGGAACTAATGCCAGGTACTTCTGGGAATGGAAGTCTCCGAAACGAATCTACGAGATGGGGTGCACCTTTTGGCTAGGCCTCCCGAACAGGCAGCGGCTGTCCCCATTCTCGTCATGTCCACCGGCCATCAGGAACTGCACTTCCTGTTCCTGGCAGGGTGAGAACCACAGCTGGAGGGCTTAGACACCTGCAAGGGGCCGGGGAGCCTCTCCTGGGCTGCCTCCAGCCAGGCTCTGCTGGGGAAGAGCCGAGAGTGGCAGGAAGTACAGTAAAAGCTCTCCTGAGGGTTCTGGACAGGTGCCTGGCCCCACACTGCCCACCCGCCAGCCTCTCGTTTGATTCCTTTAAGCCCCTGGCAACACCCCGCACTGTGCAGAGGGCCTGGTCAGCACTTCCCCACAGTGAGGTCAGAGTCAATGGCTGGATCATCACGCAGGCTGGAAGAGGCTCACCAGGTTGTCTAGTCGGCAGGGTGGCTTCCAGACACAAACAGCAGCACCCCAGAACAGTGTTCCACTTTGAGTCCTCTCTTTGGGCTTAAAGGCAGAGGACTCTGCTGAGCTCCTCATAACAAGCTATGTGGAGCTTCAGATACCCACATGCACCCGTATATACCCCATGCTGAGGATGGTGAGCCCGGGAAGGGAGAAAACGAAAGGATGTCTAGCGTCCTTTGGATCTGCCAGGCCCCGACAGTCTCCAACTCAGCTACAATCTCCTCAGAGCTACGCTTAGTACTCATAATGGCAAAATCCAGGCTGGGACTCAGGGACCCACCAGCCTCACCCCACCTCACTGAGAGGCAGCCTCAGCTCCTGGGGCTGAAGGAGGGGAATAAGAAGGTGGGAGCAAGGCCCTGGGATGCAGAGAGCTCCTCTCCAGGGAGAGGCCAGACCACCAGTTCTTTCGTAGGACCCATCTGGGGCTCTGAACCCACTGCTGCAAGATCAAAGTCAGCAGCGGAGAGAGCAGCTTTAAAATGCTGCTGGAAGGGTGGCTACAGAAGTGAAATTCCCAGCTGTGCTTCCTCATGAGGGTAAAAGAAAAAGCCCCTCTAGGCAAGATTCTATATGCACAGTGGGATTATAAATGAGCTACCACAGCTCTTTTTTCCTTTGGTATTAATTGTTGTGGCTTATTGCATTAAATACATTAAATCTTTTTTTTTTTTTTAAACAGCACTCATGTTCTTATTACTGCACTCTCCCACCTGGAGACAAATCCTATGCCTGTGACATAACAAGCAGCACAACAGAGCAAACTGATGTCACAAATGTGCAATCACTATTAGGAAGGGGAAACGATGCAGGAGCCACAGATCCTCATGTTTCCATGGAGATGTCCCTGGTGATAAAAGTTTTGCCTTCTTTAAGGTTTGGGCAGCTGACAGCAAGGCAGAGATGAAAATGCCAAACTGTTCCTTACTCCATACAGAGATGGGGGACTCAAACTCAGGGACTTACTTTTATTATAACTAGAAAGAAAGTCAATCAATGAATGCCTTTCCTGAATACAAAGATCCATTACATATAGAACAGAATTCCTGAGAAGACTGTGTGGGATAAATACAAGCATCAAGCTATACAGAGCAGTGCAGGCTCTGGGTCACTGTGACTCAGGTCATCCAAGAGACCAACAAAGACACGGTCACCTTGTTAAGCTGCTTCTTTGGTCCCAGCTCCGCATGGAGGAGCAGTTTGCAGCAGCTGGGACAGCAAAGCCAGAGGGCCAAGGCCCCGACCCAGACAGCCTTCCTCTCCCTGGATACTCGGTCACCAACTTCTGCCAAACAGAGACGTTACCAACTTATCTGGGCAGGCCATGCAAGGCAGGTTCAAACAGAGTGACAAGGAAGTCCTTTGCTTCCTAACACTCAGCTGGTAGAGCAGGCCCTGCTTCCCTGCTGGTGGTGCGCGCTAGAGGGCCTCCACTTGAGGGAGGAGAGCCCAGTACCTGTCCCGAAGAACCCCCAGAGCCTGGGCTAGAGCAGGGCGTTCCAGCCGCCAGCTGCACACGGCCATGGGAGTCTAAACGAAAGAAAAAGCTCAGTCCCTCATTCCCACTAGCCACCTTCCAAGCGCTCAATGGTCACACATGGCTTGTGGCTACTGTATTGGAGAGTACAGATCTAGAACATTCCCTCACTGCAGCAAGTTCTACCAAGCGACTCCACTCAACCCCTGGAGAAACTGTACCTGGAGGCAGGTGCCCCGTATGCACACAGGGAGCACGCTCGCGGGAGGGACGAGGCACCTGCCTGCTGCTCACCTCAGGCTGCTGGGCAGAGCCTCCATGCAGGAGACCACCTCTCACCGCCCACCGACGGGGAAAGCCAATGCTTGCAGCATTCCCCACAAAAGACTTACACACAACTGCCGAAAACCCAGAACTTGAACATCTTCATTAAAAACCACGAAGCTTAAACTAGAAAAAGAAACAAAACGTTCTGATGTAACCCTGGGCGGTATCACGAAAATGAGAAAAGGCAGTGGTTGGGCTTCTGAGAGAGAAGGATTTAATGGCTGTTCTATAGAACATGCCAGACCATGACCCAGGGTGAATTACTGCTCAGACTCAACAAGTAAACATGTAGAAGAGGACAGAGGATGGAAGGGACAGACTGAAACCCAAACTCCCTGAACTGACATTTCAAGGCTCTCTTCTTTCTTTTTTTATTTAATAAATTTATTTATTTATTTATTTTTGGCTGTGTTGGGTCTTCGTTGCTGCACGCGGGCTTTCTCTAGTTGCGGTGAGCGGAGGCTACTCTTCGTTGGGGTGCGCGGGCTTCTCATTGTGGTGGTTTCTCTTGTTGCGGAGCACGGGCTCTAGGCACTCGGGCTTCAGTAGTTGTGCATCAGTAGTTGTATCATGCGGACTCAGTAGTTGTGGCTCGCGGGCTCTAGAGCACAGGCTCAGTAGTTGTGGCGCACAGGCTTAGTTGCTCCGTGGCATGTGGGTTCTTCCCGGACCATGGCTTGAACCCGTGTCCCCTGCACTGGCAGGCAGATTCTTAACCACTGCACCACCAGGGAAGCCCTCAAGGCTCTCTTCTTCCTGCCCACTTATCCCTCTGGTCACACGGCACCCTGGCCACCAGCTGCCCTTCAGCACATGCAAACAAACTTTCATGAGAATCTAACTTTGGCATAAGCATTATCTTTCTGTACCTTTCTCTTTTTTTCGCCACACTGTGTCGCTTGGCAGGATCTTAGTTCCTGACCAGGGATCAAATCCAGGCCCCCAGCAGTGAAAGCCCGGAATCCTAACCACTGGACCACCAGGGAATTCCCTTTCTTGTTCTTTTTAGCTGCACCCCCTACAGAAACCTGGAAAGAAAAGAGGGAAGAGGAAAGGAGGGGCAACGAGAAGGATGTGAAAGGCAGGGGGACACACTTAAGCAAACGTCAGGAGCGCTGGGAGGAAGGGTGGTTGAGAGGAACTCAGATTCCTCCCACACCTGTCGGATCCGACTCCATGTGCTTTATGCCTCTGTACCTGCTCCCATCACCTGATCAGCCACCAGGCCATTTGAGCACTCTTGTTTGTCTTCCCATTTTCTCTTCCTCTGTCCTGACTGAAAGCATGAGAACCTGCTAGGTGAAGGTCTCAGACCCATCTGATGCTCAAAAAGTAACTGGTGAAAACAGTCAACAAAAAGCCAAAAGTCAGGAGGAAGAAAGAGGATTTCCCAGGCTGCTTGAAGCTCTGAGTCAGAACTCCAGTCTTCTGCATTGCTCATTGGATGGCACTTCTCAGACAAAAGGTGTCCTTCTTTCAACAGCTATTACACTGCAAAACACTGCTCTGGTCATCTCCAGAGACCTGGAAAAAAGGTTTGACAAAACCCAACACCAGTTCACGATAAAAACACACAACAAACTAGGAATAGAAAGGAACCTCTTCAGTTGCGTCAAGAACATCTATGAAAAGCCCACAGCTATCATCATGATAGGTCAGAGACAAGACAAGGATGTCAGCTCTTGCCACTTCTTCTTTTTTTTTGGCTGTGGACCATTTTTAAAGTCTTTATTGAATTTGTTACAATATTGCTTCTGTTTTATGTTTTGTTTTTTTGGCCTTGAGGTATGTGGGATCCTAGTTCCCCAATCAGGGATTGAACCGCACCCCCTGCACTGGAAGGTGAAGTCTTAACCACTGGACTGCCAGGGAAGTCCCAGCTCTTGCCACTTCTATCCAACATTATCTAGAAGGTCTAGCCAGGCAACTAGGCAAAGAAAAGAAAAGGCATCTGATTGGAAAGGAAGAAGTAAAACAATCTACTCACAGATGACACATCTTGTATATAGAAATCCACTAAAAAACTATTAGAACTCATCAGTGAGTGGAGCAAAGTTCCAGGATACAAGATCAATACACCAAAATCAATTATATTTCTATACAGTCACAGTGAACAATCTGAAAATGGAATTAAGAAAACAATTCCATTTATAACCACACCAAAAATAATAAAATACTTAGGAATAAATTTAACAAAAAAGATGCAAAATGTGTACTCTGAAAATTACAAAACACCGTTGAAAGAAATTAAAAACTGAAGTAAATGGAAAGACAGACACCCCATGATCATGGGTTGGAGGACACACTATTTTTTTTTTTATAAGATGGTGACAACCCCTAACCTGATCTGCAGATTCAATGCAATCCCGCCCCCCCTCAGAAATGGATAAGCTGATCCTAAAATTCATATAGAACAGCAAAGGACCCAGAATACCCAAAACAACCTTGAAAAAAAGGAACAAAGTTGGAGGATTCACACTTTCCAATTTCAAAATCTACTACAAAGCTACAGTAAACAAGACGGTGTGGTACTGGAGAGAGTCCAGAAATAGGTCCATACATCTATGGTCAACTGGTTTTCGACAAAGGTCATCGAATGAGAAAAGAGAAGTCTTTTCTACAAATGGTGCTGGGACAACTGGAATCCACATGGAAAGAAATGAACTGGACCCCTACTTCACACCACATACAAAAATTAACTCAAAACGGATCAAAGACCTGTGTAAGGGCTAAAACTATAAAACTCTTAGGAGAAAGCATAGGCATAAATCTTTGTGATTTGGGATTATGCAATGGCTTCTTAAATATAAGAAAAGCAACAAGCAACAAAGAGCATAAGTGGCAAAAGAAAAACAGATAAACTGAACTTCACCAAAGATGCTCAATATCATTAGCTGTCAGGGAAGTGCAAACCCAAATCACAACGAGATACCACTTCTTGCCCACTGGGATGGCCATAATAAAAAAGACATAAAAACAAGTGTTGGTGATGGATGTTGAGAAACTGGAACCCTCACACACTGCTGGAGGGGTGTAAAATGGTGCAGCCACTTTGGAAGACAGTCTGACAGTTCCTCAAATGGTTAAACATAGAGTTACCATATGACCCAGTAATTCCACTCCTAGGTTTATACCCAAGAGAAATGAAAACATTTAGTCCACACAAGGACTTGTCTGTGAATGTTCACAGCAGCATTATTTTGTATTATTATTGTATAATAATACAAAAGTGGAAAACCTAAACGTGCATCAACTGAAGATAAATAAAATATGGTATAAATAAAATATGGTATATCCTTACAATAAAATATTGTTAGAAAATAAAACCAGTGAAGTACTGACACATGCTGCGATGTGGATAAACCAGAGAAACAGGAAGCTAAGTCACATGAAACCCATCACAAAGACCACATATTGCGTGATTCCATTTACATGAAGGCAAATCCACAGAGATAGAAAGTAGATTAGTAGTTGCCAGGGGCTGGGGGTGAGGGAGAGAGACCACCAAAAGGTAGTAGTTTAAGACGTGATGAAAATGCTCTAAAATTAATTGTGATTGTGCTTGCACAACTCTGTGAACATAATGGTAAAAATCATTTAATTGTACACTTAAATAGGTAAATCTTTTGTGAATTATAAAATTTATAAAAAATATCACCCCATTTAATTCCTTTTTATTATCTTCTCTGCATTCCTTCAGAATTTACAAACAGAACAAGGTCAGAAGAGACAAAAAGAACTATGAAGGAGAGAGAATCAAAATGTTATTTCCTACCCTTCGGATGCTCTGAACAAGGGTCTGTGGTCCCATCTTACCTGCGTCAATGGCACACGGGTAATGGTAACGGAAGGAGCAGCCTTTGTTGTAGCAGCCCAAGGTGGCGCCTGCCTCCTGGCAGTGGGAACATTTCTGGAAAGGAAGGAAGAAGTCAGGCGTGTCACCATCCCAACCTCACCCCTCTCCCCCAGGCCTTCCCCGGACCCCGTGGGTCAGACCTCAGCGCATGTCTCTGCGGTTACAGGAGTCTGGCAGCAGGACAGGCTGTCAATTTCTAACCACCACTCACTGACCACACACCACGCAAGGGATCCAGCAGTAATGTTTTAGGCCAGGCCTTACAAATGTTCACAAATAAATCAAACAGCACAACACAGGCACCCAGCCCTGCCCTTGGTGTGCCCACTGTCCACCCGCCTGTGAGCCTGCCTGTCCTTTCCTCAGTCCTCACCACTATGGTGAACTGCCTACAGATCTTGCCCATCTATTTCTGTTGTGGAAGTCTGGGGTAGGAGAAGAGGGTACGATAGTAGAGTTATATATAAACCTTTTAGAATTAAAAGTGGAATTTGGTTTCTAGTTTTTATTTTCGTAAGAAGATTTTATTTTTATTCTGCTTATCCCAAATGCCCAATACAAGTATATTTCTCTTTTCAGAAAATATGGGCTCCTGTGTGCAAACGGTATTTTTACACACAAATCCTATTTTAAAGGCACTAGGAAACCTGCCATGAATTTCTGGCTGAGACATTATTCTGTAATTGCGATGCTCCTCCTTCTTCGGTCAGGTTTTCGTAAAGTGGGGCACATCTCTATCATGTGATGTGGCTGCCATGATCGCTCAGTCCTGTGTCCTGTCAACAATAATCGTACTTGGAAAAACCACACTGGCCCTACTGAGGAAAGATGCAGACCCTTCTGGTGGCCGAGGACACACAGCTAAGGCTACCTGAATGATACAGATTCTGATTCTAGGGAATCAGATTCCTGATTCTAGGGAAAATAAAAGTGCTCCATAAGCAGTTACACTTGTGGAAAATGGCTCCCCAACACATACTACACCCTTCCTGGGGCAAACTGACCAAAGGGCACCCTTCCCTCTTTTCTCTTTTGCCTGGGATGTCAGCCTATCAGGGTCTGTGTGGCTTGCAGGCCTGCAGCAGTCAGGAATGCCTCACCTAGTGAAGTGAGGCCCACCTGGACGGTGCCATGGAATGAACACCTCCAACTCACAGCGGCAGGAGCAGGATGACAGGGAGCTGGATCAAGCTGCCCTAATGCTGATGCTTATGGAAAACCACACAGACGCCAGCAACAGCACAGCCCAATGTGCACCCTGAATCATGCGTCAGGGTGATTGCATCAATCATCACCTGAATGATGCGGCTCATTTGGTCCTCATAACTACCCTGTGACAGCCCCACTCTACAGATGAGGTTCCTAAAGCACCATAAGGGGAAGTAACCTGCTCCAGGTCAGAGCTGATCCCAGCTGACCACGCCTGGCATCCTCCAGAGGCAAATGCAGCAGGAACAGGGCTGTAAGACAGCCCTAGAAGACCAACATTCTTCTGGGTGCTGACAACCAGTAAATGTTTATCATGTGCCCTCATACCCTTGCCAAGAAACAAAAGACTACTTGGCCCAGAGTAAACCAAGGACAGTTGGCAGCTTCTCGGGCAGCCCTAGACTTTATCTGCTTTTATCAGTGCCACAGGGCACCTTCAGTACAAAGGTCTCACCATCAACCAGAGGGAATGAACATGGCTAATTTCTCAGTGGTCACCCATAGCAATTCCCATTATACCCCTTCTTCCTAAAGGAGCCCCGAACGGTCAGCCATCCAGAGGACTCATGCTCCAGGCCCTCCCCACGCCCCTGGGGGGTGAATCCCAGTGGTGGACATTTAGGAATGGGTGTGTCAAGCATTTCTGGTAGTGAAGTCTGCAGGGAAAGGGACTTCTGGGAAAGTTTTGTACTCTTAACAAGGACACAAGACAGAAAGGCAGGAACAGGTCATATTCTCGCTCGACCTCTGTGAGAAGGGGATGGTGAGATCTGTAGCAACCATCTTGTCACCACAAGGGGACAGCTCTGAAGACAGAGCCCAACCTGCTGAGGGCTGCAGAGTGACAGGATGGAGAGAACCTGGATTTCTGTGACATGATTAAGCGCTAAAGTAACCAACCCCAGGACCATCCCATCTCCAGACTTGTTAAGGGGGAGGACACTTTTCTTAAAAAAAAAAAAAAAATCACTTTTAGTTTAATTTTGTAACTTGCAGTCAAAATATCCTGATTGATACAGAAAGGGACCTAGTACTTGAGGCCCTGCTGTATAAGGTTAAGGATGTGGGCTCTGGAACCTAAATAACTCCCGGGTAAGTGATTCCACCACTGACCATCTTTGTGTTGTTCTTGGCCAAAGTCCTAAACTTTGTTTCTTCAAGCTGCAAACGTGGACCTGGTAATACGATCTACCTCACAGAGATATTGTGAGGGTTAAATGTGTTAATCCAGGCTTACAACAGTGGCTGGATCAAAAGCGCTCCGTAAATGTGACCCAAGATGACCATGTGCCAGACACACGACACAGACTGACAAAGAGCCACCTGTGGAGCAGGCCTGTCATCACCCTCGGATCCGAACACTGTCCATTTCCTTCCTACCTCAACACACACCCCTCTGCCCCCGGTAGGGCTTCTCAAAGCTTCTTGCCCTGAACCAGCCCACAGGCCCCATTTTTCTCATAATGAAAGCAAACCCATCCCTCACCGGGAAATCACATCAATAAAATGATGCATGCATCTTTCAATTAAAAAAGCACAATTAACTTACTATATTACTTCCAGAGGAGAAAGACCCTGCATGACCTATTAGGTAGGGCCTTAGAGAAAGGACCTTAAAGAGTTTAGGTCAGTGGTTCTCAAAGTGTGGTCCCTGGACCAGCAGCATCAGCTGGGAACTTGTTCGAAATGCAAATTTTGGGATTCTGGGAAGACTGCAGAGTAGTAGCACTGGGAATCTGTCCCCACACCTGGAAAATAACTGCACTGGCAGAATCTGTCTGATGTAACTGCTCTGTAGCTCTGGAGTCTGTTGAAGACCTGCAACTTCCAGGGGAGATGTGGGTGGTAAACAGCAGTTAATTCTGCCCATCTCTCACTCCCAGCCAAGTGGCAGGCAACCTAACTATACAAGTTAAGGAACTACGAAAAGAAGAACAAACTAAACCCAAAGCTAGCAGAAGGAAGGAAATAATAAGGATTAGAAAATAAATGAAACAGAGAACAGACAGAGAATAGTAGAGAAAAACCCAAGTGGGGACATTACTATTGATTCTACAGAAATAAAAAGGATTATAAGAGAGTACTATAGCAACTGTACACTAGCAAATTGGATAATCTAGATGAAATGCACAAATTTCCAGCAACACAAAACCTACCAAGATTAAATCACAAAGAAATAAAGATTTGAATAGATCTATAATTAGTAAGGAGATTGAATCAGTAGTCAAAAAGCTCCCGAAAAAGAAAAGCCTTGGACCTGATGATGGCTTCACTGGTAAATTCTACTAAACATTTAAGAATGAACTAATACCAGTCCTTGGGAAACTTTTCCCAAAAATTGAAGAGAAGGGGACATTTTCAAAATCATTCTACTGAGGCCAGCATCACCTGATACCAAAGCCAGAAAATGGTGCGTGCACACACACACAGACACAAAAACCCTACAGACCAATATCCTTTATGAACACTGATGCAAAAATCCCCAACAAAACACTAGCAAACAGAATCCAACAGCACATTAAAAGGGTTATACACCATGACCAAGTGGGATTCACTCCTGGAATGCAAGGATGGTACAACACACAGAAATCAATGTAATACGTTATGTCAACAGCATGAGGGAAATAACTACATGCATGATCACCTCATTATATGCAGAAAAAACATTTGACAAAATTTAACACCTTTTATGATAAAAACACTCAACAAACTAGGAACAGAAGGAAACAAAAGACGTATATGAAAAACCGACAAGGATTATCATACTCAATGGTGAAAGACCAGTGGTGTTTCTTTTAAGATGAGGAAAAAACAAGGACACTTGCTTTCACCACTTCTATTCACCATAGTACTGGAAATTCTAGCCATAACAATTAAGAAAAAAAAAGAAATAAAAGGGGTCCAAACTGGAAAGAAAAAGGTAAAATTATCTCTGTTTGAAGATATGATCTTATATGTAGAAAACTCTAGAGATCACAAAAAAAAAGAAACAAATACCCTGCTAGAACTAATAAATGAATTCAGCAAAGTAGCAGGATACAAAGTCAACACAGAAAAATCAGTTGCATTTCTGATTCTCAATAGCATCAAAAAGAATAAAATACTTACGAATTAACTAAGGAAGTGAAAGACTTGTACAATGAAAACTACAAAACACTGCTGAAAGAAATTAAAGACGACATGAATAAATGGCAATACATCCCATGCTCATGGATTAGAAAACTTAGTGTTATTAAAATGTTTACAAAGTGATCTACAGGGTGACCTTACAGAGTCAATGCAATCTATCAAATCCCAATGACGTCTTTTGCAAAAACAGAAAAACCTATCCTAAAATTTATATGGAATCTTTTTTTTTTTGGTTGTGCCGCACAGCTTGCAGGATCTTAGTTCCCCAACTAGGGATTGAACCCAGGCCCTTGGCAGTAAAAGCACAGAGTCCTAACCTCTGGACCAGAAGGTAATTCCCATGGGTAATATTAAGGGAACCTGAATAACCAAAACAATCTTGAAAAAGAACAATGCCGGAGGACCCATACTTCTGATTTCAAAGCTTACGACAAAGCTACAGTAGTCAACAGTGTAGCACTGACATAAATACAGAGATATAGACCAATGGAATAGAATACAGAGCCCAGAAATAAACCCTTCCGTATATGGTTAAATGATTTTTGAAAAGGGTGCCAAGATCATCCAATGGGGAAAGGACAGTCTTTTCAACAAATGGTGCAGGGAAAACTGGATATCCACATGCAAAAGAATGACGTTGGACCCTTACCTAACAGCATATATAAAAATCAACTAACAAAGGACCAAGGACCTAAATGTAAGACCTAAAACAATAAAACTCTTAGAAGAAAACATGAAACAAAAGTTTCATGACATTGGATTTGGCAATGATTTTTTTGGTTATGACACCAAAAGGCCCACATAACAAAAAGTAAACAAATTGGACTTCATGAAAATTTTAAAATGTTGTGCATCAAAATACACTAGCAACAGAGTAAAAAGATAACACACAGGATGGGAGAAACTATTTGAAAATCCTGTATCTGATAAGGGATTAATATCCAGAATATATAGAGAACTCCTAAAACTCCACCAAATAACAACAACAAAAACCCCAACCAAAACAAAAAACCCAACCCATTTCAACAATGGGCAAAGGACTTGAATAGACACGTCTCCAAAGGAGATATACAAATGGCCAATAAACAAAGGAAAAAATGCTCAACATCACTCATCATTAGGGAAATGCAAATCAAAACCAAAATGAGATACCACTTCACACCCATTAAAATAACTACTATCAAACAGAAAAGAACAGTGTTGGTGAGGATGGGGAGAAACTGGAACACTTGGGCACTATTGGTGGGAATGTAAAATGGTACAAACACTATGGAAAACAGTATGGCAGTTCTTCAAAAAATTAAAAATAGAATTATCATATAATCCAGCAAGTCCACTTTTGCATATATATCCCACCAACATGAAAGCAGAGTATGAAAAATATTTGTACACCCATGTTCACAGCAGCATTATTCACAATAGCTAATATGTAGAAGCAACTCAAGTGTCCATCGATGGATGAATGGCTAAGCGAAGTATAGTATATGCATACAATGGAATATTTTTCACTCCTAAAAAGGAAGGAAATTCTGACACATGCTACAACCTTGAGGACACTGTGCTAAGTGAAATAAGCTAGTCAGCAAAAAACAAATACTATATGACTCAACTTATATGAGGTATCTAGAATAATTTAATCATAGTATAATGGTGGCTGTCATGGTATGGAGGGAGGAAAAAGTGTGGAGTCTTATTTAATGGGTATAGAGTTTCAGTTTCTTTTTTTAAATCTGCACACAGATTTTTTTTAATATTAACTTATTTAATTTATTTATTTTTGGCTGCGTTGGGTCTTCATTGCTGTGCATGGGCTTTCTCTAGTTGCGGCGAGTGGGGGCCACTTTTTGTTGCGGTGTGAGGGCTTCTCATTGTGGTGGCTTCTCTTGCTGCAGAACACAGGCTCTAGGCGTGCAGGCTTCAGTAGTTGTAGCACACGGACTCAGTATTTGTGGCTCCCGGGCTCTAGAGTGCAGGCTCAGTAGTTGTGGCACACGGGCTTAGTTGCTCCGCGGGATGTGGGATCTTCCCAGACCAGGGCTGGAACCCGTGTCCCCTGCATTGGCAGGCGGATTCTTAACCACTGTGCCACTAGGGAAGCCCTAGAGTTTCAGTTTTACAAGATGAAAACAGTTATAGGGACGTATGGTGGTGATGGTTACACAACGATGTGAAGGTATTTAATACCACTATGTAATTAAAAACTATGTATTGGGTTGGCAAAAAAGTGCCTTCAGATTTTAAGTAAAAATAAAAGACACATTTTTCATTTTCACCAAGAACTTTATCGAACAACATATGCACCCTTTTGTTCCACTATCTTCTGCCATTATTCAGGCAACTTTGTAATTCCATCTTCCCCAAACTTTTTATCTTTTTGAGCAAAGAACTGTTCCAGGTGCCTTTTACAGTCTTCCAGGAAACTGAAATTTTCTCCATTAAGAGAATTTTGTAAAGACGGAGATTAATGGAAATCCGAAGGTGCAATGTCTGGTGAATACAGTGGATGAATCAGAACTTCCCAGGCAAGCTGTAACAGTTTTTGCCTGGTCAGCAAAGAAACATGCGGTCTTGCATTAACCTGATGGAAGATTATGCATTTTCTGTTGACTAATTCCGGATGCTTTTTGTCGAGTGCTGCTTTCAGTTGGTCTAATTAGGAGCAGTACTTGTTGGAATTAATTGTTTGGTTTTCCGGCAGGAGCTCATAATAGAGGACTCCCTTCCAATCCCACCATATACAACTTCTTTGGTGTGGTTGGTGATGGTTCATTTCGCTTGCCCCACCATCTCTTCCATTCCACATTATTGTACAGTATCTACTTTTCATCGCCTGTCACAATTTGTTTTAAAAATAGAATGTTTTCATTACATTTAAATAGAAAATCGCATGCGGAAATATGGTCAAGAAGGTTTTTTTCGCTTAACTTATGTGGAACCCAAACATCAAAGCAATTAACATAATCAAGCTGGTGCAAATGATTTTCAATGCTTGATTTGGATATTTTGAGTATGTTGGCTATCTCCCGCGTGGTATAACGTTGATTGTTCAAAATTAAAGTCTCAATTTGATTGCTATCAACTTCAACTGGTCTACCTGACCCTGGAGCATCATCCAGTGAGAAATCTCCAGCACGAAACTTTGCGGACCACTTCTGACACGTTCGATCAGTCACAGCACCCTCTCCATACACTGCACAGATCTTTTTTTGCGTTTCAGTTGGGTTTTTACCTTTCTTGAAATAACAAAGCATAATATGCCAAAAATGTTGTTTTCTTACATCTTCAATATTAAAATGGCTATACAAAAATTCACCAATTTTGATGTCATTTTAAAAATCCATTCTGGTGCAATAGCTGTCATGATACAATCTAACAAAACTGTTTCGAATGAAGTTAAAGACAACCAAGCGCTACTAGAGCCATCTTACGGAAACAAACAAACCTTTTGGCCAACTCAATACTTAAAAACGGTTAAACCTACAGCTACTAACATCATACTCAATGGTGAAAAGCTGAAAGCATTTCCTCTAAGATCAGGAACAAGACAAGGATGCCCACTCTTGCCACTTTTATTCAACATAGTTTTGGAAGTCCTAGCCACAGCAATCAAAGAAGAAAAAGAAACAGAAGGAATCCAAACTGGAAAAGTAAAACTGTCACTGTTTGCAGATGATATACTATACATAGAAAATCTAAAGATGCTAACAGAAAACTACGAGAGCTCATCAATGAATTCAGTAAAGCTGCAGGATACAAAATTAATACACGGAAATCTACTGCATTTCTATACATTGATAACAAAAGATCAGAAAGAGAAATTAAGGAAACAATCCCATTTATCATCTCATCAAAAAGAATAAAATAGGGAATTCCCTGGCGGTCCAGTGGTTAGGACGCCACGCTTCCACCTCAGGGGCACGGGTTTGAGCCCTGGTCAAGGAACTATAAGATCTCACATGCTTCATGGCACAGCCAAAAAAAAAAAAGAAAAAGAACAAAATACCTAGGAAAAAGCCTACCTAAGGAGGCAAAAGACCTGTACTCTGAAAACTGTAAGATGCTTATGAAAGATATTGAAGATGACACAAAGAGATGGTAAGATATACTGCTTTCTCGGATTGCAATAATCAATATTGCTAAAATGACTATACTATCCAAGTCAGCCTACAGAGTCAATGCAATCCCTATCCAATTACCAATGGCATTTTACAAAAAACTAGAACAAAAAAATTTTAAATTTGTATGGAAATACAAATAGCCTGAACAGCCAAAGCAATCTTGAGAAAGAAAAATGGAGCTGAAGGAATCAGGCTCCCTGACTTCAGACTATACTACAAAGCTACAGTAATCAAAACAGTACTGTACTGGACCAAAAACAGACATATAGATCAATGGAACAGGATAGAAAGCCCAGAAATAAACCCATGCACCTATGGTCAATTAATCTATGACAAAGGAGGCAAGAATATAGAATGGAAAAAAGACAGTCTCTTCAGTAAGTGGTGCTGGGAAAACTGGACAGCTACCATGTAAAAGAATGAAATTAGAACATTCTCTAACACCATATACAAGAATAAACTCAAACTGGATTAAAGACCTAAATGTAAGACTGGATACTATAAAACTACACTAGAGGAAAACATAGGCAGAACACTCTTTGACATAAATCACAGCACTATCTTTTTGGATCTGCCTCCTAGAGTAATGGAAATAAAAACAAAAATAAACAAATGGGACCAAATTAAACTTAAAAGCTTTTACACAGCAAAGGAGACCATAAACAAAATGAAAAGACAACCTACAGAATGGGAGAAAATATTTGCGAACAATGTGACTGACAAGGGATTTCCAAAATATACAAACAGCTCATATAGCTCAATATCAAAAAACCAAACAACCCAATCAAAAAATGGGCAGAAGATCTAAATAGACATTTCTCCAAAGAAGACATATAGATGGTCAACAGGCACATGAAAAGATGCTCAACATCATTATTAGAGAAATGCAAATCAAAACTACACTGAGGTACCACCTCACTCTGGCCAGAATGGCCATCATAAAAAAGTCTACAAATAATAAATGCTGGAGACGGTGTGGAGAAAAAAGAACCCTCTTGTACTGCTGGTGGGAATATATATTGATACAGTCACTATGGAGAACGGTATGGAGGTTCCTTAAAAAGCTAAAAACAGAGTTACCATATGATCCTGCAATCCCACTCCTGGGCATATATCTGGAGAAAACTATAATTCAAAAAGATACATGCACCCCAATGTTCACTGCAGCACTATTTACAATAGCCAAGACATGGAAGCAACCTAAATGCTCAACAGATGACTTGATAAAGATGTGGTATGTATACACAATGGAATATTCTCAGGCATAGAAAATAATGAAATAAGGCCATTTGCAGCAACATGGACAGACCTAGAGATTACCATACTAAGTGAAGTGAAACAGACAGAGACAGACAAATATCATATGATATCGCTTATATGTAGAATCTTCAAAGAAAAAAAAAAAAAGAAGATAAAAGTGAACTTATTTCCAAAACTCACAGTTAGCAAAGGGGAAAGGGGGGGTGGAGAGGGATAAAAAAGGACGTTGGGATTAACATATACACATACTATATACAAAATAGATAAACAACGAGTATCTACTGTATAGCACAGGGAACTATACTCAATATTTTGTAATAATCTATAAGGGAAAAAAATCTGGAAAAGAATATATATATGTATAACTGAATCACTGTGCTGTACACCTGAAACTAACATGATATTGTAAATCAACTATACTTCAATAAAAAAACAAACAACAAAAAAACAGTTAAGGGGCTTCCCTGGTGGCACAGTGGTTGAGAGACCGCCTGCTGATGCAGGGGACGCAGGTTCGTGCCCCGGTCCGGGAAGATCCCACATGCCGCGTAGTGGCTGGGCCCGTGAGCCATGCCGTTGAGCCTGCGCGTCCGGAGCCTGTGCTCCGCAACAGGAGAGGCCACAACAGTGAGAGGTCCGTGTACCGCAAAAAAAAAAAACAGTTAAGATGGTAAATTTTATGTTAAGTGTATTTCAGCACAATAAAAGAATTTAAAAGATAAAGAAATCCAAATTCTCAAGCCCCATGTCAATGTGCAACAAATCTCCAGGCAATTCTGATGCTCCAGTACAGTTTGAGAACCACTGGTCCAATTTCAACTCCCCAACTTTTAAAAATTAATTAATTTTATTTTATCTGCACTGGTTCTTCATCGTGGCGTGCGGGCTCCTCCAGTGCAGTGTGCGGGCTTAGTTGCGGTATGTGGGATCTTAGTTCCCGAACCAGTCATCGAACCCTGGCCCCCTGCCTTGGGAGTGTGGAGACTTAACCACTGGACCACCAGGGAAGTCCCGTCAACTCCCCAACTGTTTAGATGAGGAAAAACAAAGACCCAGAGAGATGCTATGACTGGCTGAGGTAGGATTTCAGAATTCCTGGGAGCCATTTAGTGCTTTCGCCATTATACTTCTGTCCCCGGCAGACTAATGTAGACAGTGGGGCATGATAGGCAGAACTGACTCCCAAAGATGTCAAAGATGTCCAACTTCATCCTCAGAATCTTTGCCTCACAGCAATGGGACTGTGCAGATGGGGAGGGTAAGCTGGATTATCAGGTGGCCCCAATCTAATCACATGGTTCCATAAAGCAAAGAACCTCTCCCAGAAGTATCAGAGCTGCAGGCTTTAGGGAGATGTAATGATGAAAGCAGGGTCAGAGAGATGCAACACTGCTGGATTTGAAGATGGAGGAAGAGGCCATGAGCCAAGAATGTAGAAGTTGGAAAAGACAAGAAAAATTCTTCCCTAGAGCCTCCAGAAAGGAACACAGCCCTGCTGATGCCTTAATCTGAACTGTAAGATAACAAGTGTGTGTTTTCAGCCACTGAGTTTGTGGTAATATGTTACAGCAGTGATAGAAATCTAGTAAGTGGGGATTTCCTGAGAATCTCACAGTAAGAGAAGGGACCGTTCATTTTCCTGTTACATCCCTCAGTGTAACAAGCTTCTCCCTCATGGAAACCCCCACAATTTCACTCACTCTTTATTAGGCATCAGGCTTGTCTGGCATCAAATCAGTGACACTGCAACTGGAAGGGACACTGGGTCTGTCTTCAACACATTTTTTTTTTCTGGTTCAAAAAGAGGCTAGAAGCAAGGTGACCTGCGAAGATCCCATAACTAGAAGTACCAGAACTTAGAACTAAAGCCTCTTTTCTTCTGAACCCCAAGGTTCAACCATTCTTTATACCACACTGCGCTGCCTTCTAGTCCCCTTCATTTACTCAACTATCCAACATTTGAAAAGTACTCCCTACATGCCAGGTGCCAAAGACAATATAAAAACTTACCTGTATAATAGCTTCTGTTTCTATTCGCCCCTTCTATCCTAAAATCAATACCCAGGCCAGTACCATTGCCAACTGGATTTTTTGTTCTTTAGTTTTTACCTGAAGAAACTATGTATACTACCACTCTCCCATAGTGCAAATAATTTAATAAAGTCAGTGTACAGCTAAATGTCCTTTGTTTTTGACGCCACTGTTGTTACAAGTTTAATGATATTTATCTCCAGGAGAGATAAGTCCACACAAGACTGTTCCCCACACAAGTGAGACACACAGTGGGACTTTTCAATCATGGTTTCTAAATCAAAGTACTTTTTACAACAAGCAACGGTCCAATCATCTCAACAGTGAATCTTTCATTTATTTAGGGGGGAATAAAGGTTATTTTTAAGCCACTGTGCATTTCTTGATACTGTAAATCTTGGGAAATACTGGAGGTGGCAAATTGCTGGAGCCGAATCACCTAAAAGCAGTTTAGTTCATATCCAAAGGAAGCTCTGAGGGAGAATTTTGCATGCCTCTTCATTTACAGGAATGTCTTTCCCATGAGATGTAACGGCGACCTGAATAGTCGCTCTGCTTAACGAGCATCTCTGAGCAGCCTCAGTGCACTGAAGCATTTGGGTCAGGGTATTGTTAGTGTTGTTGATGGTCAGTTCCATTAGAGCTTTAAAGATCACAGACGTTGCCACTACTGTGCCCAAGATGGCTTTTAGCCAGCACTGCACACACTTCTGCTCGTGCTTACAGTATTAACTTTTTCATGTCTGTCCACCCTCCACACCCCCCAAACTGCAAGACTCATTCTTGTATCCTCAGGGCCCGGCACACTGTAGGAACTGTAAATGTGGGCTGATGGAATGAACGCGATGCCTGACACACTTGAGAACGTGGAGATAACTAACGAGAATACTCTTCAACATGAGTTTAAAAGCTGGTGCTAGTAGAGCGTGGAACATGTGGAACAAGGTATGTGTTAATTTTTGGCCACCAGCAAGATCTTCCTTTTCCTTTTAATTATGCCTTCCATATCTAGGACAGAAGCCTCTGCCGCCCGAGCGATCTACTCCAGCCACGTGGCAGCAACACAGTCTACCTGTAAAGAGCTGCCCTCTTTACAGGTAGAGCTGCCCTGGGAGCAGCTTTCTTTGAGGCAACTCTGCACCCCGTCAATTTTCTTTCAAGAGCACTTCAAGGTGTTGGCCAAAGCAATACATATAAAACCCTCTATGTTTTGGGTTCTTGCTTCCTTAGAGTTAATCTCCTTATGTCCCCTGAAAGCTCATGAGACCAGCTGGAAAGTTCTGCTGCTGTTTGCCATTCTCAAGACCTGGAAGAAGGGATTGGCACCAGCCTCTGGAGCCCACACCACAAGCCCAGAGCACCACTAAGGCTTGAGAGACCCCCTCGGCGGGGAGAGACACCCAGTCCTTCCACATCCATTTACTCAGTGCTACGAGAGGTATATATTTTAAAGTAGCATCCATGCCCCATAGCTGTTCCAGCAAAACCATTAAATCTTAAAAAATTATGATGATACTAGTTTAAATGCCATCAGTCATGTCAGCAGCATTCACTGGCTAACGGCTAACTGTGCCTTAAGACAAAAGCTCCCGGTCTGACTGGCTTTTCAGAATAAACATGGATGGTCTAATGTAAATACTAGGCTCGTGTGAAGCAGCACAGGGGCCAATGGAAAGAGAACCTGAGGGTGTCAGCTCTTGCATGAAAGCCAAAAAAGTCACATCAATTTTATCATCTGCAAAATGGGGCTAACAATACAGCTGACCCTTGAACAACTCAGGTTTGAACTGCTGAGTCTTATACGTGGATGTTTTTCAATAGTAAACACTACAGTAGTACACAGTCCGTGGTTGGTCGAATCTGCAAAAGTGGAGGAACCGAGGGTATGGAGAGCTGACTATCAGTTATACTCGGATTAATCCCCGTGCTGTTCAAGGGTCAACTTTGTTTTCCTTCCTCATAAAGTTGTTCGAAATAACTGTGAGAGTGTTTTATAAACTAGAAAGAGTTATATAATTGTTAGGGCTTACATGTCTTTTTTTTTTTTTTGGCCACACCGTGCGGGAAGCAGAATCTTAGGTCCATGACCAGGGATCAAACCCGTGCCCCCCTGCAGTGTAAGCACACAGAGTCTTAACCACTGGACTGCCAGGGAAGTCCCTATAATATGTCATATTTTTGGCAGTTACTGATGTCAAAATTAGAAAACACATACCAAGTAGATTCTATTAAATTAAGACAAACTAAGTTTAAAAATTGTTTTTTGGAACTCATTTTTTTCCTTTAGAATACTGGCTGAAACAAGCAGACCCTGGGTGGTCCTGAGCATCTGCTGTCAGTCTTTTTGTAATTTGAGTTGCTGTGTGTGTTTCAACAGTATTTCACCTCTGAGGGTGTGTATGGACAGCTCTTGGCCAAATCTCTGAACACTGCATCTCTTAGCTACTATTCACTATTACTTTCATTTTATTTCCCCTCCTAATTCTATCCTTGAACAATACAGATTAATGGGAAGTATTTGTAATGTTTCGTGAAGCACTTTTGCATTGGAAGGAAAGGTTTTAAATAAACAAGGAGAGGCTTCCCTGGTAGCACAGTGGTTAAGAATCCGCCTGCCAGTGCAGGGGACACAGGGTTCGAGCCCAGGTCTGGGAAGATCCCACATGCCGCCGAGCAACTAAGCCTGTGCGCCACAACTACTGAGCCTGCGCTCCAGAGTCCGTGAGCCACAACTACTGAAGCCTACAAGCCTAGAGCCTGTGCTCTGCAACAAGAGAAGCCACCGCAACGAGAAGCCCGCGCACCGCAATGAAGAGTAGCCCCCGCTCTCTGCAACTAGAGAAAGCCTGTGCACAGCAAGAAAGACCCAACACAGCCAAAAATAAGTAAAATAAATAATAATAAAATTTAACAAACAAACAAACAAGGAATAAAACAATCGAGTACAAATTAAACACTAGCAGGGGGTCAAAAGCGTCCAAAGCTGAGCAAAACCAGAGTGAGGAAAAGGGCCATGCGGGCTGGCCTGCTGTGCCCTGTAGGTACTGCCCCTGCCTGTTTGATGACACTGACTCAGGCTGTCTGCACCAGTGTCACCTGCCACGTGCTCCTAGCCACAGTTCTCCCAGCCTGTCCCCACCCTTGTTATGCAACCCCTCACTCACGTTACGATAATTTCCACCTCTGCTTCTGGATCCCTCACGATGAGGGGCCGAGACCCAGCCGGTGGCACCGATCCTCACAACACACCCAGAGCCTGGCGGCTCATCTTCTCTGCCTGCAGGATAGAGTCATCTGCTTCCCCTCAAAACCAGGAGAGGAAACACACATGCACAACTTTCTTTAATCCAACTGTCATCTTTTAGATATAAAAATCTGGGATAAAATTACTCATTTAGATTCCCATTTTCCTCCCATAAAAACCCCAGTCAAAAAGTGGTTCTGCTGCTGACCCTGAAAAATATTAGCTTCTTTGAGAAAGCTTTTCAAACCACATTATAAACATATAAAATATGTCTTTGTGGCTCAGTGGGAGTTGAGGGGTGACTGGCCCTGGAAGTGGAACAAAACGCATGACAGCATGACCAAGGTCAAAATCTAAGTGCGGCTGTTCTGGCAGCGTCTCCCAGCTGCACCCCTGGCCTCTGTTTCGATCCACGAGCAAAGCCTGTTCCCTGAATTCCCTTCCTACTGTCTTTGTACTTGCAGATGGGTTTACACTGAAGTTTTGAGGCTGTGAATTAGGCTACAAGGTTTGGGATTAAAGGACTTTTTTTCTTCATTAACAACGTCTTTTCTTGTTTCTGTACTTCGCCTGCCACACCGAGGAGGCCGGAATCCACCCACAACCTTGAGCACACGAAGGATACATGTAGAGTGCACATGCCTTTCTACGATGGATTTGTTCACTTTACCATTCAGCAAACAAATAATGAAAACTCATTAGGTCTAAGACGCAGCTGGGGAAGGGTGTCTTTTCTCTAGAAGATTCTACCCCACCTCTTTTTTTGGTGTTGCTATTTTACACATCTGGACTTTCACACGTTAGGTGCGCTGGAAGTAAGGCATCTGTTGTGCCTCCATCAGAGGTGATGGTGAGTAACCACTGGTTAACAGTAAAAAGCCAGGCTGGTGCTTCTTTACAGAATCACAAAATACAAGTTATCCTACTGAAAATGAAGAAAGGATTTTGACTTCCTAATGAGCTGTTCTTGGGACTTTTAATTTGCCTTATTAACACGTCAATTCTGAGTCTACAGCATAGAACTGCAAAGTCGAGAAAATGGAGACATGGGCTAGAAGAAAATTAATAAGAACCCAAATTAGTTTGGTCTGTGTTGGCTCAAGTTTTCTCTATTCCTTATCTTTCCCTCTAATATCCTGGTTTCTCTAAAGGTTGTAAGAGACCATATGATCAAAGTGGCTTTGATTCTCAGTGGTCTTTGCCTTGATATTTAAGTTCTCTTAAATGGTATCAACTTCAGAAACGTAATCGTCTTTCCTTCTTATTCATTCAACAAATTTTACCTGCCTATGTGCCAGGCAAGGGGGCTGAACTGAAGATCAAAAGTCTGCCACTGGGGAACTTATGGAATGGTCTGTAGGTAAGACACCAAAATTGTGATGTGTTAAGAGGTAAATAGTACTTTAGAGCTTAGAGGTAGTATCCCTGACCTAGTGAGGCAGGTCAGGAAAGCATTCAGACGTCAGGGCAGAAGGAACAAACTGCCTTGTAGGAACAAGCACTCAGGGTGTGGAGAGCTGACAGTGGGGCAGGATTCTGAAGGCACAGAGAGCTGGTGAGCAGGAATGTGGGGTCAAAGATGGCCTGTTGTTGGGTGAGGCATGTCACGGAAGAGTTTGGGTACAGGGGTTTGGGGGTGGAAGTGCATACAAGAGGCTGCACTTAGAGATCTGGAGATAAAACCAATAGGACTTGGTCATAAGCTACAGCTACGGGGGTCTGATATGTGTCTCGTGAGCCCTAGGTGTGTGTGGCGTAAGTGGCGGGACCCTCACTTGGCAGGCACAGTGGAAGGGGAGCCCTTCCAGCATCTGTGCAGCAGGACTTTGATGAGGAGAGGACACAAGTGGCCCCTGCTCTAAAAGCTACTTACTCTTAGAAAAATTCCATTTAAGAATACAATGTTGTGGACGTTGAGCAATATCTCAACTGGAATGATGAGGAAAGGGTTTAATTTCAAATGACATTTTCTGGGTAACTGAAGGTAAAACTAGAAACCCTTTCTGGAACACATGAGTCTACACTATTCTGAATTGAACTGATTATTCTCTATTGCCTCAGAGTGATGACTCTATTATTAGGAATACTCTTGTAAGATATTAGGTAGAGACTAGGCTTTTTTTTTTTTAAATCATAGTGACTCAGAGGTATAACTAAAAACTTGCTTTTCAAAATAAATCTCTGCTATCAAGCTTTTTTCCTTATCATTTTCTTGTTTATCCTAAAGTGGAGGGGAGAAAACAATCCAGTTAAAGACATGTTCCAGTCGTTGCTGACATCTCCTGAATTTGCCTGCCTTATATTCAGTGGGCTCTTTTTCTTGGTTCCTGCCTCAAATATAGGCAGCCTAAAAAGAGACAAAGACACAAAAAGAGAAACAGCTGGGTTGGAGAGGAGGCTCTGGGTTCCTTCCTGGGGCGGAGCTGTCCAGGGAAGTGGCAGTGGAGGTGGACCGGCAGCAGGGGCTCCACAGGAGACAGGAGACCAGCGTCCAGCCCTGCCTCCTCCGCTAGACCAGCCTGGGCCAGTTAATTAATTTCAGCCTCAATTTCGTCTCAACAGTAAACTGGGAACAGTACCCAGATGGGAAAAAAGGAGGAGGGTGGAGAATCTTTTAAGAAAATCAATGAGGAAAACAAACCAAAAATCCCCCCATCAACCCAGAATGTGCTCGACGGTGAAGGAGAAGAGTATTTTTTAAATGACGTGTAGGATATTTCTAAGACACTCTGTATAAAAACAGAAGGGATGGGACTTCCTTGGCAGTCCTGTGGTTAAGACTCTGTACTTCCACTGCAGGGGGCACGGGTTCAATCTCTGGTTGGGGAACTAAGATCCCGCATGCCACGTGGCCAGGAAAAAAAAATTGATTTAAAAAAACAAAAAGGGAAAATGAGGGCCTAGCAGCAGTCCCAGGATGGCCTCCTGAACAGCAGAGACCTTTGGGCTTATCTGCAAGGACACAGGAAGCTGGGGATGGCAGTGTTGGCATCCAGGAGGAGCTAGCTTGTAAAACAATCCACTACTAATGCTTACACCCAGCAATGTTGCCACTTTCATGCACTTGTTTTGAACATTTATCTTTTTATTACAACAGCATGTTTTTAATAGGACAGGCACAGTATTTAACGACTTTTTAAAAATGATGATAATGTTCTCTAAACATGTATTAGTACAGATACTAGTCATTATTTCTACCAAGGTGCTCACAAAGCTTAAAGTTTTAATGATCACATATGGAATGAACTTCAAACATGGATATGGTGGGCACAGATGCTGGCCATTCACTGTAGGTTTTAAATATCCTGTAATTCCCGGTCTAATTCTCATTCTCCTGGGTTAGCAGTCTTCAGATTCAGCAATAACAAATTTACAGAGGCAAAACCAAAGCAATATCCCTGATAAAATGTATCTACCTGCCACAATTAAGTTAAAACCAGTCTTCATCCCTGCCCCCGTTCTAGAATATTAAAGCATTATAAAAGAAGACTTAGTTTAATCATTTTTCTCTTGATCTTAAAATGTACACTGCTATGTAAATACATATTCTTCATAATTCCACTTACAAGAAAGTCAACACAGGCCTCACTAATGATGTTTCTTTGGCTTAACCAGACTTTGGTTTTTTCCTGAAACAGTTTGCATTTTATCTAACTCACAGGTACATATATTCCATTAAAACAACTGTAATCAGAGGTTTTCTTTTACAGCTGGAGAAGAAAGCTGTAACTCTGTTGAGAACATTATATATCTTGTCTGAGGGGAGTTTCCACATGGTAGGAAGAAAAGGGATGTGTGCCCTTTAAGAAGTTAGAAAGAAGGTTTAAGGCAGTAATTAGCATGTTTGCTCTGAATAGCAGCTGAGAACCTGAGAAAGGCTAGCTCAGCAGGAGGAGGAGCCCTGCGGCAGCCCTGTGAGAAGAAAGAGAACAGCTTTCTCTAAGTGTACAGATAAATGCTTATAGACAGAGTTTAAAACACTGAAATTTAAGTTGCACAAGACTACATACTAGTTTAATTTTTTTTACCCTTTGCTCAAACAGTGGATTGGCCTACAAGGAGATATGATTGCCCTTTGCGCTTTCTGAATCTAAAAAGGCATCTTATTTTTTTAAACATCTTTATTGGAGTATAATTGCTTTACAATGGTGTGTTAGTTTCTGCTTTATAACAAAGTGAATCAGCTATACATATACGTATCTCCCCATATCTCCTCCCTCTTGCGTCTCCCTCCCTCCCTCCCTATCCCACCCCTCTAGGTGGTCACAAAGCACCAAGCTGATCTCCCTGTGCTATGCGACTGCTTCCCGCTAACTATCTGTTTTACATTCAGTAGTGTATATATGTCCATGCCACTCTCTCACTTCGTCCCAGCTTACCCTTCCCCCTCCCCATGTCCTCAAGTCCATTCTCTACGTCTGCGTTAAAAAGGCATTTTTTAAAAGAAATTACCTGCCAGGAAAGTGACTCTCAGTATAATCCTGCTCCTCTCCACTGATCATCCAACGCCGAGCTGGGTCTATGCATCCAGAAAGGTGCTTATATTTAACTGTTTACAATTTCAGTGGCAGAAATGATGAACCTGCTGCCACAACAGGCCTCCTTTAGCAAGATTTCAAATTTGTGCAGCTTATACTGGAACTTAAAGCTCCAAAGAAGTTCCAAACTCTTGGAGATCTTTTTCCTTATTTTCACTGCCTCTCTTCCTACTTGCATTTGTTTTATACTTTCTTGACCAGATCTGCTTCCACCTCACCCATCCCCATCTTCCCAACAGAACAACTGAGTATTGCAAGTCAAGATCTTGTCAGGCAAAGCCACCCTATTCCTGGAAGTGGCAGGTTCTTTAAGGGCAGGGGCAGCCTAAAAAGGGACAGACAGCAGAGGCACTTTTATATGGGGGCATAGTCCCAGCAGAAAGGAACTTTAAAAAATGAGGACATCTTGGTATATTTAAGCTACTGCCATGCCAATTCAACTATCCATAGGGTCACTGGTCCCCACACCCTAGAGCCAGATCCCGCTAACCCTCTCAGCAGGCTTTATGGGGCCACTTAATGAGGTGATAATGTGTGAGACACCTCACAGGGCATTTCAGGTCCTTCCATACCTTGACTTCCCAGAAACCCTGCACTGGAAAAAAAAACTTGGTCCAAACCTAGAATGGAAACTTTGGTACCAAAGTTAGTTGACTAGCTAAACACTGAGTTTTCAGAGTTGATTTCAGTCTGTCACTTGTCCCGGAAGAGAACATGCAGCATTCATGTTCACATTCCAGGTGTTTCTTACCCCCAAGAAAGTCTAACAGCTACTGACTCAATCCACCTTCGTGGATGGGGACACTTTCTTCTTCATTTCAAGATCAGGAAGATACTCAGCAAGAGGCCAATCCTTACTTCAACAGATGGAGTAAATGGGAACACGGAAATAATATGACCAAGATCAGAATTAATTAAATTCAACAATTACCTCCCCAACCTTCAATTTTTTAATGTCAAGTGACTGTTCGACATATCTCATTTTACTCCTTACAACCTGACAGGGTAGATCAGTTATTATCTTCACTTCACAGGTTAAGAAATTAGGTTGGAAGAGGCTGAAGTGACTTGTCTACCATTACAATTTTCCAAGAAGTCAATCCCTACCAATATTTGGATGAAGGAAAAAATGAGATCTATAACGTTCTGTAATCATCACTCCTCCCCAACAATCTCTTCTAGTGTCTTCGGAGACCATTTGTGGGGTAAATCCAAGAGCCTCTTTTGCTCTCCTTCTGGTACCTGTTCTCTGGGCAGCCTGGTCAGGACACAGTATTTATGTGATGAAAGGTGGGTCTACCATATATGTGGGTTTTCTTTCATGAGTGAGATTACAAAGAAGCAACAGAAGATGGGGTTTCATAATTCCCAAGTCAAATTAAGGAGCTGAAGGCAACAACTGGTGTTTGCTGGTGGTCTCAGTGTGTGTGTGTATGTGTGGCTGGATCATTTCCTGGGCTTCTGAAAGTTAATTTGGAAGGTTTTGAATGGAGAGTCTTCCAGAGCTGAGCAATGAGATCTTGTTGGCATATGCAACTTAAATGGAATTCTCTTTTTTGCAAAGTGTGGGTGGGGTAGATGGTATGGGAGAACGGAATTCCCTTGCTGGAGAGGTAGCATCCTTGAAGGTGACTGGCTTTAATGAGGAAAAGGTCTGCAGCACTGCAAAGCCTCGCCTGCCAGGAGGCAGCAGCAGCAATTTATAGGGATGCCACCCACAACCGCGTGGTAGCTTTGTATGTTGTTCCGCAGTTTCTACTGCGGGTGCTTTGCTTATAGCCCTGGGCTGACATGTCGCTCTTGGAGAGTACCTGGACCAGAGTGAAGGTGCAAATATTAATGACTGTTTGTGTCCACCTGTGAGGGATAAGGGGACAGAGGTAGTGACACTGAGAAAGCCAGTGTTCAGAGAAGAGAGTTAAGAGTGTGCTCCTGGCGGACTGTGAGTTTCAGAGGGCTTGATGGAAGGGTTTGGGAAAGCGGGAAGGTGTGGATCGTGACGTGGGTCTATTCTTCCCACCACTCACTCTGAGCTTTGGGTTGGTCCAAGCGCACAGTAACTCTGGGTAGGTCGGGCCTCCGGAGCCTTCCTGACTCACCTTTCCCCTCGCCCAAGTTAGGTGCAGCTTTTCGGTGTTTACACAGACCCCACACCCTCACAGTCCTTACACACGTGCTGATCTAAGCTTATCTAGAGCTGCTCTTAGCTGCAAGGAACTATCCATCAGAAATTCATTAATTCGTAAATGGTCACTTGGATGTCTAAAAGGGAGGCATCTTAGACTTAACATGGACGTGATACACCTCTTGATCTTCCCACCAAAACTTGTTCCTCCTCCAGGCTTTCCTTTTTAAAGAAATGGCACCGCATTCACCCAGTTGCTGTTTCCACTCCTGCCCACACAGGCCATGGGGATTAGCTCCTGCCGACCTCTCCAACCTCATTACCCTCTCCGCTTTTCTGCTACTGCCTCACCACACTGGCTTTCTTCCTGATCCTTAAACCCACCAAGCCCCATTCCTCCCTGCAGCCCCTGTAACCCTCTGTACCTCTCTGATCTCAAAGGCTGGCTCGTTATACCACTGCCACCTCAGCAACTCCAGGAACTTCCCCTGGGTTCCCAATCTAAAGCAGCTACCTGGTTACTTTCTACCACATTGTCTTTTAATTGTGTGCACCAATCTGTTCCTGGCACCTATCAGATGCCAACTAGTAAAGGGTGTAAGTAAACCAAGGTTGTAAGCAACGGCATGGCCACACTTGGGTTTTAGAAGGATCTCTTTAGAGTGGAAAATGGAAGGGGGTCAAACTAAAGAGTAGAGAGACTGATTGAGATGGTACCTAATTGAAAAGATGATGGTTGGGGGGTCTGGGGTGTTTCAATGAAGATATGAGAGACTTGAGTTCTCTAGGAAACAAGAACAATGAATGTCTCAATAGGAAACAAGGGAAGGAGTCTATGACGGCTCCAAGGGTTTTGGCTGGGGCAGAGGAGAGCACAGAACTAGGCAGGGGACACACATATGCTGGTTTTGAGTGAGGCCAGTGGGCAGCTTCATAGACAGATCTGGAACATGAGTTCTGAGTGTCATTAGGTCATATTCTCATACAGGGACTGTTCCTCTCCTTTCTGAGTCGAATCTCTCCTCTAGGTTGTCAGTCTAGGACAATAAAACAGTGTTAGGGCTCTGGGTGACTGACCTCTGGATCTCACGTTTTTGTCTCAAAGGGCACACAATAAAACACACAAACAACAAAACCTTTGGTGAGTGCCTTGTATACTGTGCCTCACAAAGAACTACCAGGATGAGCAATTAACACTACCATGGTTGACTATCTCTCAACCATTAATTTTTTTGCTGAAACTATAAAGTGGCATATAGAAAAAACTGTCACTCAGTCTCATTACCAAAACACATTTTAACATTTCTCTTCAATTATTACATGCTTCGAAAAATACTTTAAATGACATCCGAAGGCCCACCTTCCTCCACCAGATATTACATCGCTCATTACATGTCTTTCTTAAGTCACAGTTTCATGCTGTGCTGATCAGCCCTGTGTCATTCTCTACAGCGGCCCCAGGGCTGACCTAGCCCCTGGGGAACCAATCTGGTGAGGAAGACAGTCACAGTACACGGTGCTAAGTAGCGCAACAGGCATAATGGGAGTGCTGGGGACCTGCTGCTTGGGGAACCAGGTGACAGGTGAGTTGGTTTTTTAAAATCCATCTGCTTTTCATGAACAACAGTGGATTAAAATGCCCAGGCCTGTTGGGAGGTGCAAGGTCTTGTGTCAGCAAACAAATATATTTTGAGGGGCTGCCTTTTCAAAGCATTAATATATTTTGATTCTTTCCAGAGACAACTCTACCTAGAAACAAGCAAAGAGAACCATCTGGCAATTACCCTATTGCTTATCTTAACCAGTTTTAAGTAGTTTTTGAATGAAAAAAAAAAAGTAACTCTCAAGCAAACGAAGGACCTACATCTGATATCTGTCTGAACCAAGATTCAAATTTCATAGACACTATTTTCAAAGTCTGGAACCACCTGGCATCTCCACAGAGCCAGTCACAATGAGTATGCCTGAGAGTTGTTAAATGAGCATACGTTTTACTAGAAACTCTTCTACTAGCTGCTTAGTGAAACAGGTGAGAAATAAAATGCCTTCAAAGGTGATGTCACAGGACAAAAGGGAACCTTCCTACACTGTTGGTGGGAATGTGAACTGGTACAGCCACTATGGAGAAAAGCATGGAGGTTCCTTAAAAAACTAAACATAGAACTACCATATGATCCAGCAATCCCACCCCTGGGCATATATTCGGAGAAAACCATTATTCGAAAAGGTACATGCACCCCAATGTTCACTGCAGCACCATTTACAACAGCCAGGACATGGAAGCAACCCAAATGTCCATCGACAGATGGATAAAGAAGATGTGGTACATATATACAATGGAATATTACTCAGCCATATAAAAAAGAACGAAATAATGCCATTCGCAGCAACATGGATGCGCGTAGAGATTGGCACACTGAATGAAGTCAGACAAAGGCAAATATTATATGATATGCTTATATGTGGAGTCTTAAAAAACGGTACGAGTGAACTTATCTACAGAACAGAAACAGAGTTACACATGTAGAAAACAAACTTACAGTTACCAGGGGGTAAGGGGTGGGGGATAAACTGGAGATTGGGATTGACAATATACACACTACTATACATAAAATAGATAACTAATAAGGACCTACTGTATAGCACAGGGAACTCTACTCAATACTCTGTAATGGCCTATATGGGAAAAGAATCTAAAAAAGAGTGGATAGATGTATATGTTTAACTGGCTCACTTTGGTGTACACCTGAAAATAACACAACATTGTAAATCAACTGTACTTCAATAAAATTAAAAAACAGAAGTTGATGCCACTGCAGCTGGGTCTCACTCCCATCAGAAGGGACCTGCACTACTTCAGACTTAAGTTTTGTTATTTTGTTGGCCTTGGTCTCATGCGTCTGCTTATGTAGCAGCTCTTCAGTTCTGTTCTCACAAGGCACATTACCTGACAGCAGTATGCTGCCAATATATTCAAATCAAGTGTCAGTCATAAGCACACACAGCCAAAATCACTCCACTGTACCTGGATTAGTGGGACAGGGTCACATAGGGCTGAATTTTCTCTTTGGTTTGACTTCTACCCAATAAGCTTAATGACAGGAACACATTTTTACTAAAATGACATGTGAGGACACCTTCTAGGACTAACATCAGCCCACAGTACTTATTTCATCTAAAAACCACAACTCAGAAGCCTCCAGGAATAGTTTGGAACCCACCAATTGCTGGTGGTTTCGCACTGCCCATAAATTATAAAGGCTCAATCCCAAGACTGCAATACAGCCCTCTGTGGTCCATATATACTACACATATTAACTATTTTTGGTGGGAGGTGGAGTGTGGTTGTCCCGAATCATTCCATGAATTCTTAATTATTTTGGATCTCCTTTATGGTGCTGACCTGTCAAAAATGTTTATTTAAAAAACTTCATTACTAGGTAGACTCTTTACTGTGGCCTTAGATAATCATTATCAGAAATTTACCAACTCACAAGAATATTAATGTCTTTACTTAATGTGAAGACAGATTTTATTCTCTTCCTTTTGCCTCCTCTCCTTGAGGACTCTAATTCCTGAGAGTGTTCACGTGGGCTAATGCTATTTCATGAGACAGTAATTAATATTACACCTTAGGGCTTCCCTGGTGGCGCAGTGGTTGAGAGTCCGCCTGCCGATGCAGGGGACACGGGTTCGATGCAGGGGACACGGGTTCGTGCCCCGGTCCGGGAAGATCCCACATGCCGCGGAGCGGCTGGGCCCGTGAGCCATGGCCGCTGAGCCTGCACGTCCGGAGCCTGTGCTCCGCAACGGGAGAGGCCACAAGAGTGAGAGGCTCGCGTACCGCAAAAAAAATTACACCTTAAACACCACGCTCCCCGCTCCCCACAAACTTGAGTTTCCCACCAGAGTAATAAAAATGAGGAGAAACTGTTTGTTTCATATGCAGGGCAACTTCGCTATCCAGGAGGATACGTTCTGGACACTCCTGGGACGAATCACTAACTGTGCTAGGATGGAATGATATAAACCACAGCTTACTGAGCGAGCTTATAACAGGAACACATCTTCGCCAAAACAACACGTGAGGATGCCATTCTAGGGCAGACACCAGCCCACAGTACATGCCAAGCATTTCTCTATGTACTTTCCAAAGAGTAACTCATTTAATGCTCAGGACAACCCTCTTCACAGCAGGTGCCATCAGCTTCCATATTTTACAGATGAGGGAGGTGAAGTACAGAGGTTAGTGACTTGAGCAAGTGACCAGCTAGGAAATTCACAGGAAGCAACGTGATTCCAGGTCTTTGACCTGGCCCCTTCCCCCGCCAACACACACACAGCTGCTGAGCAGAACGGCAAAGGCAGAAAGGTGAGGAAGATCTTTGAGGGCAACCATTAAGCTGACTGGACTTTCCCTTATTAGACTTCTTTCCAATACATGGGAAGATGGGAAGAAACTGGTCTCGGCTGTGGCCTTCAGGTGCCTTCAAAACTGGCCTTGGCTTGGGATGAGGGGGTGGAAGCTCCATTTTTCTAACAAAGCTAGGTAAAGGAAGCTGTGCCTCCCTCGTGCAGGAGCTGTGTGGGGCAAGGCACTGCTTTCTGCAGGAAGAGCGCGAACCTTCCTGACAAGGTCCAGGAGCCCTCACACAGGGCTTCTCTTCAGGCACCAGCCCTGGGGCCCGGGGCTGAGGCTCACTCACCTGTGAAGTGACAAAGGTCCCTCACAGCATTCTAACTTCAGACTTCTACTGGTTTTCTAACAAGGACTCAGATATTTGTTGAATTGAAATGAATACTTACTTTTACATACTATTCGATCATGTGAGCTCTTTTAACATATCAGCAATAACTCGCTTAACATCTCAGGGATGAATTATCTGGCCTAATATACAGTGACTTGTCAATATTCTTATTTATGGTCCTTCAGCATTTTCAAAGAAGAGTGTGCCCCTTATAAATTTTATTTAAAAATCAGGTGTAATGCTTCTCTCATCCCTAAAAGAAATAAAGAAATAGACTGTAGGAACACTAAGTTTCTCCATTTGTAAGGTAATATAAACAATAAAATTCTAAGCTTCAAATTTCACAGGAGATTCCCTAGAATTCAGAAAAACCAAATTCTGAAAGAAAATTAACCCTTTCTCTGTAGGTTCAGTCTCAAGGCCATCATGTAGTGTTATAAAAAGAGACATCTATCACACAGGTAAATGTTAAGAAAAATAGGAAATAAGATAATTACACAACTTTCTGCTGTATGATAAAAGTCATGGGAATACAGAGATGAATAGGCCTCGGTGCCTTAATGTGTAATGTGGACAGGCTGTGACAGAAATGAGAGCTGTGATGACAAAGACCAAGTGATGGGGGCTGGGGAGGGAGGGAGGGAGTGTGAGGAAGACGGAAGAGGAGAATGAGAGAGAGTGTGGGAATGTGAGAGAGGGAGGGGCAGAGTAGAGGAGCGTGCAGGGGTGATGAGCTGGGGGTACGGGGTTGAGGGGAGGGAAAGGAAAGAGTCAATGGGGGGAAGAGGGATGCTGGAGCTAAGAGCAGAGACCAGGAGTCTACGGAAGGCTTCCGCAGGACCTGGGCTGGTGGCAGCATCCGTGCCAGGCTGCTAACTTAAGGAGCACATAGATGGGAATTCAGTGAGAATATGGGACAATGCCTTTATTTTACAAATAACCGGAGAAACTAACTAACCTGTTTTTGACATTTTAACACGTAGTCACACTTTCACAACATAATCAACGTATTCGTACTTTTATACTTGTCAAATTATGTTTTTTGTCACAATTTAAAGTAAATTAAGGAGGATGTTAGCCTGTTAGCTGTATGAAGGCAAATTATTATTGCCCATTATTTAAACTTGTAATAAAAATAAACTTTAAATACTTTAAATAACCTTTAAATATAATCTTTAGTATACTTTTCAAGACTGAAAACAATCTATTTGGAAGGGGTGCCACCAGCCTAGGTAGTGGAGGAGGGGAAGGGAACAAGCACAGGCCGGCAAAGCTGAGATGTGCAGTCTCAAGGGACACACCAGAGATCCATGGCCACCAGACCCCTGAAAGCCTTCCCATTCCTAAACGTACTGAACAGGTTTTTATGTAACAAATTATTTGTATGTCTATTTAGAGGCAATTACTTCTGTCATACCATCCATGTCAGAGGATTCACATATATAATTACATCAAGGTAAATAATCAGAGGTCATAGTTAGACAAAACCAAAGAGGACACTCAGAAAAGTAAAGACGGTGAAGGCCGTTTGTACAGGAATGTTCTAGTTTTCAGCTATTTTTAGATTAGTGTGAAGCTTACAGGGAGAGGAGCTATTGTTTGTCAAAGACTTTGTATTATTCTGTTATAATATCGTGCTTGTCAAAACACCTGATAAATACATAGGCCAAAATGGATCTTTAATCAAATATATGTGGCCTTATCTCAACACGACAGGATTGAGAGCACGCTTATTAAGCAGACCAAAATCGAAGGCATCTGCTAAAACCCAAGATAAAACTAGACTCAGAGTGACCTTGACAAATTGAAACAGCATCCATCAAATTAAATAAAAGAAGGCAAGTTAGTGTAATTTGTTCTTGAGTACATTAAGAAAAGGAGAATAAAAGCTAGGCAAATAAAACTGAAAAGGATCTTGCAGTCACAGCACAACATCAGCTCCAAGGGCCAAGAAGCATAACTTTTTAAACCATTTTAAAAATCAACACATCACTGGGCTATACTGCCTGAGCATGTGTCACAAAAGCCAGGCCATCCTTTATTCTGAGGGTAATGGAATGGTACCTTCTCTCTTCCTACCTCATTGAGTGGCTTGTGAGAATAAAACAGATGTGCAGTATACTGAAAGATCCAATACACAAAGCTGGCATTCCATTCTAAAGGAGGCGCGTCAAAAATAGAATGGGATCAAGGGAAGAGAAAGGTAATATTCTTAAAGGGCACTGGTATAGTGAATGAGTACAATATAAGAAAACAGGCTTAAAGCTGCAGTATGAGATTTAATTTAAGATTGGTCATGAAACTAATATAATGTTATATGTCAATTACATCTCCATTTTTAAAAAAAAGGTGGTCAAGTGTTCTGAAACCTGTTACTAAAGGAGAGTGGAATCTGCAGCCTTGATGGTGCCATCACAGAACCCCAAGATCTAAGTTTACAGCCTCTACTATATAGAAGAAGTGTAGGGACAAAAATACCTGTTTTTATGCCTTTTACCTTTAAATGAAACTTTCCAACTTAAACAGTTGAGGGTGCAATTAATATTTTAAAAATCAAAAACTACTTTCAATGTTCTCTACCTAATGTGCTTCATGTTATTTTAACCATTTAGTCAATGAAAGCTATGAGGGATGGGTTGAAGAGACTGATTTATCATATTCAGTGTATTTGTTCCAATTATAACATTCCAGATTTTATTTTGGGATCAAAGCTGACAAGTAGAAGACTAAATTGTCACTTTCTGAAGACATGATTCCTGACTAGGAGTTTTAAAAGGCAGGCCTGCTGTTTGGCCCTTTTGAGGATGGAGGGAGCTGTGATTTAGGGTGGTCGCATCATTATAGGGTGCTTTCTACTTTGTATAAACTAGACTTGAATTGAGACATGGGATCTAGTGGTTTGCTGAGAAGGATTTAGCCTGCTGATTACTGGTTACCAGTTATTACTAGAGAATGTTCAAAAGTTTACACATAAAAATTACTCTGAGAGATGTTAATAATGTTCTATGTTGAAATAAAGAAAACATGGGCAGATAGGGACACACACCAAAAAGTAACAAATAAAACAAACCAATCCACCAAATATTGTAACCATCAGAGTAAAGTTGGCAAGCAGGCCATCAACTGGGGCAAAATGATGATTAATGGATTACTGAGCTCTCAGAACTGACTAAAGAATTTTGTGCTTACTTTAGAGTCTTAAATGTTATGTCCCTTTAGGACTTCTGCATTTTAAGACGCCACTGTGGGGGACTTCCCTGGTGGCCTAGTGGTTAGGATTCTGGGCTTTCAATGCTGTGGCCTGGGTTCAATCCCTGGTCGGGGAACTGAGATCCTGCAAGCCAAGCAGTGCGGTAAAAAAAAAAAAAAAAAAAGCTACTGTGTCTAAAAAGCAAATCTATTTCAAACTTGGGGCTTTAGGAGTGACAATGATGGTGCAGAGGGGGAAGGAGGGAGAAAAAAGATCCTGTGGGGAAGTGGGGGGGGGTGGGGACAATGTCTTGGAGGGAAAAGCAAACTCCTTGTGTGGCTGAATTAGAATGTTCTAATTTAAAATATATGTAAATTTCACATTAATTACATTTTTTGACTGTAGTTTTCAAGCACTTCCTTTACATCAGACACTGTTATAAATTCTGGGGATAATGCAATGATAAAATACAGTGCTTTGTGGGGAAGATGTAGTGGGGAGGAGAGGACAGTATGAAGTGTCCAAGAATACTATGATCCTGGCTGATAAAGCCCTTATTAAGTATGACTGAAAGTCACCTGTACATCTGTCAAGCATGGAAAGTTTCAAATACAAATCAATACAAAAAAACTCTCATCTGATTAAACATCACAGACTGAACATACATTTACACACCTGTTTCCTTTCCACAAAATAAAGGGATAAACTTATAAATTCATGAGGACCTGAAGAATGGGAGGGGAAACAAACAACACACAGGAGATGTCCAAATTCTGGAAACCAGAAATAAAACAGAGCAAGTGCTTCAGCAGACTGAAGGGAAGAAGAGGGGAGAGTGCAGGGGAGGAGCCGCTAGAAAGCCAGCCACCTTGTGGCACAGAGCCTGGGAAGCACAGGTGTCTCAGAAAGTGGGGGATACAAGGTGGGGCTGGAAACCAGAAGATTAGCTCAAAGCCTGTATGAGGAGTTAGGTCCCTTACTCAACCCAGTTTAACCATGTAACTGTCCCCAAAGAGGGATATTCAGAGAAGAGAAAGTTGTTGAAAATATCAGAAATGAAAACAAATAAATAAAAGGTTGATTAGATGATAAAGTTGTAGAAAGCATGGAGAAATCAGAACAAAAAGAGAGAAAGAACACAGAATAGGAAAGAAAAGACAAAGCCAGAAGATCAATCCAGGAGGTACAATTCCTAATTAATGGGAATTCCAGAAGGAGAGAATAGAGAAAACAGAGGGAAGGAAATTATCAAAGAAGTAACACATAAACTTCCTGATCTAACAGCCATGAGTTACAGATGGCAAGAAAAGGCCAACCTCAAGGCCTATCATTTGAGATTTCAGAACTCTAGGGAAATGAGAAGATCCTTAAACTTCCAGAGGAGAAAGACTCAACACACATATTAGGGTCTGAAAATCAGAGTGGTTCCAGTCCTGTCGGCTGCAACACGAGGAGGTAGAGGACAGGTCAGGAAGCGTGACTCCAAGATCGTGAGAGGCAACTAGATTCTACACCCAACCAACCCTCCATCAAACGTGAGGATGGGATAAAGACGTCCAGATACATAAGATCTCAATGTATTTACCTCCCAAGCATCCTTTTTCTCAGGAAAATACTAAAGGATGACGCACTCCATTAAATGAGGACCCAGACTAAGTAAGGCAAAGACATGGGTAAGGTAACAGCATTCCACAGAGGGAAGAAGTAAATGACGACGACTGTGATGATGAACGCCCCAGGAAAAGTTATGAGAGACCTGACACACATACACTAATATGTATAAAGTAGATAACTAATGAGAACCTGCTGTACAGCACAGGGAACTCTACTTCACTTCGCTGTACAGCAGAAACTAACACAACATTGTAAAACAACCATACCCCAATTAAAAAAAAAAAAGACCTGAAGAACAAAAACCCCCTTGCAAGGAGCCGTTTGGATTGGAAAGATGTGGTCCAAGAAAATAAAAAGCAAATAAAAACATGAATTAATAATTCTAGAGAAGTGAAAAGTTTTAAAAGAAAGGAGTTATATCCACAGTATATATTTCGTAAGTATTACAGAGTCAGATGTTGAAAAATGGGAAAAAAGATCCATAGATAACACAAGTAGCAGTAAAAACTGATCGTTTAGAAACACAGGAAACTGGCAGAGGAATCAGGTTTGAGAACAGGTGAAACAGGGATGTTTGTTTTAACGAGCTGGAGGACACTAGCATGGCCCTGTAACCTGTGAACACATATTGCTGATAAAAGTAAAAAGTGAAACAAATGTCCAAATTACTTAATTTTCTGTCTGTTATTTGGGTCTAGGAGCTTTATTATTATTTTTTAATTGAAGTATAGTTGATGTACCATATTATGTAAGTTACAGGTGTACAACATAGTGATTCACAATTTTTAAATGTTATACTCCATTTATGGTTATTATAAAGCACTGGCTATATTCCCTGTGTTGTACATGAGCTTAGGGGCTTTAATTTGGAGGAATCACCATGTGATGTGAAAGAATAAAAAATACGGCTGAAACAAGTGAAGGTGGAAGAAAAGGAATCAAAAAGAAGTAACAAAAAGAGCAACTGGTAAGGGATTTCTCGTACTCACCATCTCTCTGGCTATTTCCAGCGCTTCCTGCAGGCCATAGAGCCTGCCACAGACCAGGTAGATTCCATTGGCCCAGAGAATACAACCCTCATGGACCCAAAATTCATTGCTGTCAAGAGGTAGTTCAGGGATTTGTAACTCCAACTCGGGGCCACCTTCTGAAGTGGTGGGCACGGAGGGCTTTGAGTCCAAAACAGTCTTTTCACTGCTGCCCTCGGTGGTTGCTTTTTTACAAGGGAGCCCCCTGGACAGGGACCGGGGGCCTCCGCCACAGTCTTCCGAGCGGTGTCGCCGCTTAAACCTGGGGTGGGCGGCCAGGCTCCTCTGCTCCTTCTGCTGCTGCTGCTCTTCCTCCTCCTCAGTGTCCGTCTTGGAGCCATTTGAAGCGCTTTTGTGCCGTACCTTAACTTTGCTCTGCATTTCCGTGGCCCTCTTAGGAGGCGGATTCTTGGGGAGAGTGGCTGCATAATCTTGGGGATAAAAGGGTCCAAAGAGGTCGCCCATGTTGCGGTAACTGGCCCACTTGCCACACAGACAGCACACCAGGTGCCCCATAACAGAAGACTCTGTCACGACAGGTCCCTGCAGCATAAAGGATGAAGCTGGGAGCACCTTGCTTTCAGTGCTGCTGGGTGGAGGGGTCAGGGACCTCTGACCCTTCCGACCCCTCACCAATTTGGTCTGTTCTTCTTCCTCAGCATTGATGATTGTACAAATGGCTCCAAGTTCACACTTATTTACTACATGGATATAAGGGAAAAAAGACTTGTTCTTGGCATCAGTTTTATCCAGTGGCTGAGTGGCGTACTTCAGCTTGATCTCAGGTTCTTGGGGCTCTACGATGGGAACTGCTTGTTTGGTTTTCCGTTTCCTTGGCTGTGCCCCAGGCTTCCTTCTCTCCCTCCTTTGCCTCTGCTTTTTTGGCTTTGGCTCTCCATCTGCAGAACCTTCTGGTATCTGGGGGGGCTGAGGGGGTGGAGGTGGTGGCTGCTGTTGTTTCTTTTGCTTATTCACACTACCAATGGGTCTCCCCTTCTTCTTTCCTGATGGGAAATAACCCTTTGGGGGGAAACCCTCCTGTTTGGGGGAAATGGTCACTGTATCGTTCTCTTTCTCTTCAGCCTTGGGGTTTGCCTCAGGAGCCAATGAGCCCGCTGGAGGTACATTCTTTGAGTCAGGAAAGATTAAAGGTGCTGTCCCACCCAGGGAACCATCTGGTCTCCCTTGGTTACTCCCAGGCTTCTGTGAGGTTGCGGATGTCATGGCACCAGGGGGCTCCTTTCCAGCAGTGGCCGTGTCTGGGTGTGTCTCGGTCTTCACTTTGTCATCCCCACTGCCACGCCACTCCTCCGAAGATCGTGCAAGAGGCTTTTCTACGCTCAACTCCTGGTTTGTTGGACAGACTAGGTCAGACACCACCTCACCTTTTCTCTTCTCCATCTCGGCATCCTGAACAGCACCACTCCCGCCTTCGGGAGGGCCGCTCTTCAAAGACAGGATGTCATCCAGAGTAACCGTGTCTCCCCCAGCCTCCGCACTGTTCGAGGATGCACTCCTCCTAATGTTTGGGGATGTGATCTTCTGAACGATAGCTTCCAATTTCAACCCCCGTCCTTTCCGTGGGGGCAGTATTTTGGTCTTAGCAGGACTTGTGAGGGTAACAGCAGGGCAGTTTCTACCATCTGGACTTGGAAGGTCCTTGGAGGATTCTCTCTTAGGGATGGACTTGATCTCCTGGCTGTGAGAAAGATGGGCATAGGAATTGAAGGCTTTATCAGCACCTTCTTTTGATGGGTGAAGGAGGCGCCCTTTATCTTCAGCGTTACTGTTCTTCACATCTTGTGACTGTCTCTTACTGGGAATGGGAGAGATAAAAGAACGGACACGCCTCCTCATGATTAAGGGGTTTTGAGAAGAATGATCCTCTTGGCCTGGAAGCCTTAGCATAACATTACTAGGTTTGGATGACTGTGTAGACTCAGCTAGCCCATGTCCGTCGGTCTCATGGGGTGGTCCATACCTTTTCTGACTGGACATTCCTGGAGGACCGCTGCTTTTGGCTGGAGAAGTTTGCCGAGAAAGATCCCAACAAGATTCTTGTTGTAACTTCTGGGAGCCGTGCTTCAATTCGATGCCTTTGTTAGAAAGACCATCACTAGACATGAGGCAGCGCCCACCATCCTGACCGCTGGGGTCATGGTAAGTCCCCATCGGTGGGCCATACATCATGCCATCTTTGTCATTCTTCAGGGGGCTCCGTACTCGGTCAAGAAACTGCTGCTGCCTTGGACTCTTGCGGGGTCCTTCCTGCCTGTGCTGAGCCGCAGCGATCACTCCCTGAGCAGAACTGCTGCTCCAGTCCTTATATTCCTCTTGTTGCTGTTGGTACATCTGTCTCTTGTAATGGAGCTGAGAATTCAAACCTGCGTTGGGGTCCCCATAAGCATGAGCGCGAGTGTTTGTGTGATAAGCAGAGGCCAGGCTTTCTGAGTTGGGAGAAAAGGGAGTGTGCAAAGAACTCCTGTTGGCCCTCTCTGAAAAGGTCATATGTGGGTTTATGTGATGAGGGTCTCCCCCTGGGCCTCTGCTCCTCCCAGGAGACATCTTCAATTTTTCTGAAAAGTCATGATACTGAGAAGGGGAACGACCCCTCATGCCCTCCCGACCACCAACTCGGCCAGGGACTCGCCGCATTGGCGTGGGTCTGCCGTCCTGTGGGCCATAGTCTGAGATGGAATCATGGGTAGCTGCTCCAGGGCTGGCGTTGCCTCGGTAAGACTCATGCTTGATGCTAGCAGGGTGGCAGTGGTCTCCAGATTTCTTGTTGTTGAAACTAGCTTGGGACTTGGATTGTTCAAAGTCTTCCTCTTTGATCTGCCCACTCTGCGATTTCAGCTTTGTTTCCATGGACACCAACCCACCTGGAAGAATGACCGACTGACTTAAACTTGGATTGAGACGTTCATTCCTCCCAAGTCTGGTGTCGGCACCCATGTGTCCCAGTGAGTGAGCCCCCGGGTCTCTGACAATCTGTCTTAGTGGAGAAATATCACAGATCACTGATCTTCTTTCAGAGAGGGAACCCCCGGGCTCATGGGCTGATGACTGAGGCTCTATTTCAAACTTTCTGGGAATTGGATAGTCAGCCAAATTGATCTGTTTCATTTCAGGAGCCGAGCCACTTGATTTCCTTTCCCAGGGGCCCCAGTGGGGATTTTCTAATAGGGAACCAATGCTTTTGTTCAAAAGGCCCCTGCTAGCTAATTCATTGGTTTGACTAACTAACACATTAGGCCTTGTGGCTCCTTCTAGGCCACTAGCCATGCCCTGGTGCTCCTGAGTACTCCTAGAATATCTCCTGTCAGGGTGGTGGTGGTAACCCTGAAGCACTTCCTGCAGGAGGCTAGGGAACTTTTCATTCCTACCCTTTCGCTCCCCATGGCCCGTGAAGTCCCCCTTATCTTGTCCTGTAGGAAACTGAGGAAAGCCACTGACATTTCTTGGCACGGTTGGCCCAAAGCTATCTTTGTAACTATAGCGCAAGCTTCCAGGAGATTTGCTAGGCTCAGTTCTGCCTATAAAACCAGAGCCCCCTGCGGAGTGCCCGCTCTGGCCGTTTCCTTCTCCATTGTGGTTGGAGTTATTATCTCCATTTTTGTTTCCTTTATTTCCTCCTCCCGGAGGCTCTGGCTGTGGAAGTGACGCATGACTGGTTTCCTTTCCCCCGCCAGTGCTGGGTGGCCTTTGAGTGGCTGCAGGATCATCCTCTTGGGAGCCTTTTTCTTGCCCACCAGGTTTTTCTACCCGACTTGTCATAGCTTCCCGGGAGACAATCACCCCAACTGTCTTCTCACTGACTTTTGGGTTGCCCTCGGATGACAATGGCATGTCCTTAGCACCTGGTGAGGCGGTCTCTTCTCTGGCTACAGGACTGGCACTGAGTCTGGGGGCTTCATTCTGAGTGACTTGTGCTGGTGAGGAGCCTGCTTTCTCTGAGGCTCCACCCTTGTAGGTGGTGTCAGAACTGGTGCTCTGGCCACTTAGCTGCCTCACCCTCTCACCTTGATCCTCGGAACTGCTGGAGCAGCCTCCATCCAGCGACTCTGCCATAGGGGACTTCAGTTGTTCTTCAGCCTGTGAGGAGCCTTCGGAGTTTGTGCAGCTGTCTGCTTTCTTAGAAGATGAAGAAGGCCTCTTGGAGGTCTTCTTCTGAGGTGTCAGTGCATCGGAAAGTAGCATGTGTTGAACAGTATTAGGAAGATTGGCCACTTGCGTACTCAGGGCACTCAAACTACTCAACCCAGGATCTGTCAGCCGCTTTTCTGGCACCCCTTCTAGTCCAAACCCTTTGAAGCCTGCAGCATGAGAATTAGGACTGGGCATCATCGATGGGGTTGGGCTGAGTTGAGGCATTAACTGTAGAATTCTGTTTCTGGAACCCATCGGCACATTGCCTTGCCCACACTGGAGATTCTCCCCACTCTGCATAAGAGGAGATGGGGTAGAGCTACAGCTCGGAGACTGAACCACAGAGGCAGCCGGGGAAGGGTTAGAAATGGGGCTGAAGTTCTGGTGAAACTGCATGGGGGACCTCACAGGAACCTCGGGCTGGCTGTACTGCCCCACCTGGCTTTGCAGCGGCAGCTTGGCGGCAGCGTTGGTGTACTGCATCACGTGCTGAGGATGCTGCTGCCCCTGCTGCTGCTGCCCCTGCTGCTGCTGCTGCCCCTGCTGCTGCTGCCCCTGCTGGGTCCCTTGTGGAATCTTCGTCTGTTCAAAATTCTTCATAGATTGAGGCTGATAGCTGTAATTCGATTGTGTTCCATAAGCCTGTGCATTAGAACCCACATTATGTCCTTCGTACTGGGATCCAGCATTCACACTGTAACTGCCGTCATAGCTCTGTCCAGACTGGCTGAAACGTTGTGGTGAAGGGAAGGAGGAGGAGGTCGCGGCAGAAGACTGGTAGTGTTGGCCAAACTGACCCACTCTTAACTGGTAACCAGTGGCAGAGGCTGGCAGAGTTGAGGGCCGCTGCATCGGCTGCATGTGGGATGAGCCGGACGCTGGCTGGCCAGTGGCCTGCGGCAGAGGCTGATGGGACTGGTAAAGCTGTTGCCTCAACTGCTGCACTTGCTGCTGCTGTTGGCTGGAAGGCTGCTGCTGGTACTGAGCGCTCCCTGGAGAGAAAGGTCCCGAGTAATCCTGCTGATAATGAGACACGCCACCAAGGGCAGAGTGCTGTGCTTGAAACTGGCCCACATGACCCTCACTCCCATACTGATTGCCAAAGCTGCTCCCCTGGGGGGGTCCATAGCTCTGCACAGGCCCAGAAGGCCTTCGCTGAGCAGGCTGCGGGGTTCCGGCTGCCACGGGGTCTTTGCTGCCTGCCATGTAGTAAAAGTCTCCAGCCTCCTTCCTGAAACCCTGGTAGCCCTGATGGCCGGAGGTTTCGCTAGCCATTGCCGCTGCTGCAGCAGCAGCCGCTGTTCCTCGTCGTCCACCACCACTGCTGCCGCCACTGCCACCACTACTGCCACCTGCACCCCCAAAATTCTGGAACATCTGGGCCTGGCGAGGGCTGAACTCTTCTATCCGGGATGAGCCGTGTACCTCCTGTGGGTAGCTCTGCTGGTTTCCGTGGTAACTGCTTTGCTCCCGGAAGGACTGCATACTGTTCAGCAGCACCGCAGCAGGCCAACAGCCCTCCTGGAAATGGAAGGAAAAAAAAACGAGCATTAGACATGCATCTCCTCAGTACAAATAAAATCAAGTTTAGAGATGGAGGGGACGTGAAAATTCAGATGCCCAGATGAAACTAACTGGTTTGAATTTCATCTCCTTTATTTCTTATCCTATCCATTTCTGAAGCTGCAAATAAGCAAAGAAACATCCATAGAGTGAGGCAGAAGTCTACGATAGTATGAAAAGAAACATTCTGGGTAAATACAAATTCAATACAGTAAAAACCTCACTATTAGATAAATGAGCCCCCAAAATTCAACCGGGTTAAATATGGGGCTATATTATTACTGTCAATAAAAAAATCCAACAATTTTTTTAAAGTCTTCCAGTTATGGTGGGGGAGGGGTGAGAAAAAAACACTTTCATTTAGTTTGTTTCATGTATTATTAGACTGATTATTGAACCGAGAGTCTCACTTAATGATGAGGCAGTTACTCCCCTCCCCGACTTTGAGAAATAGAACTGGCCTGAGAACACAAGTCAGCTCCTTATATCCTAATGCATGTGACTGACTGCAGGTTTACTATAATTACCAACAACCTGTGATGGTGGGTGACCCTGGGACACTCAACTCTTAACACTGCATGGATTCCTTATTGCTTCAGTCAGCTATACAATCTTAGGGGTTAATCTCTTCTTGACACATAAGTATGTCCAAGCCCCACCACCCGCCCCCATCCTCAACTCCCAGGTACAAAGGGCTAGGCATCATAAGCCAAAGTAGCAGTGATTATTTGTCCAGATTCTTTCCGGGGGTTTGCAAGAAGTTTTAGCATCTCTGACCCCCATGTAGTTTTTGACTTGCCAATCTAGTATTCACAAAGTTATTATTGGCCATTCCTATGAAAGAGGGAATTCAGTCACACAGGAGCACAGCAAAAGATATAGAGGAAAATTAGAATTCACCAAGCCTAGGACCTAGACTCTTCCCAAAGTCATCTGATTGGGTCAACACTTTGCATTACCTTTGCTAATGTAATTCTCATGTAATATAATACTCCTCTTAAACAATTAATTAAGAGTTGTTTTTTTAAATTGGAGTATAATTGCTTTACAATGTTGTGTTATTTTCTGCTGTACAGTGAAGTGAATCAGCTATAGGTATACATATATCCCCTACCTCTAGGTCTTCCCTCCCACCCCAACGCCCCCATCCCACCCATCTAGGTCGTCACAGAGCACCGAGCTGAGCCCCCTGTGCTGTACCGCAGGTTTCCACTAGCTCTCTATTTTACACCTTTTGCCTGGGCCTGTCTCCTCAGAGTCAGAGACGAATAAGACAAGGTCAAACTGCTCCAAATGACTTTAGAATCAGTTATTCAAAAAAGAAATTACAAAACACACATGGGCTAGGGTAAGTTAAGACAAAGTTTTCCTACAATGGCTTATGAATCTACTTTCTTAATTCCCTCTCAGGGGAGCTGAAAAAGAAGTTGCCGGCAGGAAAGTCAGTGATTCTTTTAAAAGGTGAGTGGGTAAGCTGGATTCCGTATCTCCAAGCCCTGCAGTGGCTCCCCGTTTCATCCCAAGTGAAGCTGGTCTGGGAGGCCCACCCCCCACCTCCTAACTTCTCTGACGTCCTCTGCCACTCTCTGCCCTAGTTCTGCTGTCTCCTTGCCTCTGGGCCGGGCCACCAGCATTTCTACACAGGAACTTTGCTCTTGCCAGCGATGCTCCTCCTCCAGAGGCACACGGCTTGCCCCTTTACTTCCTTCCAGGAACCAGTTTGGCTTTCCTCTGGCCATCCTATTTAAAAAACAGCTAACTCCACACCCTCACCTGGGCCTTCCTGATTCCCCTGCCTTGTTTCCTCCCCAGTATTTATTCCCAACAGGTACATATGCGCTACTTCTATACTATCTGTCCCCGGCCCCCACTAGAATGTAAACTTCCAAGGGCAGAGACTTGGTGCCTTGCTGTAATCCTCCTGTCATTAAAACAGTAAGGAGCACACAGCAGACATTCTATAAACCAGTAAATGCACAAGAAGTAAGCCTCAGAGAACCAGGCGAGAACTTCCATACTCAGAGGTGGTGGTGTGGCAGTGAGATGAGAGAAGAGCAGGAAGAGAAAATAGAATATGACTGATCTGAAAGCAGAGCTAGATGACGCTTGAGATCCTACCTATAAAATTATCCAGTTCCAGAGGGAAAAAACCCCACTTAAGTCCACATGAGAGCTGTGAGAAGACTGCAGAAATTAAACATGGACCACAGCTGAAGATGGTCAGCAACTCTAAACTCTGAAAGCTTGACCTACTTCCTCCTGAAGTATCTTAAGTCTAAATAGCTAGACAAGAGTCTACTACTTGGATATTAAGTTTGATTATATAATCACATGACCCAAAGTCACCTTTAAACATTCAAGTACAAATAATCTCAGAATCTAAAGGAAACCTCTTCTCATCCTCTTCAAAATGCCTTTGCAACAGACAGCTATTTTCTGTGTTCCACTGCATCTGCTGGGCAACAGATAACTCCTACTGGAGTGCTTACTGGAGTGCTTGATACTGTACCAGCACTTTACAAGCACTGACTCACTGAATCCTCACAAAATCAGCATCCTCACCTTCCAGATGAGGAAACGGAAGCACAGAGTTCACAAGGCTGGCCTGGCAGTCTGCACCTTCAGGCCACGTTCTTAACACTACAGTACCCAGAGGATCTAATATGAGTCAGTGACAACTGCCACTTGTCCTGTCAGAGGTCAGCCTTCAAAGTGGATGACCCCACCAACAATACTTTGAAGTTATGTGCTTCTCGATTCCCCTCTCACAAGGACCTCCCCACTAAGCCACTTAGGGTAAGTTAGTAACCACCTTAGGAACTAAGACTGTCAGGACCAATTCTGTCCACACAGGTGTTTTTCCTGTTTGTGGTGTCCTACCCTAGCTCCTAATGCCAATGGCTTTCTCTACATGATAAAAGGCAGCTACTAAATCTGGCAGTTTAATGAAAAGCTTCCTTGAGAGATCATCTCTCCATAAATAAACATCTTACATGTTGTTTAATTAATCCTTCTGTAAATAAAATCAGTCTTCTGAAAAATGAGTATATAAACAATGTTGCCACTTGCTCCAAATGTTTCCTCAGCAAGAGCTACTAAGAAGTAAAGAACACTGTAACATCAGCACTTCCCGCCTCTGCCTCCGGCTGCCTGGCTCCTCAGAGAATCCCATCTCCAGAGTGGGAGACAGATTCAGGTACAGTTCCTTCGGAGGTGTGCTCTCAGCCCTTCTCAGAGGTTTCCTGTCCTGTATGATGTCATCCTCTTCTCTATTGTTATTGTTCTGGTTTATGGACTACATGAAAAAAGAAAAAAAAAAAAAAAAAAAAAAAAACATAGGATATTTAAGGAGGTTCATTTTAGTTATACAGAAATATACCTATTTTAGAGCTGTATGCTCAAAAATCTTTTACTGATAGAGATGTGATTAAAAAAAAAAAAAAAAAAAAAAAAAAAAAAAAAACGACAGCCAGATATCTCCTGCAGGGTATTAGTCAAGTTAAATACTCTCAGTACACATGAAGTATCTGATCACCAGAAAGTGGGTGCAAGTTCATTTTTTAGTATTTCCAAGTAAAGCAATTAGGAAAACCAAGTATACCAGCAATTGAAAATGTAAACCCAAAGTACTAATTTTAGCAGCAGTGTATAAAATAAGCTACTAATATTTAATTCCAATACTGTCCCATCATTTAAGAAAAGCAGAGCATCATTTAAGAAAAGCTTCATGATTAATAGTGACAAATGCCTGAATTTCCTCGTTTGAATGGGTACAGATGCAGTAAAGAAAATATGACACTCTAAAAGGAAGCAAAGTCACCCATAAGGAATTTCTATACCTAATATGAAAAAGGTTTACCAACTCGCCTCCCTCCCCAACTCTCCCCTTCCTGGCTCTCTCCCATTTTCCTAACCTTCTGAATGGTTTCGGGAGGGCTATGGAGGTGCACTGGTGAAGTCCAGAACATAGTGCCTTATGTGTTCCATGGTTCATGATCCAGAGTCCACACTGACCTCACTACAAGCACTGCTTCCCCCTGCAGCCACACTCTCCACCCTACCCCAGGGCCAACGACCTTGTCGTCTTGTAGAAAACCAACATTAGCCTTCTTTGTCCTTCTTCCTCCTTGTGTCCGATATCATCCCACTCCCCAAACCATTCTCTTCTCCACGAAGTTTTCCAAACTGTCTTCAAGACAGTTTCCGTGAGAGATCTTTTCCAGTACCTGCTTCCTCTTTTATTCAGGTTTAACCTTTGATTTTCTGCTTATTGTCCTCCCTTACCTTGAAAAAATGCTTTAATCTTCAAGATGTTAACAACACAAATACTTGTAGTTACGGCCCTTGTATGGTGGATTATTCCGCTTTCCCTCCAACCTTACTCCTCACCCACCTCCATCCTACTGTCTCTGGGACGGGGCACCATTGGGACCGTCAAGAGGCTCCACTGCCCCTCTGGCTTCTGGTCCAGTTGCCTGGAAGAGGCAGGAGGAGGGTGAAGAGGAGGAATTTACCCTCCTGGCTCCCACCGTGCAGTGGCTGAGGCTGGCAGAGATGACCCACCAATGGCCAAGCCCCGGGTGGGCAACCTCAGCAGCCGCCGTCTCCAGGCTCGAGGAATGGCTTCCTCCTCTTGCCTTCCAGGCCCAGAGATACTAACACCTCCTGCTACTGCTAGCCCAGGAGACTCCACTTTCTCCACTGGTGTCCCCAGTCCCTGCTCGCCCTTTGTAAATAGTCCCACTTCTGCACTGTGGACAACTCAGCAGCATTGTGACCACCCTCTTTCTAAGTTCTCCTCTGCAGATCAGAACCTGAGAGCTACCTCTTCAGAACCCTTTTTCCAGCATAATCTGGGTTAGAGTTTACAAAGAGGAGCACAAGAAAGATTTGAAAGGCAGAAGAAAAGGAGACGGTAATACTCCCGGAGGTGGCTACAGCAGACGTGGATTCCTAAGCGGCTTCCCCATGAGCTCACGAGAACCACTCACTGTGGTGTTTCAGTGTGAGATGATCGGTAGCAGCTTCCCTGACCTTCCCAATCCCAGTTCTTCCAATGGTTGGGTAAATCCTTAATTCCTCTATCAAAACTCTTCATACCTGGAATAGAAAACTTCCTTTTGCCTGAATGAAACAATTAAATGCTCCTTAAATTACCCAGTTTGAGTGTGCCATCTGTTTCCCACCAGGACCCTGACTAATATTCTTCTCTCATTCCTAGGATTTCAGAGTAGAATATTATCACTTGGGAAGAGAGAGACTTCTATTTCATGCAACATACCAGAGCGTCTAAAAATCCTCCCATAACAAAACACCTATAAATGTCAGACAAAATGCACAGCCAAGCTGCAAGGAGGAAAGAAATGCCCAGGATTCAAAATTGGTTGGGACTCTGACCGCCAGGGATGGGGTGGGTCAGGTGTGCAGGACCTACTAACCATATGGTAATGGTTTTAATGACAAGGCCTCCAGCCCTCTTTTGGTGGTGGTGGGGAGACAGAACAGTCACTTTTGCACGTAAAGACTCTAGGCAGTGTCACTTGTGGCTGGATTAATTTCCATAAAGATGACAAAATACATTTTTAGGCAGTCACCAACTCATTCTCAAGGACAAAAATGTTCTTTCCTCAACTGACCCAACTTCCTATCCCCAAGGAGAACCACGATCACCTCTTAGACATCCCTAGGCAAGATGCTTGAGAACAACCTCAAACTCATCTCTTCCTTGAACTCTTTGTATTTATGGTGTTACCTAATCCTGTGACTTTTCCACCTCTTGGATTTGCCCTTTACCTCTCCAGCCTTGTCACTGCCATTCTCATCTTTCTTGGACTAGAATAACATCTCTAGAAGGTCTCTTTCCCAGAACCAATCACCTGGAACAGCTTTTCTTCACCTGCTGTTTTGACAGCATTGCCTCCCCACATGCCTTGAAGCCCTCTGGCATCTTCCCAACCCAATTTCTGCTCATCTCCACCCTCTCAATCAAACCTGCTCCGTCTGCTCTGGGCCATCGTCCTGCCCTCACCTTGAAGCCATCTCTGAAACATCCCTAGGTCCATAAATTCCTTCCTACTGAGTCAGGTCACATGGTTCCCAGAATCTTAAGAGCTCCTGAAATGTGACCTTTTCCACAAGTCTTCCTTAAAGCAGGTCACTTGTTAGCTTTTCTCTGTTAGTAAAAACAAACTTAGTGAAGTGCATTTGCCTTTAACCACTATCTAAAGGTATGCACTATTGATGATAATAGCTACCATTTATTCTGTGTGTCAGGCACTGGGTAGTTTTACATATATTTCAACTTACAGGTGAGAAAAAAAAAAGGATAAATTATGTAATTTGCCAAAAGTCACTCTTCTAGGATAAACTGAAGCTGATATCCTATAACTCAAATTCTTTTGGTTCTAAAACCCACTTTCCCTTCTTTCATTGTACCACAAATTGAGCAAGGAGCACTTAAATCCAGGTTTTAAATATTCCTAACACTTTGGGTCTTCCCTGGTGGTCCAGTGGTTAAGACTCCAGGCTTCCACTGCAGGGGGCACAGGTTTCATCCCTGGTCAGGGAACTAGATCCCACATGCCTAGCAGCACAGCCAGAAAAAAAAAAAAAAAAAAAATCCTAACACTTAGACAATAACTGTAGCTATCACCTATTTCCTGCATCTCTAACACAAGCCACACACTGTACAAGGCGCTTTACATAAATATTAATGTATTTAATCCTCACCATGCTCTAACAAGTATTAGTGCTCCTTTCTGTAAAGTGAGGCTCAGAGAAGTTAAACAGGCAAAACATTCATAGTAAACAGACAAAACATTCATAGTAAACAGACAGGTGGGATATGGAATGCCCACCCCAGAACCCAACCTGCACTTCTGACAGAAGCCTTCCGTGAAACAGCAGCAAGACTTTGACAGACTGGGAGTTATTTTAGAAGGAAATCTTGAAATTTTTCAGAGTTGAGTTGACTTTCTATACCTGGGTAGTTCTATGTTGTTTGCTCTATGTATGTGCAAACATGGAATCTTCCTAAGTAGATCAGGCAAAAAGATTTGCTCAAGGTTTTGATTTGATATTTCATATTCTATATCATATATGCAGATGAACAGAGCCTAGACCTTTCTTGGTGGCTGACAGGTGTCTCAGTACAATTAGGCCTTAAGAGTAAGATAATGTGCTGATGGTGCTGGCCTGTCCCTGGCTTGTGAGCCCAGAAAGCAGCTTAAGGAACCAACTCAGAATTTGCAAGTCTGTCGTCTAGAGGAAAAGACACCCACCAGAGTGCTACAGATGTAAGAAGTTTGCTCTGAGGGTCAAAACCTGTTTTGTATTAACCATGCAAGCTATAAAACACATCCACCTTCAACCACGATCAAATACATTGCTGGCAAAAAGTGGGAGCACAAATTCATAGCTATTAAATTAAAAAAGAAAAAAAGCAGAGCTGATATGACACCTGGTGAGGTTGGGGTGAAGCTGGTACAAACAACAGCAAAAGCAGCATAAATTATTACAACCCTCTGGAAAAGCTATTTGGTAATAAAAATATTAACATCTTTTGACCCAGTAATTCTATCAATATTTACTAGATTTCTATCCTAAGGAAATCTCAAAACAACCAAGCAAAAACCAAGGTACCAACGTATTCACTCCAGTGATATCTATAAGCAGAAAAGATGGGCAAGAATCTAACTTTTTAGCATTTGAAAATGATTAAACACATTATAGTATTTTCACTCAATGAAATAGTACATATTCATTGAAAACAACTGTGAAGATTCTAGCACCATAGGAAATGCTTATTTTACATACTAAGATGAAGAAAAGTAACCATATCTGTGCTATGGTTACAACTATCTGGAAGTCATTTGGTCCAGGGCCAAACAGTATGGAAAAGTGAAAACCCTTCTATTATTCAGGGAGGCAGGATTGTGGATGCATTTTCATTTCTATAGACATTAATACTTGCATAGAAAATAATCACTTAAAATTTCATTACCCTTATTTTAAAATATACCTCTCACACTATCTCAAAAATATCTTTGTTCTGCTGACAGCAAAGCACTTCCCTGACTGAGAAGGGAAAAAGGAAGGCAGAGGAGACCCTACAAGCCCAGGGGCAGGTGGGGGAGAAAGGCAATGTCAGGCAGGAATCCTCGCTCTAGAAAACCTGGCACCAACACCACACATACACTGTGGTGCCCAAGTGAGTGTGTACACAGAAAACACCGGCTCTCTGAGCTATTTTTCAGAATTAGACCTAAAAACAGCTGAATTCCACCCCAGAGTGGGCAGCCCTATTTTTAGACATAATCTCAAATAGCTAAGAGACCACAGCATCCTATCACCACATGTTTCTGTAACTGCATGGAAACGCCATAAACTTCTCCTGGACAGGCCAAAGGGGCTCAACCCCATTCCCATTAGATAGCTGCCTGTCTCATATTCACAAGATCAATCTAGATGACCTCAACTGTGGGCAGGATGGCCAATAGTTTTGGAAAAGGGGTAGAGCTGGTGGTATCTCTGGAGCTAGCTGGGGCTCCCTGTGGGTTTGTCCTAACTGTTGAGCCTGAGGGCTTCTGAGATGTTATTAATTTTTTTTCTCACTTAAAGGTTGTATGAGTACATAATTTCTAAACATTCACAGGCAAAAAGGATAACAGAAAGCAATCAGTGTTGCCACTTATAGGCAAAAATGGCTTCATTTTATAACAGCAACAAAATTAAAAAGATACCAGAGGACTAATCCAAAGTAGAAGTAGGCAAAAGCTACATGTTGAAATAAACTTTACCAAAGGACTCCAAAGAAGAGCTCAAAAACAAAACAAAATAAACCAACCCACCAGGGAAACACATAACGTATCTAGATGAAAAGACACAGTATCATAAAGAGGTCAAGTCTCCACAGATCAGTTTATAAAACTAATAACATTCTGGTCAAAATCTCAGTAGGGTCTTAAAAAATAATTTATTTTGAAATAATTTCACATGTACAGGAAAGCAACAAGATTCCCCAACTGATGATAATATTTTATTTTTTAGTTAATATTTCATATCATTTGTTCCACTACCTATACATATTCATTACCTATACAGTCAACCCTCTGTTATCTATGGGCTCTGCATCTGTAGATTCAACCAACCACAGATCAAATATATTAGGGGGGAAAAATTCCAGAAAGTTACAAAAAGCACAACTTGAATCTGCTGCTTGCCCAGCAACTATTTATAATATATAGTACTCACACTGAGTTTATAACTATGTGTATGTAATGTAGCATTTACATTGTATTAGATATTGTAAGTAATCTAGAGATGATGTATGGAAGGATGTACATAGTTTATATGCAAATACTATGCCATTTTATATAAGGGACTTGAGCATCCACAGATTTTCATGTCTGAGGGGGTCCTGGAACCATTCCCCTGCAGATACTGAGGGATGACTATATACAGCCTGTATAAATACCTATTAGCTTCTTCCTGACCTCTTTGAGAGTAAGCTGAAGACATGAAGCCCCATCACCCCTAAATAGTCCAGTGTACATTTCCAAAAAAAAAAAGGAACATTCATCTGCATAACCAGCATGAAACCCTCCACACCAGGAAATCAACATTCATACTACACCACCAATCCAATCCACGGAGTCCACTCAAATTTTGTTAACTGTCCCAACGTTTCTTTTTCCTTTCTGGCCCAGGATCCCATCTAGGAATACAAGTTGCCATGTCTCACCAGTGTCTCGCCAATCTGAAACAGTTCCCCCATGTTTTCCAGACTTCCATGTCCTTAACAGAGCATAGCCCTTTCATTCTGTAGCATGGTCCTCAACCTGCATGTCCAGGCTCAGGTCCCGCTATCTTGGCAGTAGTATCAGAGACGTGATGCTGTGCTCTTTTCAGTGTGTCAAATCAGGGATGGATGGCAAGCCATCCCTCCGCTGGCGGTGATGTCAATCTCATTCACCTGGTCAAGCCCATCTCTGCCAGGCTTCTCCACTGTAAAGCTACCACTTTACCTTTGTAACTGGTTGAGTATCTCATGGGAGAATCCTGAGATTATGCCAACATCTTGTTCTTTGTCAAACATCCACTCATTGATGACTCCCATGTGAATCAACCACCTCTAGGATGGTGATTCTCTATCCATCATTAGCAGGCAGAACTTTCCCTCCTCACCCATGTATTCATTCATCTATTTGATTCTCAAACTATCCACACTTGGCGAGTGGAGACCTCTTCAAACTGGCCCCTGTATCCTTATGACATGTTCCATTCCTTGAGCATTCCCTTACTTCCTGGCACAAGATGTTTTAGGCTCATCATTTACTTTCCCCACCCCCACCCCTGGAACTAGCCATTTCTCCAAGGACACTTGATTCATTTTAGAGGAGGATAATATTTAGAAACAAGGATCTGAGGGCTAGGATTGTTCATTGCTATTGGGATGTCACTGTTTCCAGGGAGAAAATATTATGCATGTACACGAATACCCACACCTATAAGTACTTCTATATCTACAGTTGTATATACGTTTAAGAACCACGCGTTCATCCTGACACCTCCAATTCCAACCCAAAACCCTCAAGGATCTTTCCAACCTTCCATCTTTCCATGTTTGTAATTCCCTCCTCAGATGGTTAAGACACCTGGCTCCCATTATCCTCAATATATACTTACATACTTGCTTAATCAATTTACTTATTTTGCTCAACATAACTCATCTCCCAAGCTCTGAAGCCTCATTCTTCAAGTCTCCTCACCATCACCCCCTCAACCAGAGGACTCTCCACTGTCTCTGTGAGGCTTTGATAAATGAATTCTAAAGCTCAATTAAAGAAAACATGTGAAGCTAGTCAAAAAAATTGGGGAAACTGAAAAGTCAGAAGATATTTGTCCTACCATGTATCATAACTTTTTCTAAATTATAATTAAAATAAATTAAAGGGTATTGGGATAACATGCTACATATCTGGAATTTTTCAGTGAGAAAAATAATTTTGTTAGATCCCATCTCATGATAACCATAAAAATAAACTCCAGGTGAATTAGAAAGCTAAACATTACACACACACACACACACACACACACACATTGTAATTTTAGAAGAAAACGTTAATAATCCTAGGGAACCAAGCTGACATTCAGTTTTGAGTTTATAAATGCCATTCCTCACTAAATGGAACCCAGCCTTCTTAGAAAAATGGCTGATCCTCCAAGGGGCAAAGTACAAGGTATAAGCCTATAATAACTTCAACCGTGCCAGAAAGCCAGGATATACTTTCAGCCGAATGGAGACATGTCAAACCAGCCTGAGGGGGTACTTGTGATTTTGTAGGATCAAGCTTTTATTCCTTCACTATATTAGATGAATTAACAACGGAAAATTTCCAAACTAGTTCTCTAGCTCTGTATGTATGAACATGGATAAATTTTAGAAATGATACATATGAAAAAGGCCTGGTGTTCGGGAATATGGTTCTAAGTGAAGGGAGGGAGGTACTCAGGAGGATCCAACTGTGACATCTGTTAAATCTGGGTGATGGGTACACAGGTGTCATTAGACTCTGTGCTTTTCTGTATGTTTGACACATTTTGCAAATAAACAAAATTCTGGTTTCCCACTTAACCAGTCTGAGGAAACACCACAGAGTTCACAGCATGGAATTTAAGATTCTTCAGCTTCTGACACCAACAGCATTTCCAGCTCCACTTTTCATGACCTCATTTCACACCTCCTACTCCAGTGACACCGAACTTCTCTCCATACCCCAAAGGTGCTTCAGACCTCAGGTCTTTGCCCAAGCTGTTACCATGTCTAGAAGGCTAGTTCTCTGTCCACTTCTACCATCTGATTAACTCAGACGCTTCTGTGAAGACCTGCTCAAACATCCCTTCCTCGGGAGCCTCCTTCCAGCGAGTCAAGCACTCCTGTCTCTGTCCCCACAGCTCCTGGCAGCATGATGTAGCAGAAAGGGCATGCACAGACTCTGAACCGGACACAGGCAGATTCTGAACTGGTTTTGCATCATACCGTTAGTGAGATCTTGAGCACATTACTCACTTCTTAAGCTTCGGTTTCTTCAACTGTAGAACAGAACTGCCCTGGAGTTTGCCCTTGATAAGGTGAAAGATAAAATGCACTATTCCACTAAGAAGACTTCTCCTGATACTGGAAGCAAGTCGCATCTTTTCCTTTATTACTGATAAATTTCAAAATAATAAGTCTAGGAAATGGCTGAGAAGGGTACATACCAAAATATTAACTAGGGGAGGAATAACTTTTTACTTGATTTTTTTTTTTTAGTAAGACTAAAGTCATGTGTTACTTATATAAAAAAAGTTTGGTTATGAGACAAAAAAGGTTATTGAAAGCCCCCCAGAACGGTCTGGCAAACAGTAACTAACAATCACTGAAGACTGATGCTATGAGGGTGAGGAGGGGTATGAGAGGACCAGAATGAGGATTCAGGCTAAACACCTAAAATGCAAAAAGGAGTAAGGAAGGTGCCTTCCCTCAAGGGGCCCACGTCTAACAGGAGAAACATTTACACATATGTATATTCATCTTTCAATACACATTTGAGCAAATTATCACGTTCTAGGCACTGATTCTAGGTTCTGGAGATACAGCTATGAACAAGTCTCAAGTCCCAACCTTCCATGAAAACAGCAAATAAAGACAAAACAATTACAAATAAATACACGCCAGGAACTAAGAAATGCTTAGGGAGAAGTAAGGGAGGCTAAGGGGACAGAGAGAAGGGTGTAGGGGAAAGGGTGGGATTTAAACAGGATGGTTTACACAGGAAGACAAGCCTCCCTGAGGAGGTGATGTGTGACTGGAAGGAGGTGAGGGGATAGGCTGTGCAGAGACCTGTGGAAAGGAGCACAGAGGTGAGGCGGGAAAGGGCTTGGTGAAAGGATCAACAAAGTGGCCGACGTGGCCAAAGTGCAGGGAGAACAGAGGGAGGCGCAGCCAGAGGAAAGGACCCTGAGCACACAGGCCCTGTTATCATGGGGTCTACAGACCAGCAGCACTGCCGTCTGGGTTCTTGTTGGAGATGTAGAGTCTCAGGCCTTGTGAACCTACAGAATCAGAATCCGCATGTTAACACGCTCAACAGTGAGTCACATACATGCGCAAGTCTGAGAAGTACAGATGAAAGGCCTTTTAAGCCACATAAGGATGCTGGATTTTATTAGAAGGCTTTGGAGGGTTTGAGCTAGAGAGCAACATGCTCTGGTTTCAATTCTCAAATGGCAACACTGGCTGTTTTTTGAAAAACAGACTTTGGGAGGCGCAAGGGCAGAAGCAGGGAGTTAGTTAAGAAGCTATTTTGGTCGCCTGGGTAAGAGATGTTGGCTGCAGAGATGGATGTGGTGTTGCTGGAGGTGGTGATGTGTGGTCAAAGAGAGGATATATTTTGAAGTCAGAGCTAATGGAAATTGCTAATGGATCAGAACTGGATGTGACGGACCCAACAATGATGACAAATAGCAGCAGCCATGTGCCAATCACTGCTCTATGTCCTTTACAGGTAAAAGTCCATTCGGTCTACACAACAGTCCCAGGAGGAAGGTATAGTTGAAAACCCCACTTTATTAAAATGAAGACAGTGAGGCAGAGAGAGGTTCAGCAACTGCCCAAGGCCTCAAAGCCCATCAGGCGGCAGCACCAGGTCCAGGGAGCTTATACTCCAGCACCGTCCCTTACTGAGCAACTGTGACCACTGCACTGTTTATGGAGAGGGACAAGGCAGGGAGGGGGAGAGACTGAAGGAAACCAACAGTGCTTTGCTGGACATGTTAACTTTGAGATTGCTAGTGGCGTCCAAGTGGAGATGTCAGGTAGACAGCTGGCATGTCTGGATCTCACAGGAGAGGTGGGGATGGAGATATAAATGGGAAGGTCATCAGCACAGAGATAGTATTTAAAGCCAAAGGAGTGGATGAGATCACCCACAGCAGTTTTTCAAACTGAAGGTTGTGAAGTCAATTTAGTGGGTCATGAACGGTACTTAAAAAAAATGAAATAGAACAGAATGGAAAATAACAGAGTCCATGGCTCAGAGTAAGATGAAGTATGAGAACTTTCTTATGAAACTTCTGCTTCAGGCGTGAGTGTCTAGGTGCATAAGTGAATGTAGTGTGCGTATACCAGGTTGGTGTGTAGTTTGGTCAAAAAAAGGTTTAAAGCCACTGGTCTAGGGATTTGTGTAGGATTGATCCCTTAATCACTCCAACATTTAGAGGCTGGGAAAGAGGAAAAGAAGCCAGAAAAGGAGAGTGAAGAGAAGAAACAGCTACTGAGGAAGAAAGGCAATGTGGGATCCCCGGAGCTGAGGGAGTGTGACGTGCTGGACTCCAGATGTGCTGGTGAGGGTTGTGCAGTGTGATTCCAAACAGGTGTACACAAATGATTATGGGATGGAGAGGTAAGCACACGGTGCTGTGGAAGCACAGGGGTGGGTGACCTGTTTAAGGCCTCACAGCTGAGGGCAGAATGAAAGGGGGAGAGAAACGAGATTAGGATTTTTAGATCCTGACTTTGAGGGGACAACAGGATATCCAGTCTATAATTTCCATAAACAGCAAATATTCAGTCGTTCAATTTTTTTTTTTTAATAGCACCTACTATGTGCTGGGCTCTTTACCAGACCTGGGAATACAGGGATGACTAAAACTATTCTGCCCTTTTGAAAAAGCTTACACTCTGGAAAGGAGAAAACTGCAAACAGTGAGATCAGTGCCACAAGGCAGAGCATGTAACAGATATGACGAGGGCACGGGCAATTCTCCTTTCCAACCACACTGCTCACTGCTGGCCAACTCAAGTCCACCATTCCATCCAGACCAAGTGTCAATATCTGTACTCCTACCTCTTGACTTGTGCTTTGCCCCTCCCAAAGATGTTTCCCAAATCTGTGTCATTCTTCAGGGCTTGGCTCACATCTGACCTCCTCACTGAAGCCTTCAGGAAACACTCAGTGATCCTGCCTTCCCTGGAGAGCTATAGCATTTCTTGTCCACACACCACTATCCAGTGCCTGGTCCCTGCCTGGTCCTCACTTCCCTACCTCAGCTGAGTGCCTCCTTTCCCCAACTAGGGTTACATGTTTGAAAGCATGTAACAAACCTCTTTGACATCTGCCTGGCATTCTAACAGCCAAGCAAAGACTTGCTTCCCCACAACCCAATTTAAATACATTTCAGCATTATTACTAAAACAGATCTGATCATGTCACTCCCTGACCTCTAAAACCTTCCCTGGCTCCTAATCATTAGTACAACACACAGACAACTCAGTCTTGTCTTCTAGGAACGCCATACAGCGTTCCTCTTCCCTGCCTCCCGAACACTCTAAAGCTGGAACAATGGCAATCAAAACAAATATAAAGAAAAAAGATGTATAGACATGAAATTAAAAAGGAGACATTCATCAAACTGTTGACAACAGCTGTCTTTGGAGTGAGACTGCAGGGGACAGTCACCTTCCAGGAACTGGTTTAATGAACATGTTAACTTTAAAACAAATAAGATTTAAAAAGCAAAGAAATTTAATGACTGCAGCTATTTTTACTGAGTCCTTACACTATGTGCTAGGCAATATATTATAGTCTCATTTAATGTTAACAAGTCTATGATGTAGTTATTAGCCATTCTGCAGATGGAGAGACTGAGGCTCAGAAAGTGGAAGTAACTCTCACAAGGTTAGTTAGCTAGTCAGTGAAGAAGAGATGCTGGGATTTAAACCCAAGTCTAAAAAGAATGTGCCCTTAACCTCTCCTGTCCTTATTCTTGTTCGGTGCATTCCGCAGTGCCCCCACATACACCTCAGCAGTCCTTCCTTTGTTCTAGCTGGTTCCTCTGCCTGAATAATGTTAGCTTTGCTGACATGCCATTCACCTTTAAGGACTAGTGCAAATTCTGCTTTTCCCCTAACTCCTCCCTAGAGGAGTTTACCAACATTACCTGAGAGTAATTAAACCCTCTATTTCCCCAACAGCTAGTGCTTTGGCTCTCCTACTGCCATACATGTAGCAAGTATTCAAAGGCTGGGTGAATTAAGTTGACAATGTAAATTCTCCTTCTGACAAAAGCAAAGATAACAGATGGAGACCAAAAGCTTTCATCTGTGAGGGAAGTTAATCTTGAGAATGAGTTTCTACGATCCCTCCCTCATTCCCCGCTTTCAGCCTCACCTCTCTGCACCTCTTCCACAAAAGCTGAACATTACAGATCGCCACTTCTGATGAACAAAAACCACGGAACTTATTTTAAAATGTAAATAGTGTAAATCAAAAGGTTTTTTTTAAGACATCTTAAATAGTTTTGAAAATTGGTTACCTTTTTCCAAAGGCTCTGACCTTTGCAGAAAAGTATTTTTTAAGTTTAGCACAAAGAAATGTAAAAATATTAAAAGATACTATACATACACATAAACACGAAGAGACGAGAGCTAGTCAATCAGACATGCTTAAAATGCAAAAAGCTCTTTTAGCACCATCTGACCACATCTGAATTTATGAGCAGAAGTTGAGGCCAAACGAACAACACACTGTAAAACAAAAGCACTGCCCCAGCAACCTTAGAAAGGAAATACAGGATGGGATGAACAGATTTTAACATGTCCTTAGCTTCCTGGGTAAAGCTATGAGAAATGCAGTCAACTGAAGCATTAAGACTTGATTTTACTGGAGGTACCAAGACCACTGGTCAACCTGCCAAATGAAGCAAAGGCAGAACTGAGCTCTATGGGTGCAGTCCACTCCAGATAAAAGCCAATGGACCTTTTTACAGTTTATGGGGTCCTCTCTGTATGGCTGGGGATGCAGGCATGGGAGGAATACTGTCTGGATGACTGACTCCTGTGAAAGAGCACAGGAATTAGGAGGAGCTGAGGTGAGCCAAGTGGACACACTCTACAACTTGCACCATTGCCTCAAACTCACCACAACTTGAAAATACTGAGAGACAACGCTGTGGTTCCTGTTAAATGCATGTATAAGCTAAGTGTCCTAAAGATTACTGAGCTTCCCACTTAAAAAGAGAGAAACAAAAAACAAAACAAAAAACCCCACAAAAATTCCACACCTATAAACAGCTGGAAGAATTGTTTCAAACATGTAACAAACTTCTAAACTCCAGCTCCAAACTAAAGAGAAAGGGTCAACTTTAAGTCTCCAAGAAGAGCCTCAAGAATCAGCAAATTGATCTGGAGTTGGAGGATTTTAAAGAAATAAAAAGACAGATCATTTCAGTAGCGTAGGATCTTTGTGAATGGCTATAGCTCTCGACTGTATTTTATGTTCTCATTTCATTTCAAACAGGAAAAAAAAAAAAAAAGGGCAAGCCAGAACCATAACAAGGAGAGTGCCAAGTGTACAAATAACAGGCACTGAGAGACAAAAGAAACTACTCCTGACAACTGTTTGCTGTCTTTCTCTACAGATTTGCAAAATGGGACTTCCCTGGTGGCGCAGTGGTTAAGAATCCGCCTGCCAATGCAGGGGACACGGGTTTGAGCCCTGGTCCGGGAAGATCCCACATGCCGTGGAGCAACTAAACCCATGCGCCGCAATTACTGAACCTGCGCTCTAGAACCCGCGAGCCACAACTACTGAATGAGCATGCTACAACTACTAAAGCCCGTACACCTAGAGCCCGGCTCCACAAGAGAAACCAAGGCAATGAGAAACCCGCGCACCGCAATGAAGAGTAGCCCCTGCTGGCCTGGCGGCAACTAGAGAGAAAGCCTGCATGCAGTAACAAAGACCCAATGCAGCCAAAAATAAATAAATAAATAAATTTATTTATTTTTTTTAAAAAAAGAGAGATTTGCAAAGCAATAACCATAAAGCCCTCCTTGACTGCCCCCGCCCAATCAGCACACAACCATTTCTCCCCTTATGGGACAGTGAGAGCACCAAGTCTTGCTTTCTCACCTAGGAGTCAAACCAAATGTCTTGAAGAAAGAGACCAAGAAAAACATGTTTTAAAAACCTTCTGGAAATAGAATTTTATTTTAGTAACCCAAATGAGCAAAAATACAACTTTATTTTTGCAAGGTACAATTGCTTTCCCTATTAAACCTGTTTTCAATAGATTCTCCTGAGTGATGCATTGGAAAAAAATACTACATTTAAAATCAGGAAACCTATATTTAAATACTAGTTTTGCCACACTTGTTCTGTGACTTGGGCAAATTACTTAACCTGAAAGTCCCACTTTCTTCATTTGCAAATTACCTACCTTGTTGCCTCATGGGAATGCTCAACAATAAATCTGTAAACTGCTAAGTACCACATAAATTAAAGTGATCATTATCAGTACTACCATCATCTCTCACTTTCCCAGGTAAAAATCTGAACCAATGACAAAACAGGCAAGAGACAAGCAACAAGGAAAAAAACTGGGAGAAGTTATCTATCAATCAATCAAACAAACAAAATACAACAAAACCCTAAAAAACAAAATAACAAATGACTGATAGAAAACCACTCTGTGACAGTTAATTTCTGTGTCATTCTCTAATTAAGAAAGCTCCCATACCCTGGGGTCTATAGTCCATTCATAAAAATCACAACAGGGTTAAATTTAAATCTTCATCAGTGCTCATAATTCACAATCAAAATGCCAACGGAGCACATTCTTATTCTATAGGCAGGAGCCGCAAGCCACAAGACAAATCCCCACCTTCCCCACTGAGGGACAGTGGCTTGACTGTCAAGACCCACTTGAAGGCAGCTGGTCTCTGACAAGCAGCGGAGCGTCTCTTCCTTCCCTGACCACTGGCATGGAATTAGCAAACACCAACTTTAGTTATTTTGAAATAAGCCCATAGAGAACAGGTGGCTGATGAAAAGGCATCACCACTTGCAATCCCTAATTTTGAAAATAAAAGTCAAAACAACATAAACATCTTCTGAAAAATCAGCAATTTCCAAACTTTCTAGATGGTTATAACAGTAACTAAACTTTATCTGGTGATATCTATGAGTCAGGCAATATTCTAAAAGCTTTAGTTATTAACAAATTTAATCAGCACGACCACAGGTAAGTACAATTCATCTCTTCATTTTTTAGACAAGAAAACAGAGGCACAGAATAGCTATTTGCTTAAGGTCTCACTGTTAGTAAGTGGCAGAGCTGGGGTTCAAAAATCGGGTAACTGGCTTTGGAGACCATCTCTAGATACTGATTCTTGGAGAATCCTCTGACCAACACTGCTTGGTTTTCCTGACCAGCGTGCCACCTTGTACTCAGTGTCACACTGAGATGTAACCAAGACTACAGTGTGGTGTCTCTCACGTTATGGTCACTTGTTTCAAGGTGAATGTTAAAATAACATGAGCCCCTGAAAATAAGGTCTCATTTTCTGCATTCAATAAAATAATTTGGGAAAAAAACTGAATGAAATATATATATACATCTTTTAAAAAGTAACAAGAAGCTAACAGGATAATGAGGAATTACCAAGTTAATATCCTAGAAGGAATGGAAACCCAAAGATGTAATAAGACTGCTGATCTGCCAGAGGTGGTCAAGGGGCCCAGTGGCATGCCTGCCCTTCTAGGCCCTGCATAGGGAGACACTCGGTAACCTCAGCCCAGCCCCAAACCAGGGGACTGAGGCCCTAAAGGGCTGCATCCTAGGAGTAAGAGTGAACTAGAAGTAAACCACTCTTCTCATGGACTCAGCTTCAAATCACCAGGAGAAGATCTCAAACTCTCAACCCAGATTAAAGTAATCCTAGTTTGCTAGTGCCCTCAGACACCTGGAAAAAGCAAATGAAAATCTTCCTTGGAAAAAGACATGAAGGCCTCTAATTATTTCTATAAATAATGTTGCAAATACTACATCTAGCACACAAACACATGAACAGACAAAATACCATGAGTAAGAACCATCATAAACAGTCAAAGACCCAAAGGGACTCCAGATAAATGAACTGAGAAAAGGAGATTATGAAACAACTATATTCACTCTGTTTTAGGAAATAAAAGCCAAGCCTGAAAAATTTAGCAGGGAACAGGAATCCATAAAAAACAACATAGCAGGGCTTCTCTGGTGGCGCAGTGGTTGGGAGTCCGCCTGCTGATGCAGGGGACGCGGGTTCGTGCCCCGGTCCGGGAGGATCCCACATGCCACGGAGCGGCTGGGCCCGTGAGCCATGGCCGCTGAGCCTGCGCGTCCGGAGCCTGTGCTCCGCAGCGGGAGAGGCCGCAGCAGTGAGAGGCCTGCGTACCGCAAAAAAAAAAAAAACAACATAGCAAATTTGAAAGGACCCAAACTTTTCAGTTTTTATTGTATTTTTCAATACAATAAACCTATCCACGGAGTTCTTAATTTCAATTAAACGCAGATGAGTCAAAGAGAGAACTGGTTGAATGGAATACAGGTCAAAAGAAACCACCCAAAATGAAAAATAGAGAGGATAAAAAATATAGGAGAAGGGATAAGTGATCAAAAGGAAACAGTGAGAAAGTCTAACATACCCATATAACTGGAGTCGCAGAACGAGAAAAGAATGGGGGCAAAGCAGTATGTGGAGAGACTTGCTGGGAATCCTCCAGAACAGATGAGAGAAATCAAGCCACAGATTCAAGAAGCCTGGTGAATACAAAATCAGTGATCTTTATTATCCTAGAACGTCTTCTAAAAATAACATGGCCTGTTCTGTAAGTTTAGTGCCACAACTAATTAACTAGGGGCCAGACATAGAGAATGTAAAGACATACGCTCCCAGCATGTGAAGAGCTCAAAGTCAATCACTTAGAAGAGATATGTAAAATCACAATAATCTAATTCTCTACCTTTGCACTACTGAAAAGAAGGGGGGGAAGAAAAGAAAAGGAAAAGGCAGAAAAAAATGCTAGAGAGAAGTATTTAAAAGGAAAATGGGTTAAGCTTAAAGACAATAAACTAAAAGGTGCTTGCAGGAGTAAAAGTAAGGACACTCCAATGTTAGCCAAGATCCAGGCCTAGATGCTATTTCCATTCCGTTCACTGTGCTAATTAAGCATACCTCACAATCTAAACTCAAAGTCTTTGGCATGAGAAATTCAAAGAAGAATCTTTTCTTCATACCTTCTCCCCAATCTACCTAATTAAAATTTTTTAAAAATGTTAAATCTAGGGGCTTCCCTGGTGACGCAGTGGTTGAGAATCTGCCGGCCAATACAGGGGACACGGGTTCGAGCCCTGGTCTGGGAAGATCCCACATGCCACGGAGCAACTGGGCCCGTGAGCCACAATTACTGAGCCTGCACATCTGGAGCCTGTGCTCCGCAACAAGAGAGACCGTGATAGTGAGAGGCCCGCACACCGCGATGAAGAGTGGCCCCCACTTGCCGCAGCTAGAGAAAGCCCTCACACAGAAACGAAGACCCAACACAGCCATAAATAAATAAAATTAAAAAAAAAAAAGTTAAATCTAAACAGACAATTCTGACTTAGCTCTTGGCTCTATTCATGGTGACATAAATACTTCTAATGAGCATCTGTTCCTCTATTACTTGAGACAACGTGGAGAAGCTGGCTCTTGGAAGATCAGGTAGAGGAAGGAGAGTTCCACGAGGAGCTGAGTGAAGAGCAGTCATTTGGGAACAGAGACTACCTGTAGCAGATAATCAGGAAACAAGTGAAAATATAATTCATGGAATCCTCAAGTTATATGAAAATCAATCTTGTAAAAAGCCCAAGGATCTCTGCCTTCTAGAAAACTCAAACTGCTAAGGGAACCCTCTAATCCAAGGAGATAAAACACAGGGAGGGAAACAGCTTCTGTTGTTGCCCTTCCCTCAAGCTTCTGTAGCATGTACATCCCCGTACTGGGAATCAAGTGGGAGAGGAGCTGGCATTAATGCATCAACCCTGCTCCCAAGTCAGAAAGCTGACATGCAAAGAAGCAGGTGATACTGAGCAATGTGTTGATGAAATAAGGCAAACCCTTTCTGAAGCCTAGTGCTACTGAAGTTTCAGGATAGGCTGTCCATCACTTGGGAGCGCTCCTGTGATTCTGTGTTTGGAATGTGACCTTCAGACTAAAACACAAAGACATGATTCAATACGTGACTGTAAATGTCTCTGTCTTAGGAATAAAGTGGCTTACAATATTTTATGCATACTAGGTCTGCCTCTCAAAGCTTGGTTTCTCCAGATCTCATGAGTCTTCTGAGCTGTACAGGCTTCAAGGAGATCAGGAAAAAATACAATGACTAAATAAATATACAGACATCAAACAATCTTCAAAATCATTCAAAATTTCTTCTGTTTCTGGGATTCAAGTACTGTTCAAACGTGCATACAGGCTTATTCATATCTAAACCAATGTGTCAAAAAAATAAAAATAAATAAACCAATGTGTCTTGGGAATTCTAGTGGTCCAGTGGTTAGGACTCAGAGCTTTCACTGCCAGGTCCCAGGTTCAATCCCTGGTCAGGGAACTAAGACAATGTGTCTAAACTAACTTGTTCAAATGTTACTAGCAAAAAAGAATCCCAAATTCTCAGACAATGTAAATCACATATCTGATATCTGATCAGAGTCTAGTATCTAGAATATATAAAGACCTCTTACAACTCAACAATATAAAGACAACAACCCAATTAAAAAATAAGCAAAGGACTTTCATAGACATTTCTCCAAAGATATACAAATGGCAAACAAGCACATGAAAAGATGCTCAACATTATTAGGGAAGTGCAAATCAAAACCACAATGAGATACCACCTGCCTGCTTGGATGACTATAATAAAACAAGGGAAAATTACAAGTGTTGGGCAGGATGTAGAGAAACTGGAACCCTCATATATTGCTGGTGGGAATGTGAAATGGTACAGCCACTTTGGAAAACGGTTCCGCAGTTCCTCAAAAGATTATATACAGTTACTATATGACCCAGCAATTCCAGTCCTGTATATACCCAAAAGAACTGAAAACAGAGACACAAACAGATGCCTGTATGCCAATGTTCACTGCAGCACTATTCAAAACAGTTAAAAGGTGGAAACAACCCAAGTGTCCATCAACAGATGAATGGATAAACAAAATGTGGCATATACATACAATGAAATATTATTCAGCCATAAGAAGGAATGAAGTTCTGATATGTACCACAACATGGACGAACCTTAAGAACATTAAGCTATGTGAAATATGCCAGACACAGAGGACAAATATTGTACGATTCCATTTATGAAATATCTAGAACAGGCAAATTCAAAGAGACAGAAAGTAAATTAAGATGGTTAAAATGGCAACTTTGTCATATACTTTTGTTTTTTACCAAAATAAAAAAAAGAGAAGTTAACGTGCAGCCATCTTTTTTTTTTTTTGGCCATTCCATGTGGCATGCAGGATCTTAGCTCCCCAAGGAGGGATCGAAACTGTGTCCCCTGCAATGTAAGTGTGGAGTCTTAACCACTGGACCAGCAGGGAAGTCCCACGTGCAGCCATTTTGGAAAATAGTTTGGCAGTTCCTTACAAAGTTAAAATACTCTTATACAATCCAGCAGCCAGGTTCCTAGCTATTTACCCAAATGAACTGAAATTTATGTAAACACAAAAACTTGCACATTAATGTTTACAGCAACTTAGTAAACTGCCAAAAATTGTAAGCAACAGAAATGTCCTTCAATAGGTAAATGGATAAACAAATTGTGATATATACATACACTGGAGTATTATTCAGCCAAAAAGGAAAGAAGTAATGATACATACTACAATGTGGATGAACCTAAAAACATGCTAAGTGAAAGAAGCCAGGCACAAAAGGTCACATACTGTATAATTCCATTTATATGAAATAATCAAAATAGGTAAATCCATAGACAGAAAGCAGATTGGTAGTTGCCAGGGGCTGGGGGAAGTGGAAACCTGAACCATCTGCTTAAGGAGAATGGGGGTTTTCTTTCGGAAGTGACGAAAATATTTTGGAACTAGATAGAGGTTGTGGGTGCATAATGTTGTGAATGTACTGAACACCACTGTCCACTTAACAAGAGTTAATCTGGGTCAAAGGGTACAAACTTTCAGGTGTAAAATGAATAAATTCTAGAGATTTAATTTACAGCATGATTAGTATAGTTAATAATAATGTATTATATTAAAAATGGTTCATTTTATATTGTGTGAGTTTCACATCAATTAAAAAAAGGAAACCAAACCAAACCCAGGGTTTCCCTGGTGGCGCAGTGGTTGAGAATCTGCCTGCCAATGCAGGGAACACGGGTTTGAGCCCTGGTCTGGGAAGATCCCACATGCCGCGGAGCAACTAGCCCCGTGAGCCACAATTACTGAGCCTGCGCGTCTGGAGCCTGTGCTCCGCAACAAGAGAGGCCATGATAGTGAGAGGCCCGCACACCGCGATGAGGAGTGGCACGCACTTGCCGCAACTAGAGAAAGCCCTCGCACAGAAACGAAGTGCCAACACAGCCATAAATAAATAAATTTTAAAAATTAAAAAAAAAAAAAAACCAAAGGAGGTATCTTGAACCTAGGACACCCAAGAATGAGTAATCTCATTACTTGGTGCCCCCCACCCTTACTCATCTCCCTCAATCCTGGCTCACTCCTGTGACTTTCAATCGCCAGTCCTGCAAACACGTGAAGTACTGAAGAACAAACTGCTAAATGGGTTTCAAACACTAAATTCACCGTTGTTCCTTTTAATACTAACCTACTTCTCCCTTAAGATCTGAGCACAAACACTAAAAGCTAACCTTTCACCAACATTGTTCTAAAATATCTTTGTGATACCTTCTGCGATGCTCATTTAAAGGGGACAGGACAATGGATGTCTTGACCCTAAGACTGCCTCCTGCCGCATGATGCCAACCTTTCTGCCCACCTGTTCAGGACCACAATCTTGCTAAGCTTGCTGGCTCTTACTGCTCTCACTTCTCTAGATCAACAAATGTTTTCTAGCACCTTCTCTTCTCTACGGCCAAATTTTTTATAATGTATAATCACTGATCTACCTGTTTGCTTCCCTCACTATACTGCTGAACACCCTGAGGACAAGTGCTGGCTGGGACTCATCCCAGAACTCTGAAAAACAACTGCTGCTGCTCACCCAGTCATTTGACTTCCTGTCGTCTATTCTAACGTACGAGACCTGCTACACTTCATTCTTTACCTACCTCCATCCTGACTTCTTTTCCAAAAGGTTCCTAACCACCAAAATAATCCTTGGATATGGACAAGTCTTCCCTGTGCCCAAAGTAAATACAGTTGGCCCTCTGTATCCACGAATCCAACCATCCATAGACTGAAAATATTTGGGAGGAAATAAAAAGATTCCAGAAAGTTCCAAAAAGTAAAACTTGAATTTGCTGCACTCTGGCAACTATTAACTAGCATTTACACTGTATTAGGTATTTTAAGTAACCTAGAGATGATTTAAAATATATGGAAGGATGTGCATAACTTAGATGCAAAACCTATGCCATTGCATATAAAGGTCTTGAGCATCCACAGATTTTGCTATCCCTGGTGGGGGTGGGCGGGGTGGTGTCTCCTGGAACCAATCCCCAGCAGATACTGGGGGACAACTGTACCACCAATTCTGTGCTTTGCCTACTTTTGTTCTTCTCTACTTCAAAAGCTCTTCACAGTCTGCTCTCATATTCAATGCACTGCAGAAAATATAAGGAGTGTTGACAACCACAATCCTCGGCCTCAAAGAGGACTGGGAAAGGAGGCAAGCACATGTTTAGAAGGGTATAATAAAACGTGAAGATTAAATGTGCACAAGAAAATTACAAGATGCCACGAGAGAAACACCCAGGTAAGGGAAGGTTAGGCTTCATGGAAGAAAGAGCATTTAAGAAAGGCCTTGAAAGATGGAGATCCCAATAGACAGAGAATGGGAAAAGAGGGTACAAATGTATGCACGGAAATGGGAACACAGAAGCTGCACTTGAGA
>NW_020172451.1:6729397-6729724 GCF_003031525.2 Neophocaena asiaeorientalis asiaeorientalis | reverse complement strand
GAATACGTGTAGGGAAACTGGGAGATGGGGCTGGAAAGGCAGGAAAGGGTCCTACTGCGGATAACAAAGCAAGGCATCTACATTTACTTCAGCACACAAAAGGTGTATTTTATTTTTTATTTCTTTAATTAATTAATTTATTTTTATATATTTTATTTTTGGCTGCGTTGGGTCCTCACTGCTGTGTGTGGGCTTTCTCTAGTTGCGGTGAGCGGGGGCTACTTTTCATTGCCGTGTGCGGGCTTCTCATTGCGGTAGCTTCTCTTATTGTAGAGCACGGGCTCTAGGCGCGTGGGCTTCAGTAGTTGTGGCTCGCGGGCTCTAGAG
>NW_020172451.1:6714345-6729319 GCF_003031525.2 Neophocaena asiaeorientalis asiaeorientalis | reverse complement strand
TTCCCAGACCAGGGCTTGAACCCATGTCCCCTGCATTGGCAGGTGGATTCTTAACCACTGCGCCACCAGGGAAGCCCAAAAGGTGTATTTTAAAAGATTTTCTGGCAGTGGTTAGGAAGAGACCGAACCACGGCCCAGGGAAGAAGAGTTACTATTCAAGAGGCTCTGACAGGGCTTCCCTGGTGGCGCAGTGGTTAAGAATCCGTTTGCCAATGCAGGGGACAAGGGTTCGAGCCCTGGTCCGGGAAGATCCCACATGCCGCGGAGCAACTAAGCCCGTGTGCCACAACTACTGAGCCCACGTGCCACAACTACTGAAGCTCGTGTGCCACAACTACTGAAGCTCGTGTGCCACAACTACTGAAGCTCGTGTGCCTAGAGCACATGCTGTGCAACAAGAGAAGCCACTGCAATAAGAAGACCGTGCACCGCAATGAAGACTAGTCCCTGCACGCCTCAACTAGAGAAAGACCGCGCAGCTACGAAGACCCAGCACAGCCACAAATAAACAAATTAATTAAAAACAAAAAAAAAAAAAATAAATAAAAAAAAAAAAAAAAAAAAAGAGGCTCTGACAGAGCTCAGGCAGGTCTCCCACTATGCTCGTCCAAACCACTTCTAGTCCCCACTTCCACAACAGCCTTGTCTCCTACTCAACTGGCTCTTCAGCATCTTTTCAAGAGACCCCTCCTTCAACTCCCTCACTTAAATCACTATACAAAAAGAAAAATAACTTAATAGTTTGTCCACAAAAGTAATTAAAAGCAAATCTTACAGACTGATATAGCCTATGGTACATATTCTTCATAACAAATATGTGGGCTCCTATTGGGTGCCATGTACTGCTCTAGGCAACAGAGATGCAAAGGTGAAGGAAGCACAGTTCTTAACCATGGAATTTACATTTAGTGGGGGGAAAAAAGATAAAAGACAAAAATGTCGTTTAAATGCTGTGAGGAGAAAGAGTGGGGCGCAGGGAGAGAAAACCTGTGTGTGTGTGTGGGCTTCTAAGCTCAGATCGGGGGAAGGAAGCAGTGATGCAGTATGTACTTTTACAAGGTACACACTTTATATTAAAAGGGAGAAAAAGGTTTTGAGCCACACAGAGTTGGGTTCCAGCTATGTTTCATCAGAATTAAATAAAATAATGAAAATAAATACTGTGCACTGTGCCTGGCACTTGGTAAAGGATGTATAAATGTTAAGTCATTAAATCAGTGGTTTAATATACAAAGAAAAAAAGTTTGCACTGCAATATTTAAAAACTAGGTAATAATTTAGCATCAACTGTCTGAAACAAATACTTCAGAACTCGTCAGGAGGGACTTCCCTGGAGGCGCAGTGGTTAGGAGTCCACCTGCCAGTGAAGGGGACACGGTTCAAGCCCTGGTCCAGGAGGATCCCACATGCCACGGAGTAACTGAACCCGTGAGCCACAGCTTCTGAACCTGCGCTCTGGAGCCTGTGAGCCACAACTACTGAAGCCCGCGCAGCAATGAAGACCCAATGCAGCCATAAATAAATAAACTAATTAATTAATTAATTAAAAATCTTTAAAAAAAAAAGTCTTCAGGAGATGAACCGCCTGCAAACAGAAACCTCAGAATATTTTGTAAAACAGTATTAAGAACCACCTTCATCTACAAATAAAAAGGCAGTTCTGTTATTCAGTGCTAAAAAGAAGTGAGCTATCAAGCCATCAAAAGACATGGAAGAAACTTACGCATATTACTAAGTGAAAGAAGCCAATCTGAAAAGGCTACATACTGTATGATTCCAACTATATCATATTCCGAGAGTCAAAACTATGGAGACAGTAAAAAAAACTGTGGTTGCCAGGGATTAGGGGGAGGGAGAGATGAATAGGTAGAGCACAGAGGATTTTTAGGGCAGTGAAACTACTCTGTATGATACTATAATGATGGATACAGGTCATAAATTTCTCCCAACCACAGAACATACAATATAACACCAAGAGTGAACTGTAGCATAAACTATGGACTTTGGGTGAAAATGTGTCAAGGTAGGTTCATCAATTGTAACAAAGGTACTACTTTGGTGGGAGATGTTGGTAATGGGGGAGGCTGTGCATGTGCAGGGGCAGAGGGTATGTGGCAATCTCTGTACCTTCCTCTTAATTTTGCTGTGAATCTAAAACTGCCCTAAAAAATAAAGCCTATTTTTTTTTAAAGTACAGGATACGCACTAAACTGTAAACAATAGTTATCTCTGGAGAGTAAAGTTATACACCTATGTATTGTTTGAATTTTACAACAAGAGCATGTACTAATTTTATAATAAAAGGATACATTTCAAGAAAAAAAAGTTCTAAAAGTTGTTTCAACTAAAACACTATGCTAACATTCTTCACATTTTTTCTTTAACATATGTAATTATTTCCATGTATAACTATTTCAACAAAAGTAACTGTTTTCATATGACCATTTTAACTCAGAACAAAAATACTGTTAAGAGTAGTAGGATTTTTTCCAAATTTTTAATTTAGTAGAGTTAAATCTTATTCTTAAAAGGAAATAAAATATTATGAAGTATATCTCTTAATACAGTATTAATAATCTGAATCAAGTCAACAAGAAAAACAATATATTGGCTTATGGAACCAAGTCTTTACGTATCTCTAGATGGAAAGACAAAATTTCCCATTTTTCTATCCCAAATGATTTAATTTAGAATGAACTAAAGCAGAGAGAAAACATGTCTCTCCCCTTCAGAACCTATATTACCTATTAATTTGCTAATGAAATCAGATATGTGACTTATACATAGTCAGTGTTGTGACTTTACATTAGCAGACACCTCTTGAGTAGTATTATCACTGGGTTCCTGGAAGAGATTTCCTAACGAATAATTCACTGAGGAAGGTTCTTTAGCAGATACAGAAGGACCAGTATCGAATACTAAGAATATCTGAATTGGCAAAAAAGGGGAAGTAGGGATAACACTTGGTCTGCTAAGAAAAGATTCAATAAACATATAATCAACTACTATAATTAGAAGTCAATTTCAATTCTTAATAACATTTCCGAGGTTTACATCTTAAATATAAGCAAAAAGCATCAACAAAAGAAATCTTGTTTATATAAAAAGATTTCTGCCGAAATCTTAAAACCTAATATTTTGATTTTGAAAATAAGTTGTTGATTTTTTTAAATCTAGAGAACAGTAGACTGGGCTGGCATCCTTTGAAAGCCGAGTAAGATAAGTTCCATAAAAACAGGTAATAAACGCATGGAACTCATTAATTCAGAAAGGGGAAAAAGAAACTGAAGCTTCCATGGCACATTCCTTTGAAAGCTGGCAGGAAAATTCTACTTCATTTATTAATTCACACAAAAACTATTTGCTGAGCACTAACTACACACCAAGCACTATTCTAGGTGCCGAGGATATGATGGGGAAACGCCCTCACACAGATGTTCTAACAAGTAGGCCCCAAATGGCAACTGTGGACTCCACTCTATTTTTTTTTCCCCTAAATCCAAACCCAAACTCTTCCCTTCAAAGGTGTCACAAATTTATTCTGCAAGAGTTATTTTCCAGTTCATCAAATTAAGCACAGAATCGCACAGTGCACAAGTTAAGGGCACAGAATGTGGAGTTAGGATGCCTGATTCCAAATCCTGGCTCTGCTACTTTTTAGACGGGACCTTGGGCAAAGCACTCAACCGCTCTGTTACAGTTTCCTCACCTGAAAAAATGGAGATAATAGTATACCCTCATAGGATTTTTATAAGAATTAAGTGGGTTAATATTTTCAAGTGTTTAATTTCATAATTATTTAGTTTATTATTTATTCAAAGTTTTTCATAAATAAAATATCCTTGCCTATCTGTTGGAATTAACGTGGGTTGATGCCAACATTTCCTGTAAGTCCATGTTGTTTAAACCAGCTTTAGTTCCTTCTCATGCAGACTAGGGATTTGGCCATGGGAAAACCTCCAGAACAGGAACAGGAAAAGATGATCAATTCATCATTTGCTTCCAGCCCTCCCATCTCCTTCCCACCTCCACCTCTCCTCACAATCGACAAGTCTCTCAACCACATATCACAACTCTCTTCACAAAACCTTGTTTCATTAGTAAGAATAAAGTGCTCTAGCCCAGATTCAAGGCCCATCATCAAGCTATTCCCACTTCACCCTTGGCCCATACTTCCTTCTGACAGTCCCTTCCCTGCAATCTCCAGGCCCCGCTAAGAGCCTGCACTTTGCTATATATATATAACATGCCACATACTTCCAAGCCTTGCTTCTTGAAGGACCTTCCCTTGGAATGCTCTCTCCTATCGATCCTTGCAGATCCTGCTCACAGGTCCCCTCCCCTCAGTCTTCTCCGATATTCTTCCCATTCTTAATCAGGGGTAAACCTCTCCCTTAGTTCTTCCCTAGAACTCTGGCTGCACCACTATTATAGTCTTGCAGATCCTATATAGATTTTATGAATGTTAATTTTCCATGTCTGACTCTCCCACAGACACTGAACTCCGGGGAAGGGGAAGATGTTTTATTTACTTTTGCATTTTTTGTGCCTAGCATGGTATAGATTTAGCAATCTGGGCTGAATCGAAATAGAAATTTTCTTTTTCTTGTATTTTCTCTGATGTTTCATTCCCACAGGCTTCACTTGGCCTCTGTCTCTCATCTTTAGTGATAGCCAACTTTTAGCACTTTGCTAACCAATGTAGCAAAATTTCAGTTAAAAAAAAAAATTTAATAAGTGACACAGGCTGCAACGTCCTCCACTCCAACTCAAACCTCTCTTATTCAATATGTTAGAACTTAACCCCACTTCCACAAAGACTTCTTAACTAAAAGATGAAAATTCTACTCCCGTTATGTTTAAACTCACATATCCACTAGGTAAAAGCAAAACAGAACAGCAGCACTAAATTCAACGCAACGTGTACTTTTTTGCTTATGTCTGTTCACTAATGTACAGGTGCCTGTAAGTCTTTAGGTTCATTTACACTGTGTATGTTGAGGGTGTAGGAGTCATTTGGCTGGAATCTTGGAGGCATGTTGGCCATGCCTCTGCCATCAAGTAGGAATTATTGCACATAAATGAGTCTATTCTACTGCCTAAAACTCTCTAGGAGAAATTCCCAGAGTTCCTCACAAGGCAGGGAGTTCTTTGGTTTGTCCACCCAAGCCACTAGCACTCCCTCCGACCTCATCTGCTGCTGTTTTCCTTCTCAGAGTTGAGGAACAGCAGGCCATCACTCTTTAACATACCCTAAGACCCTCATTAACTCATTGCTTAGGATACTTTATCAGGCTAAATTAACTCGTTTCTTTGGCTGATATTTTCTCTGAATTTTCCCCCTATTCTTCAACTATTTTAGTTATTCTTAAAGATGCTTTACAAGTTTTTTACAACAAATCCAAATTTAACATTACTTTAATACATACTATGTGAAGGGGACATAAAGAAATAAAGATTAACAAGGCATGGTGACCATCTAAGAATACAATCTTGTGGTGAAACAGACATATTCCATAGTAACTGTAACATATGACATACATCACTGTAATATATGGATAAAGATAGAGGAGAAAGATAGGGCATTCCAGGCAGGGGCTCAGAAGCAAAATGGTGCATTCACTCTCAATGCATTGATAGGCAATGTGCCAGCTGCTGGGACTATAAAATAAAACACAGCCTTGACCGCAAGGACCTTAGAGCCTAGTGCAGTGGTATTCGAAAATAGTTTGCAGTTTTTCCAGCAAAAGTCTTCCACAGATACCCAAGATAAGAAGAGAGAGACGGTGAGAGTTGCTCTAGCTGTGGCGTTGGGAAGAGGATGACTTACTTCTTCCACTACAGCCAGGCCACCTGGGGTACCTCAGGTCCAAGGGGATAAGGGTATCCCCCACCTTTCCAGTTTTGATACAACACTGAGAACACTGCCACCTACCTAACACAGTGAGCGCTTCATAAGCACTGGTTAAATAAAGCATGAGAGCTCTGGAATAATGTATAAGTCACTGGTCTAATGAATGGGAATGGCAGAAGCTTATGGGGACACCAGGCAGGAAAAGCTGAGTCTAAATCACTGGAATCCAAAACTAGACAAACAACTGTAAAGGTCTGACCAATTTCTCTAAAATCCTGGAGGCAGAAAGCTCATCTTAACTACTTTTTACATCCCCCTGCAGTTCTTGTTTCCTTAGCCGGCTCTATCTGCTTGCCGCAGCAGTTTCTTTAGACCTTTCCTGTATTCTTCAAGCTTCCAACTCTCCACCTCGCTCTTGCCCCTCCAAAGAGGACCTTCACAGAACTCACAGAAAAGCACTCCTTACCTTCCTGCCCCCATGCGCATCTGTTTCCTGCCCACACACCTTGCTTTCCCCTGGAAGCGGGTATTCTTACTACCCAAAGCCAATCGCCTGGATCACACTGGGCCCCGAGTTCTACTGGAAGGTCCTCAACCCAACACTCTCCTACATCTTCAGCACGGCCCTGGGCTGGCTCCTTCCCACCTCAATTTACACATGCTTAAGGTTCTCTTATATTTAAAAAAGTCTTCCCTTGACCCGAGATTTTCCCTATAGCTACTTTTTACTTTCTTCAAAAGCCAAATTTTAGGAAGGTTTGACTCCAAACTTGTCTCCACTTCTTCACCTCACTTTCTCATCAATACACAACCACCTGGCTTTAGTTATCCCCTCTCCTCCCAACTGACCCTTTTCAATAACCTCAGCTACTGCCTCTGACTTGAGACACTTTCTTTCCCCATGCCATGCTCTCTGGGTTTTCCTCCTAACCTGTCTGGTTGCATCCTGTCTGCTCTTTAAACACTGCCCTGCTCCCTTAAATGTTCACATTCCTCAGAATTTTGTCTGGACCTCTGAGCACTTGTCATTATTAGCAACAATAACATAACTGGGGCATGGGCTCGGAGGGTGGGGAGTGTCTAAAACTACAAAACCTTCTAGGGGCTGAGGTCTGTAAAGTCCCTGTTACTGGTGGGAGACGCCCATCACTCAGGCAGGAAAAAAGGAAGGAACCACTTCTCCACATAGTGACATTCCCTGTTTAGCCCTGAGAGCAATCTCATCTACTCCCAGGCTGGAACATACACGCTAACCTCTAAGTCTTACTTCACAGCCCAGTTCCTTCTCCTAAATGTCAGTTCTGTGTCTCAAACACTTGATGCCTTCCTTACAGGTATCTCAAACTTAAGTCCAAAATTAAATTCATCACTTTTACCCCACCCCAATCTTCTTGTTCTCCACTGTTTTCTATTTCAATGAATGGTATCACCACCACCTAATTTCCAAGCCAGAAGTCTTGACTATCCTTGGTTCCTCCTTCTCCCTCAGAAATCTACCTCCTAGTAGGCTTGCTCTCATCTCGTCATCACCAGCCTCAAGATCTTCACTTAGTCAATACATATGGCCTACTATGTGTCACTACTGCTGTTGACGCTGAGTGTACAGCAGTGAACAAGCCAAGCTTAATCCTAGAGGGAGGAGACAGGCAAACAAATAAATAAAAGGATGAGACAAATTCAGATGGTGATAAAAGTTATGAATAAAATAAAGCAGGCTGATGTGATGGAGCACTACTTTAGGCCGTGAGGGCTAGAGAACACCTCACAGAGAAAGAAATATTTAAACTGAACCTGGGGACTTCCCTGGTGGTTCAGCGGTTAAGACTCCGTGCTTCCAATGCACGGGGCATGGATTCAATCCCTGGTCCGGGAACTAAGATCCTCCATGCTGCATGCCACAGTGTGGCCAGAAAGAAAAAAAAAAAAAAGATAAACTGAACCAGAATGACAAACAGAAACAAGTCCCACACAGATTTGGGAAGCAGAGTGTTCCAGGAGGCAGAGGGAAGGGCCAAGGGCAAAGTTCCTAAGGTAGAAATGAGCTTTTGAGCTTGAGGTAATCAAGAAACAGAAGGAAGGTCAAAGAGGCTGGAACTTAAGGGAGCAAGGAGGCCAGGTCAGATGGGCTCAGAGGGAGGCAGGGGTCAGAGAGACCCTTGTCGGCCACCATGAAAGCAATGGAAAGCTACTGGAAGGTTGTAGGAAGACAACTGACATAACCCAATTTGAATTTTTAAAGATCACTTTAGCTGAAAAGCAGAAAAAAATGGTTTGGGAGGGCAAAAAAAATTGGGAGTTGCAAAACCAGTCAGGAAGCTAATAATACAGCTGTCCAGATAAGAGGGAATGGTGCTTGAGATGGGAAGGAACAAGTTTATGATGTATTTTGGACATAAAATGAAAAAAACTTGCTGGGAGATTAAATGTTGAGAGTGAGAGGGGAAAAAGAAATCTAGGACAATTCATAGGTTGTTTTTAGGTATAATTTACATACAGCAAAATTACATGCAGTATATGATTCAATAAGATGTGACGAATGCCTACCAAGACACAGAACATTTCCATCACTCTAGAAAGTTCCCTCATGTCCCCTTCCCAGTGAACCCCCTTCCACCCAAGAGGCAACCACTGATCTGATTTTTGGTATCACAGACTACTTTTGCCTATTCTAGAATGTCTTATAAATGGGATCATCCACTATGTACTTTTTTGTGTCTGGCTTTTCACTCAGCATAATTTGTGTGAAATTCTTCCTTCTTCCTTGTTACATGTGTCAGTAGTTTGTTTCTTTTCACTGCTGAGTGGTCTTCCACTGTATGAACATACCGTTTTGTTTATCCATTCTCCCACTGGATGGACGTCTGGACTGTTTCTAGTTTTCGACTATCATGAAAAAAGCTCCTAAGAAGATTCTTGTACGAGGCTTATTTGTGGACATATATTTTCATTTCTCTTGGATTAATACCTAGAAATGGAACTGCTGGGTCACAGGGTAGACATAACGTTCAACTTTTTAAGAAACTTCCAAAATAGTTTTCCAAAGTGGTGGCATCATTTTATAGCCTCATCAGCAGTGTACTTGGGTGGGTTCTTGCTGCCTGACTCCCAGGTGTTTCGCTTGAATAACTACCTACACCACAGCCAAAATGACACTCTTTTAGCTCTTCAAACATTTCTCTCTACTTTTTTTTTTTTTTTTTAAGACCTTTGTAGATGCGCTCCAAGGACACTTTTCCTCCTTACCCCATCCCATTTATTGCCTGTCTCATGCTATTTACTTTCATTCAACAAATATCCTGAAAGATGAGAAAAGGCTGGGTTGGCCACAGTGTTCTGAGCAGAAGCAGCAGCATGTAATGAAATCCCTGAGATGGGAAAGAGCTTGGAGCCTTCAGAGGACACAGAGAAAGTCCATGTGTCTGAAGGACGGCAAGCAAAAGCAGCAGAGAGGTGGCCAGAGAGGTGGGTAGGGGCCAGGGGACTCAGAGCCTTGGGAGAAATGGGAAGGAGTTTGGATTTTCTATTAAGTGCTATGAGAAACCATTAAACGATTTTAAGGGAGGAAAGACAGGTGACTCTTTGGCTGCTCTGGGCACACTGGAATAGAGACAGACAGACGGGTAGAAATGGGGAGGCTGTGTTAAGAGGCAATCACAATGTTCCAGGTAGGAGAGGATGGTGGCTCAGTGGTTGTGGCAGTAGAGTGGAAAGATTCAAGTCGTACTACGGAAACAGCACTGACAGTAACATGGTGATGGATTAGATATGGAGGGTGGTGAGAGAAAAGGAGGAATGTGATTTGAGAGAGTGGGTAAATGGTAAAGCCACTTATGGAGAAGGGGACAAATGGAGGAGAGTTTGAGGAATATGTGTTAGTTCTGGACTTATGAAGCTCAAGTTACTAGTGAGATACCCAAATGGCAGCGTCAAGCAGGAGTTGGAGGAGCTAGGGGAGGTCTGCCTGAAGGTATCAACATGCGGGTCATCAGCTTACCGGCAATCATCAAAGCCTAGGGATATCCGAGAGCACCCAGGGAGCAAGGGCAATGAAATAAGAGGGTCCAGAGAATGCCAACGGTTAAGCAGAAGAAGGGAGGAACGAGCCATAGAGGTGGGAAGAGATTGCTGAGACAAGACAAGGATGAGGAAGCGAACTGTCCTCTCTTGAGAAGCCTCCTGTGACCTTTCAAGTCAGGAGGACCTATCTTGGTACAGCACCATGTACTCCCCCCATCAGAGCACTTTCAATAGCCCTGTTTAGTTGCCCTTCTCTACTGAGCAGATATTGGAGGATGTAAAATCAACAGGATTGTCAGGAACCAGCCCCGCTCTAGACAGTGTATTGGTACATGGTACAATGTGGAATGTTTGTTTAATGGACAACTACACTAACATTCACTGAGTGTCACCTATAGGTGGTGCACTCCACTATATACTTTTCCTATTTTAGTTCCTTTTCTCACCAGCCCTGAGGAAGATATATCTCCATTTTACAGACAAGGAAACTGTGGCTCAAGCAAAATGCCCAAGGTCACTCACTGCTAGTAAGTGATGGAGCCAGACGGAGGCCACACATCCTCCTTCACATGCTCTGCTGCCTCCATAAACTTCCCATCACATGGACTTTCTATTGCAAGAATGTCCTCTCATATTACTGTCAAAGGGATACAAACCTGTCCCCAGGTAACGGACCCACCAGAGTACTAAGTCAGGAAAATGTCCAGGGAAGTAGTCCTGCTCAAGAATAACCCGTGTCCCCTGCATCGGCAGGCGGACTCCCAACCACTGCGCCACCAGGGAAGCCCCAAGAATCCCTACTCTTGTCAGGCACAGTAAATAATCTCCGGACTCCCAAAGTAATGCTTTATCTTAGGACGCTTCTGAACGTAGAAGTGAAACCTTCCCTGAAACTTGAGAGGTGAAAAACTTAGGACTGCTAGGGCCTTACCTCTTTTCAATTCTAGAACTCAATTTTAGCCACATACCAGAAATTTCTCCCTACATCTAAAGGGCCTAATTTGAACTTCACAACTAATGCTGAATGTGGCAAAGAGCTTCTCCATGCTGTCCATTGTGGACCAAGACATAATCAGGGTGAGACTGTATCTCAGGGGGTCCAAAGAAACCAATATTACATAACTTTGTGAAAAGTTAACAGTAGTACTCTGCTTTCAAGATTGATGTACTGTCTTTTCCCTGACTTCTTAAGATTGCAACTACACAGGTTTCCTAAATGCATACATTAGCACCCAGAGGCTTCCCTTCTTTTTCTACTCAGGAGCAACTGTTAACTATCAACCCTCTGGTCAGAGCATGGGCTACAGTGGAAAGAACACTAGCCTCGCTGGCAAAGAACAGGGTCCTAGCCTTGACTGTCAGTGTAAAGCCGCATAACTTTGGGCAGGTCACCACCTTCTTGGCATCTTTCCTGAGTTGTAAAAGAAGTTGTAAAGTGCCAGACTAGGTTTCTTTCAGTTCTCTATATAACTCTACCAGAGAGCACAGAAAGGGTGGTTGAAGGTATGTAGGATGCCACTGGCTGGCTGGGAAAAGTGCGGAGGACGAACCCTCCTGGCTGTGGATGACGAAGCCTGTCTGACCTGCGCTGTTTCCTCTCCTGCCAGAGCCCCCACTCTCAGCCACCCCGGCTCCCTCCAACAACTCCCTCCCCAACCCAAGGTCACCTGGGATCCTCCATCTGAAGCAATACCTAGCAGAGTGTCCTGCATACAGATATCACTAACTTTTGCTGGCTTCATTTGAAGCTTTAACAAAGAACAATGATTGTAACACCCCAATCCAACTCCTCAACAAAGAAACATAAACATAATGAAACGATGTTTCTAATAATGCCTAGCACTCATCAACACAATAACAGATCTCTGGCTTTTTTTTTTTTGTGGCCCCACGCGTGGCTTGTGGGATCACAGTTCTCCAACCAGGGATTGAACCGGTGCCCCCTGCAGGAGAAGCATGGAGTCCTAACCACTGGATCACCAGGGAATTCCCTACACATCTCTTTTTTATGAGAACAATTTTAATAAAGCAGACACGTTCTTTTTTCTTACCCTTTATAAGGTACCACTAATGACCCCTCTTAAGTTCTTTTGATCCAGGTCCCCATTCACAAAGCATAGATATAAACAGAGGGAAGACTTCAACCAACTCACTTCTACTCTTTGGATTAACTTCTCAAGATGCTCAGGACTAAAGCAAATTATTTACTTTGTTTAACGCCATTTTCATCCATCCCACAGATCAAGTTTGACTGCCCTGCTGGCAGAAAACACTTCATAAGAGGGTACATCTTCATGACCACTCTGAAGCAGTATCCCTCGAGTCACTATCATATTGTCTTCTTATTCTCTTCACCGCCAGACACACACTCTTCTTATCACCGCCAGACACTCTTACTTACTGTCTACAATCCCTCTCCAGAGCAGGCTCCTTCGCTACCTTGCTCACCACTGCATCTACCATGTTTAGAACAGTGCCTACAAAAGCTTGTTAATGAAAATTAGAACACAGAGGACCTTAATCCATGTTTATGGATGTGATGTTCAAACATGGTAACCCCCTTCCAATCAGGATGATGTTCAAGTGTTCCAGTGAACTTCCACCCTTTCCCACGGAACAGCTTACATATGCAGACTGCAACAAGGATATTTTCCCCTGTAGCTAATGTTTTCTCTTTCTTCCCCACAATGAAGCATCAGATAACAAGCCACAGATACACCAATAAGTCACTTTATAGTTCTTCTTCCTGCTGGGTCATGCACGTTACGTACAAAGCAAACACAGCTCTAATGCAGAAAGTACTGATTGTGTTTGTTGCCAAGAGAATCTTTCCATCCATACTGCATGTACCATAGGTATTAAGAGAACTTTCAAAGCTACCTAATAATATAAAAAAAACTATTCGGTCTAAGTGCAATGTGACCAGATCATGCTCTATAAAAGCCTTGATTTCACTATATTTCAAATGTATGATTTTTATGTACAGTATTGCTCCAATATAAATAGGGTTTTGCTGTTTTGCTTTATTTTGTTACTCTTACCTCCACAAAAAGAAAATGAAGGCAGCCGAGTCAGAAGCCCCAGACAGATCGAATGAACACTAAGGTGCCTTGAACATAAGCCCCCATGAGGAAGAGAGCTGAAGGCATACTGGGGAAAGGGTTGTCTTTTGCAAATATATCTTTTGAGTCCCATCTGGTCAAACTGAGAGCAGGCCCCAGATAATGATTCCTGTGCAGTGTACAGACAGGAAAAGAGATAGCCCCTTACATATCGTATCACTCTTTGATCTGACAGGAGTTTTCAGCTCAAGATAGAACGGCAGAATTGGGTATGAAAGAGAAGTTTTTAGATTAAATCTCAGGTGCACTGGCAAAACTGGCCAGGTACGGGGAAAGGGAAGTTTTAGAAAACTCCCAGGGGTCACTAAACTATATGGCACAGTCACAAAAACCATCCTTTCCAGTATTTTGCCCGAGTCCAGATTTCAGATTCATTATAACTTAAAAAAAAAAGAAGGGGGACACAGCAGGAAATTTGTATTCCAAAGCCAACCTACCACTGGCTGATTTGTGTCTTGAGCTGGCAGTGAGCTATAACATACCTAGTAAAGACTCTGGAGCCAAGGGGAGGACGGTCACAATCAAACCCTGACTCTCATTAGCTCTATGACCGCTCAGGAAAAGGAGAGGTGATATATCTCTCAGGTCTGCTGGGTGGATTTTGCAAGATAAGTTAAAATACCTCGGACAGAACCTAGCATTCTGAGGTGTTTCTGGTTTTGTTTTTTAAAACGAATGTTAGCAACCTTTCCTCTCTTTCTGAATTGAAGGTTGAACTCACCAGGTCCAAATCTAATTTCTTGGTCTACATTCATTACATTTTATGAAGGTTAAAAAAAAAGAAGGTTGCAGAACCTAAAACCCACATCTCCTGACATCGTACCACCTTGGCAACCTTATCTCACATACGTAAACACAAACGAACTTTTACCTCTGTAAGAGTTTTATAAACTTTTTCCTCACGTAAGTTACAACAAAAATGTAAATTAACATGTGGTAACTGTTCACAATTGAAGTAACTATAAGGTTTTAAAAAGGCCGCATAAAACACAAGGTCATAATTCAAATACCAACATAGAATAAATTGTTTAGTTTTGGAAATTCCAAATACTCAATCTTTACAGTCATATAAAAGTGTCTACCTATGTGACAGGCCTGATGTTAACATACAAGAAAAAGTCGACCAAGGCATCTCCAAAGTCAGCATTGTGAGCATACCTCCCAATGCTGGGACCCTTTTTGAAACTGTTTGCACTGAATGAATAAAAAAGAGGTCCAAGAAAGACATATTACACCACATTAGGCACATGTCCTTCAAGCATCCCAATACTAGAAATTTAAGACAAGCAAGACTAACATCTGAGGTCGGTCCAGAAGGACTAACCAGTCAAACGCAGGGCCTAAGGCCCTCACACACCATAAAATCAGTGAAACTGACTGGGGCTCTTCAGCATCTGAGAGGAAACGTCCAGCTCCCATTAAGGAATAAACTGGGGATGGGGATGCAAATAATTAGTGCACCTTGAGGTGACAGTTAACTCCACTAGCACAGCACTTCACAGGCGATATTATGGAATTCCACTTTGTCCCTACTCTGAGAATACTAAAGCTGGAAACTTCAGAAGTTAGCCAAACACCAAACATCCCTTGAAAGAACTTTAAATAAGATCCCGCCACAGCACCCTGCAGAGAAAGATCTTGGAACTCCTAGGAGCCAACCAACACACACAGACCCAAACACACATTAGCCACAACTCCAAGTAGTCAGATGTTCTCTGAAAAACCTTTTTCCTGATAACTCCTTCTTGCAAAGAGAAAAAATACAAGGCACATTCAGCATAGGCCAGAATATTTCTGAGAAGCACAGACCAGCATCTGGGATTTGAGGAAAAAACTGCACACCGACCAAGTCTTACACTCTGTTGGAGAAGGAACAGGCTGAAAACTAAAAAGTGAGACAGGCTTTTAAAAGCCAGGTAAGGGACAGCCTGCATTTCTCAAGAAGTCGCCTATGACTAAAACAAAAGCACAAGATGGGGGC
>NW_020172451.1:6712622-6714164 GCF_003031525.2 Neophocaena asiaeorientalis asiaeorientalis | reverse complement strand
GGGGGGACTACCTAAAACCCCTGTAATGTTTGACCTGAAGGAGAGTCTTCACTGAATGGATGAAAAAACTGGAGCCTTGGGGAGGTAGGTAACTTGGCCAAGGTTACAGTTTATTTGGTGGTAAAGCTGGAAGTAGATTCCTGGACCTCCAAGTCGAACTTCAGTGCAGTTTCCCACTTCACCAAGCTGCCACCCCATTTAAGACGTTTTATAAAACTCCTCACTGAGGCAGTTAACATAAGGGTCCAATTATCATTCAAAGATCTGTCTGTTAGATAATAGCTCGAAAATTCCATCCATTTTACAGCATTTATCAGAGTCATCTAATCTTCGAGGGGGAAAAAAAGCAAAGAAGAAAGGGGGGAAAAAAATCCCAATTTCTATCTGTCCCCTAAGGGCAAACTAAAGGGTTGCAGACAGTGCTAGTATCCACAACCACAAAAACAGGCAATAATCCCCACCCACGGGCCCAGGAAGTTGGCCCCTCCTCTGCACCGCCCGCCCCCCGCAACTCAGTAAATTCCACTCCCATCCAGGCGCACGAGAGATGTTCCACCTCCCGCCGCTGACAGAGCGGGCTGGGCCGCATTGGCCACTCTCCTTCCACCACCACTTTCCCCCACCCCAAAAAAGACCAGAAGCCTAGAGCACCACCGGGACCCCAAAAGAGGGTTCGCTCGCACACGGGGAGCACCGGATCAAACACCCCGCCCTGCTCACCGCGGCGGGGGAGGGGGAGAAAACCCCACGCAGGAAGTGTGTCCCGCGCTCCACTCCCCGCCCCCAGGGCCGGGACCTTGCGCCCTGCCAGCCGGTACCTGCCCTCCGCCCCCAACAGGCGAGAAGCAGCCGCGTCCACATGGCTTCAGGTGTTCACATGGCAATAAACGGGCCCCCGGCCCTCCCGTGGCAGGGGCGCGCTCCGGCGCCCCAGCTCCGCTCCCGCCCGCTAGCCCGCCCGGCCCCTCCCCAAGCCCGGCCCTCAGCCCGCCCGCCTCGCCCCCTGCGAAGCGGCGAGAGCCGCGGGATACCCGGGGCTGCCAGGGACCCCGGGGCGGGCAGCCCTGACCCCGCTGATCCCCGGGCACCGCCCGCTCACATCCGCCGCCTTTGCACCCGAGGCCGCGACGAACAGGTACCTTCCCCCGGCACCCTCAGGCCAGGACCGGTGCCCAAGCCCGGCCAGACTCCCAGGCCGGCCCGAGACCCCTCAGCGCCCTGATGCCAGGCCGGACCCTTTCCCCTCAACGCCCCGAGGCCAGGGCAGGCCGCTCCTCTCTGCACTCCCGGGTCGGGCCGGGCAGGGACAGTCGCCTCAGCAACCCGAGTCCCGGCCTCGGAGTCCTGGGGCTCAGCACTCCCAGGTCGGGCCGGGCAAAGACCTCTGCCCCCAGCCCCAGAGGCCAGACACCCGGCCTGGCCCTAGCTCCTCAACCCTGACCTCTGCCCCTCCCCCTCAGGCCCGGGCAGCGGTTACCTGTGGGAGCCCCCCGCCCGGTCCCTCGGCCTCGGCCGGGGGCGGGAGGGGAGGGAGCGGCGGCG
>NW_020172451.1:6681108-6712607 GCF_003031525.2 Neophocaena asiaeorientalis asiaeorientalis | reverse complement strand
TCGCGCGGGTGTCCCCTCATCGGCCGTGGTGGGTGTCGCGCGCGTCTCGCCGCTCGATCAGTGCCATCTTGGCCCGCAGCTCCCAGCCGTCCTGGGAGTGGCCGCGAGCCAACTTTCTGGGGAGTTGGTGGCCCGGAATCTCTCCTTGGGATTTCTGGAGTTCCCTGGAGCCGCCAAAGCCAGAATCGCATCTCAGTCAGCCTTGGGGAGCCCGCGGGCGAGGGCCCACTCTCCTCCCCGTAACCCGCTTAGTGGTGCCGGCTCCTGCCCGCCTAGCGTCCACCCGGCCCTCAGGCCTAGTGCTCTCAACGCCTCCGCCCCTTGGCGCCCCGTGTCCTTGGATGAATGACTTGGGCCCTCTTGGGACTGAGTTTCCTCCGCAATACAAGCAAGGAGTGAGGAGGCCCACCAACCTCACGTGTAAAATAGACGCTCACCAAACGCCAGCCGCCTTCGCCTGAGGCGGCATTAAAAAGCTGCCATGCCTGGCTGACTGGACCCAGGGTCCAGAATTAATTTGGAGATAAGGTGGAGGATTTGCGGTGCCAAGGCCTCGGGCCGTTCCCAGCCTTCTTTTGCAAATCTCATGTATGTTTTATGGAGCAAAGGAATGGTTGACATGTTTTTCTTTTTTTTTTTTAAAGAAAATCTCGGTTGTAAAACAACCAGAGATGTTTGTGCGGCCTGACCCACTGCTATCAAAAGTGAGAAGACCAGTGAGGCTAGGTTGTACTTGGAGTGGCTGTGATCCTCCCTCTGGCTCACCCAGAGCCCTGGCCAAATCCTCTCCCCACTCTGGGCCTCAGTTTACCGTTGGTACAATGGGAAGAAGAGTGTGGACTGGATGTCCCTGACGTTGACTAAAATTGCTGATTCTAAATTAGACCCCATCTGCCCTAGATGTTAAGGGGATATGTGGCTTCCTTTCCTGAAGCAACCCAACTTGAAAGTAAATTGGAATTGGAAGAAGAGGGTAGCAGGTGGAGGCTGATAGGAACCAGGTGTGGCCTGGGGGCCCAGTTTCAGTATATCTGAGGTCCATAGCTCCCCAGGGCCTGGCTCTACCCTTTCACCTCTCACCCCACCTAGACAGAGACATTAACGCTTTGCCTTGCCTTGGGCCACGCAAAGAGGGTCCTGGCTGTGGCAGCACCTGCCCCCAGCAAAGGGATCTAAGGTAAGGCCTGAGTTGGTTCTGGCACCCCAGGAGGATGTGGCGGGGGAAGGCAGTGATTTCTCCTGGCTTCTGTCCAATCACACAAAGTGGGGGCCGGCTCCAATGTGGGTCAGGGCTATTCCTGGAGACTTGATTCCCCAGCACCTCCTGCATGCCAGGCAGGGTGCCGGTCTCTTCTGGTCTCTTCCGGGGCAGAGCTGAACAGGCCGCCAAGCCCTGCCCTCTGGCTGTTCCCATTGTTCTATGAGTTTCATTTTCAAATTCTTTGGCACCAAGACTCAAAAGGCCAGTGCTAGCTTCTGCTTGAGTCAGAGCTACAGAGGGAAAGAGGGAACTCTCAGCACAGACCCATGTTTTCTGGACAAACACAGAAAGATGCATGAGAGCTTCCACTTGGTGTTGGGAGCACCCTCAATTTCTTGAGAGACTTCATGAAGAAAAGGGAAGCCCATTTCCTTAGAGTCTCCTGCCCCATCGTTCTTCCCTTCCTTTCCCTTCTTCCTCAGCTCATTCGGGTCTCAGACTAGGGGACCAGAACCTGAAATGGATGGTGACAAGCCATGCAAAGCCTCATGCAGAAGGGAAGGAATGCAGACAGATAACTGAAGTCCAGGCTCTTGTTTATTCCTGCCTCCTGTCCTGAGACTGACCCTACAGCCCCCTCCCCACCCCTTTGGACCCTGCCGGAACAATGGCTAGTTAACCTCCACCTGGAAACCTCCCCAGGCCAGCCTGGACCTCTTCACCCCTAACAGCCACTTTCCCTTTCAGTACCATTTGGAAAAAGAACATGTGTGGGCCTTATGACCAACAGATAGATTTGAGTTATGCTTGGGCTGTGTGGCCCTGGACTAGTCACTTCACCTCTCTGAAACTTGGTTTCCTCAGCTGTAAAATGGGGATAATATGACCTCACTCATAAGGTATTTTGGGAATCTAAAGAGAAATGTATAAAAAAGTCAGTACAGTACCAGGCAAACATAAGCAATAGCTACAGTTCTATGATGTGGACATACAAGCAGACTGAGGTTCAGAGAGGTTAAGTCACTGCTCAAGATCCCATAATGGCCAGAGCACAATAACTGGGAGCTCCCTCCTCTTTGATCACATTAGTGTCTTCTATTGTTCTCTCACTGTCTCATCTGTGAGAATCCTGTTTTTTTTTTTTTTTGAATTTTACAATTTTATTTAATACAGCAGGTTCTTATTAGTTATCCATTTTATACATATTAGTGTATATATGTCAATCCCAAGAGAATCCTGTTTTTCCTACCACAGTTTAAGGAAAGGACAGTAGATTAGTTGGGGGTGTTTTTGTTTTTGTTTTTCTTCTCTCTCTCTCTTCTAGTCCAGTCCACTCAAAAAATACATATTGAATTGAATCAGTGTTTTCAATTCCAGAAGCAAAATTAATCCTTTCCCTCCTCATCCAGCTCCGAGATGGCTTTTGGAAACCCTGTGTCACTCCCTTTATTACAAACTCCTCTGCCCTCCTCCAGGCGCCTGGGCCACTCCGGGATTACAAATGGAGCCTTCTGCCTCTAGGTCACTGATTCCGCTACCATCTGTCAGCATGGATTGATTGAGGAGACTGGCCCTGCTCGGCAGATCAGTGACTTGTGCGAAGTGAGCTGGGCTGTCGGTGCCTTCAGCGGCAGGCGGATGTCCTTCCTCTCACTCGCTGGCTCTCTTGAGCACAAGTACCGCCCTCACCTTAATCCTTCAGTGGCCCCAGCTCTCCTTCCTCGTAGGAGGGGCCTCCTGCTAACTCTAGCACGCCAGGAGGGAGGCCTCCTGAACTCGTGCTCACAATCCTTCAGGAGACAACTTACCAGAAAAAGCCTCTGCTTAACAGAGTGGGGAACCCCCCAAAGCGTCCGGCAGAGCCTGTCCCAAGCCAGGCACTTTTCCCATGCAAAGCACAAACCTAAGGGTGGCCTTCATTCCACACAGAGCACCTGCTGTGTGCTGGGCTGTAAACCCTGATGGAGGGAACACAGGGCCTCAGAATAAGTCTTTCTGGGGCAAGGGCAGGGCAGGCTCTAAGGCTAAGGGGGTGGGGAAGGCTCCACATAGAGAGTCCGGGAATACCAAGCCTTAGCCACGTGGGGACAGCCACCGCAGGTCCCAGGAGGGCTGTGTGCAGCGCAGGGCTAGGGGAACGAGAGATGAGGCTGCAGAGGTGGGCAGGGGTGGGGTCCTACAGGGCCTTGTATCTGTGACCCACTTGGCATGAACTGGTTCCACAGGGTCTCACAGTGACCTCTGCTCAGGAGATCTGCCCCTCAACCCTGCCTTCCACCTCATTCCTCCAGGCCCCAAGTCGTGGCTCCCTCCTCCTCAGCTCTCACTGGTCACACTGGGCTGCCTGTGCCTGTGTCTGCCTCTCCCGCAGGATCGTGAGTATTCACAGGGCAGACACCCCTGCTTCCCTCGGGTCTCTGGCATCCTCTGCAGGGTAAGGCACCATAACCACAAACATGATAACATGAATAATGACGATACAGCCCAGAGGAATCCAAGCTTACTGGGAACAGGCACTGTGTGTCTGTAGCGACATCATGAGGTTGGTACTGTTCTCATCCCGACTTTACAAACGGGACGACGAAGGGGCAGAGAGCTGAACAACTTGTCCCAAGTCACACAGCATAGATGAGGCCAAGCTGGGATTTGAACCCAGGTCTTCAGAGGTTGCACTCTTAACCACCAAGTTTCCCAGCACTGGGTAAACACTGGAAAGATGGATGGACACAGACAGTTGGTGGGTCCCAAAGTTTGCAGGTGGATAGGGAAACAGACTTGAGGGGACAGCAGGGTTGGCACCAGTCTCTCCCCACAAGTAACATGGTAAAGCCCTGGAGACTGGGCAGTTTGCAGGCGCTGGACCCGCAGACCCCATGCCTGGAAGACCCAGGCCTAACCGACAGCAGCAGGATGCATCAGCACACTCGGGACACTGGAGGAGATGCAGCTGAGCAACGGGAGGCCCCTGCTGCCTGGCCTCACAGAAGATCGCCCTTCAGCCCACTCAACACTCCTGCCACTAGCGCCTCAAGTCTCCCTGGGAAGTCCCTGGCATGGTGGCCCAGCACAGGTCACGGAGCTGGGAGTGTAGCCCGGTCTCACTGACCTGTGTCCTTTAGCAAATCATCCAGTGGCTCTGAGTCTCAGTTTCTTCATCTGGAAATTGGAATGCGTGGGAGGAGGGGCCGAGTGGTCTGCCTGCCTCCAGGAAGTCGGGTCCCTTACCTGGCTGACCCCATTCACTGCTCCCAACAACAGTGGGAGGCAGCGATTGTCATCTTCATTGTGCAGAGCAGGAAATGGACACACAGAGAGGTTAAGAGACTTGCCGGAGGTCACACAGCGAGCAAGCAGCAGAGCTGGTTTGAACTCAGGCTTCTGGCCCCCGAGCCCCCACTGAGTCACTTACAGCACTGCAGAGTGTTCAAGTGAAGATGGAACGATCTAACAATAGCAGTGACAAAGCCATGTCTAAGCACTTCACCTGCTCTAACATGCTTAGTCCTTACAACAGCTCTCCGAGGTGGGTACTATTATTACCTCATTCTGCAGATGAGGAAACTGAGTCACCAAACAGCTAGGCAGAGTTGGAATCTGCAACCAGGCAGGTCAGGCTGCAGAGCCCCTGCATCGCTTTATCACAAGAGAACAATAGGGAGGCTCCTTTCCATTGGGATTATTTCTGCTTGAAAGCTCAAGACTTTTAGCCCCATCACTGTTGGGCTCCATGGGAAGGCAGTGCTGCATGCTGAGGCATGCTGGGAAAAGACTTTGTTCCGTCCTGCTTTGTTGACATGCTCTTCATTTTAAGCCTGAAACCCCAGCTTCCTGTGAAGAATTCAAACCGTGGATAAAAATGTGGCCATAATACAGCCACTACATCCTGCGCCTCCAGTGTTCCCTGAGCTTGGGGCTCCGTGTGTGTCCTCACACTTAACCTTCACAACACCCAAGTAGCCCCCACTTCACAGCTAAAGAAACTGAAGCCCAGAATTGCTAACAAGATGCCCAGAGGCACACAGCTGCTAAGTGGTAGATCTGAGACTCGTCCCCAGGTCCTTCTTGAGAATCCTGGCTCTTCTGACCACAACAGCTGCACCCCCTTGGGATGCGCGGAGGTGGGTCTTGTTTGCTGGGCTTTGAGGGAAATGCTGCTGCTTATCGTCTGCCACAGGCTGGCTCCTCAGTGTCACAATTCCTGGGCCACAGGGAAAGCACCAGGACACAGGTGTGACAAGTGTGGACATCAATGTCCCCTCCACTCCATCTCTCCCTCCAGGGATTCAAGAATGGCTCCCCTGCCACCAAGGTGATTGTCTTCTGGAAGCAGTCATGCCCTGTGAGGTTCCTCATCACTGCCCTGCATCTCCCCGGGAGCTCACAGGATAACTCCAAGGCCCATGTGTGATTCCGGGGAAACAGAAAGCAGCAGAGTCAATGGATTCTCCAACTCCCAACTGGTCTTGTTGATTGCAGCCTCTTCTCCCAGCCCACCCATCCCTGCAGCAAACTCATTACAGTTTCCAGAAGCCAGCTTTGACCCTACTACCCCTGGCTCAGAGGTTGTTGGTGGGCCCCAAGGAGCTTCAGAATGCAAGTTAATTCTCATCCACCTGGAACACAAAGCCCTCGCCTGGCCCCAGCCACCTCTCCAAGCTTCTCTCACATGTCCCTTTCTGCTTCTTTGCCAAACCAAATGGGCTGTGTCCCTACCATGTGCCTGTCTGCTACCCAAAGCAGGAAGCCCTTCTCTCTTCCCTACAGCATGAAATTACACCCTCTTTCAAGTCTTACTCAAATGCCACCGCCTCCATGAAGCCTTACCTTAATACTCATCATAAATTCACTCCACAAACATTGATTGAGCCCCTACCATATGCCAGGCATCGAGCCCAAGGGTCCCTGTTATCATGGAGCTTACAGTGCCATAGGACCATTAGAGCAAACAAATGACCACATAAATAATCATTTGGTAACAACCATGAAACACATTAGTAAGCAAGTGGGCAGGTGCACAGAGGGTGTATAATGGGGCCCTGGGTCTTGGGGATCCAGGACATTTGAGCTGAGACCTGAAGGACAGATAGGAAGTTGCCACGTGATGAGGTTGGAAGAGAGCTCCAGGCAGTGGGCACAGCACAGGCAACAGCCCTAAGGCAGGAGGGAGCGAGTAGATTTCCAGGAATGGAAAGGAGGCCAGTGCGATTTCAATGAAATGAGTAAGCTGGAGATGCAGTTGGAGTGAGACAGTGCAGACCACAAAAGGCTTGGGGACTTTATCCCAAAGGCAAAAGGGGGAACCACTGAAGGATTCTGAGCAGAGAAAATAGTCAATATTCATTTATAAATGATCCTGCCCTGTGGCTGAGTGTCTCCTGAAAAGCCTAGGCTTTGCGTCCAGCCACCCCTGAACCTTGGCTGTCTGGTTGTTTGGGGGTGAAGTTTTCAAACCCCTCCTCCTGGACTGAGCTCTCGAGGGCAGGGCTGACCTCCGGTTCTCCCGCGTCATCCTCAGCACGTGGAGCTGCTCCAGAAACATTTGTGGAACGAACTAACAGATAAGACAAGACACTTACCAGCATTTCCCCCGGAAGAGGCCAGGCTGCCTGGGGGGCCTTCCACGTTCTCTGGAAATCACAAAATTCAAGGGTTTTAGTGAGGTCACTACTCAGGGAGCCCTTGATAGTAGAGCCGGCATCCCATGGATGCCCGTGCCCAGGGCCAGCATGACACCGCACAGGCATCTGCCCGTGACCGTGTCCTGAATGACCAGAAACAGAACCAAAAAATCCCAACAGCTGTTAAGGTGCTTTCGAGTTTACAAAGCACATTTCACAAGCAGCCTCACACAGGGTCAACCCTCTTGGGTGGATACAGCTGCTGCCCTGTTTTACAGATGAGGAAACTGAGGACCAGACAAGGGAGGGTCTCTGGCAAGTCATCTCAAAGCCAAGACTAGAACCTGACAACAGTTCAGGCTACTTATGGCTCCCATGGGGTTAAGAGAGCTTTCCGGAAATTTCTTTTAAAAAATGTTTTAAAGTGACATATTTCATCAGGATGTCTGTCAGCCAGCAGTGGGAGCCAACACACCAATTCTCACAGGCCGTTCCCCCTGCATGTCAAATCGGCACACTCAGCCCCAGGCCCTGAGGCTGGTGGCTTAGCCCAGGGCACGGGAGGGGCCTGAGTGATGAATTCCTGGCTCCCTGGGCTGCGGGTCCAGCGCCTGCAAACTGCCCAGCAGGTGCTGCAAACTGGCACAAAGCAGGTGCTCAGGAGACTCTGAGTGTTCTCCAGGGGAACCTGAGCTGATTTGAGGGGTAACAATAGAGAACACTCCTACGGCTCTCACGTGCGGCAGGAACCATGCTAAGTGAGTTACCCGCATTAACTCAGGTCATCCTCACAACAAGGCTATGAGGTGAGTACGCCAATTATCCCTATTTATACGTGTGGAAACTGAGGCTCAGAGCAATAGCTAATTGGGCTGGGATCACAGAGCCAGTGAGTGGCAGAGCTGGGATTTGAAGCCTTTAAGCAACCCCATGCCCTGGCTGAGTGAAGGTGGGCAGAAACCTGTGCATTCTCAAGGACTGCGACCATGTGGGGTGCCCCTCCTGCACACACTTGATGACCGCTATTCCCATTCCCCATATATCCTGTGTGGGCGAGCAGTGACAAGCTGGCATGGTAACTACCCCATCTCCCCAGCCTCCCCTGCCCTCACCCCGTGGTCTCTGGGCTCCCTTTACCTATCCTGCCACCTATGGGCTCCCGCCCCAGCTCCTTTTTGGTAGTAGGTGGGGTGTACAAAAGAAAGGGAGGGGGCTTCCCTGGTGGCACAGTGGTTGAGAGTCCGCCTGCCAATGCAGGGGATGCGGGTTCGTGCCCCGGTCCGGGAAGATCCCACATGCCATGGAGCGGCTGGGCCCGTGAGCCATGGCCGCTGAGCTTGCGCTCCGCAACGGGAGAGGCCACAACGGTGAGAGGCCTGCATACCGCAAAAAAAAAAAAAAGAAAGGGCAGAGGGCGATGCTACCTTGAGAAGGCTCTGTAAGCTCTGGAGCCTCAGCTTTTTCACCTGCAGAATGGGGACATTAACATCGCCCGCCACGGAGGGCTGCATCCACCCTAGTGCTTAATCCATGACCTCACACCTAAGTGCTGGTTCCAATTACTCTGGCCTCAGATACCCCTTGAGGGGGAATCACTCGTCCCGTGAGCAGGCAGGCTCAGGGAAATACGGTGCCCACGGTCACCCAGCATCGATCACCCAGCACAGCACAGTGGAACAAGGAATGAGCGGTCTGTCTGACTCTGAAGCATGAGTGGAGGAGAGGAGGGAGGGTAAATGAAACGTTTGGGTCTTCCACGCAACTCAGCGTCACACTGCCAGGTGTGGGCTGGATTTGGCTACCGAGTCCTGTATCCGCCCACTCCCAAGGCTCTCCCAAAATGGTGCACATCGAGTGGTGTTGGGGGAGTCCTGTGCCCTCCTGGGAGCCACTATCTTGCTGGACCCTCTCGGCCCCCTTCCCCAGCCCAGGTGAGGTGTGCTGGTGGGGACAGGAGGAACAGTGGGAAGGCCAGACATCGAAGTTGTTCAACTGTGGGCTGACTGCAGAATAAAAGGGAAGAAAGCATCCTTTCCAGAAAAATAAATGGACAGATGTGACCGCCCAAGTCACAACCTACACGGAAGCCATCCAAGAAAATCAAAGAGACGAGAGAATTGCCACCCCTTACAGCAGCTGAGAGAGGTGAGCGAGCCCAATCCCCCATCAAACAGATAGGAAAACCGAGGCCCAGGGTGGGGCTGTGACTGGTCCAGGGCCCCACGGTACGTCTGAGGCTCTGCCATGTGTGAGGGATGTCCAGTCCCAGGTGGCCCATTTGCAGTGGTGGGCGGGCCCTTGTGGTCCTCATGCCTCACAGCCCAGCCGTCGTCCAATTCCCTCTGTCTTGTCCACATTACCAAGGGTGTCCGTTTAGCCTCGCGCAGAAAACACCAAATATCTGAGGCTCTTCCCGGCATGCTTTTGGCTTCTGGGGTGCCCTACCCCCCACCCCCCACCCTCACACGTTAGGCAGAGTGAGGGGAGACTGTATTCAATAAGCTACTACATAGTTGTGCAATTAGAACAGAGCCTGCCTGACTCGCAGTAAGTGCTCATAAATGTCAGCTTTTTTTTTTTGGCTGCGCCAGGCGTCTTGTGGGATCTTCACTCCTCAACCAGGGATCGAACCCGGGGCCCTCGGCAGTGAAAGCACAGAGTCCTAGCCACTGGACCGCCAGGGAGTTCCCAATGTTAGCTATTATTACTAGGCATGATTATCCTGGCCCACAGACACTAGACGCTAGAGCCTTCACTCTCCTGCACTGACTTTTCTTTGAGCTAACAGTTGTTGAGTGCTCTCCGGGAGCCAGGCTCTGGGCCGACTGCTTTGTGAGAGTTCTCTCGCCTCATCTTCACCACAGCCCTGTGACTTAGGTACTATTAGTACCCCAGGAAACCAAGGCTCAGAGAGGGCAGGTGAGTTGCCTGAGGCAACACAGCTGGTAAATGGCACAGCCAGGGTTGAACCCAGGCAGCCTGGCTCCCGCTATGAACTGGGGGGAGTTAGCGGCCCTCATCTCTTGCAGGAGCTTCCAGTCACGTCAGGGTCCCAGGCAAGAGAAGCTGCTCCAGGAACCCTCACCCAAGTTGGGGACCAGGCATCTACTCTGATTCCCCAGCAATGTTGGCCCCGTCTCAGAGTGGGGCCTGGGCTGGCCCTGGATGCCAGAAGTCCTGAGACTCCAAATTAAAAGGAGACCCAGGCTGGTTCTTAAATTCCCAGGCTGTTCAGGAATCCCAGCAGCACAAGGCCACCCTGAGAGGAGCTAGAACAAGCCAGCTTTGTGTGCAGCCTGCCCACTCTCATCAAGTCAGGCTCTCCCTTCTTCCAGAACTGGCTCCCACTGCCGAGAGAAAGTGTTCCCTCTCCCCTTTCCCCTTCCTGGGCTTCAGCCACTCAAGGTGACTGGCCTGTTACACCTGCAGCTCTCTGCTCTTACCCTTCCTTCTGGTGGTACACCCTCCCCTGCCTTAGCCTGGCAAACTCCTACTCATCCTCCAAGACGTTCAAATGCCACCTCCTCTCTGAAAACCCCTCTTTTTTTTTTTTGCGGTACGCGGGCCTCTCACTGTTGTGGCCTCTCCCGTTGCGGAGCACAGGCTCGGACGCACAGGCCCAGCGGCCACGGCTCACAGGCCCAGCCGCTCCGCAGCATGTGGGATCTTCCCGGACCGGGACACAAACCCGTGTCCCCTGCATCGGCAGGCGGTCTCTCAACCACTGCGCCACCAGAGAAGCTCCTGAAACCCCTCTTGATTGACGTGTCAGAATTCACAAGGGTACCCCAGGGAAAACTTTTTTTGTTGTGCCTCTACGGTGCTGGCATAGCCAGCTCCCTCATAACCATAGCTGCCATTAATTGAGCACCTGCTGTATACAGGTGCTGCACCTGCAGTCTCCTTAGTCCCTACAACAAGCCTGCAGATAGAGTTTACTACCACCAGGTCACTGCCTTTTAGAACTGCATCCCTGAGAGATTAAGTAACTTGCCTAAGGTCATATAGCTAGAATGCGGCCAGGGAAGACTGCAACTGAGGGCTGACTCCAAAGCTCCTGCGGTCCATCAAATTGGGGGCATACAGAGGGAAGGGGCTTGCTGTGCTTCTTCCATCTATGTATGCCAGGAGGGTGGGCACACAGCTCCAAGTGGGCAGGCTCTGTGAGCCTGGGCTGGGTGAAATGAGCTGACCGGCCAGTTGGAACCTCGACTGGTACTCCCAACACCTCTGAGAGAAGGGTCTCAAGCCCAGGCCTGGAACGGACCCAGCATCTTGGCCTTGAGGAGAGTCTATCCACTGTTCCTTCCTTTTCCATCTGATGAAGGAGGCTCCATGGGGCACCAGAGCCCCGCAGGCGAAGGCCAGGTGCTCCTCACACACAGCTCCCTGGCTCCTCTATGCAGGTTGGCTTGTGGGCCCAGGACCTGAAGGAAATGCTGGGGTAGATGAGCGAGCCCGCCAGCAGTTTCCAAAGGGACATTAGCCACATGAGGCTCTCCTGCTTGGGGCAGATGTCCCAGTCATAGGCATAGCTGTGGCTTGTCCCTACATGTCAGGCTTCGTGGGGGAAAATTCCCCTTCCGGTGGGTTTGCCCAAAGGAAGTGAGCCCATCACCCCTTCCAGGGTGTGAGGCAGGGTGACTGTTCCATCCTGGTGGCCCACCTTCCTGGGGTATCAGTGGGTCTGGATCTGCTCCCCTAGCTTCCAGGCACACACTCCCTCTGTACTCAGCTCTGGGCGGGTGCTGGGAACACTGAGAAGGATGCCTTAAAAATCCCGTACCCAAGAGCCTGACAGTGACCACACCTCTCACAGCACTGTGAGAGGGGACATGGGGATAGGCAGGGCGCAGGCCCCCAGACCATCCAGGTTGAGGGCAGGGAAGGCTTCCTGGAGGAGGCTAACTGAATCCAAAAGGACTTGACCAGGCAAAAGAGGCGGTGAGGTCCAGGTGAGGAACCAGCTCCTGCGGAAGGAGGGCTAGAATGAGGGCTACAGCCTGAGGCCTAGTGTGTGACAGGCTGGACCCAGAGGGCCTTCCCCTGACCCTCCATCTGAGGTGGGCTCCTGCCTCGGCTTCTCAGCTCAGATGTCTCCATCCCTGCTGGGGCCTGAGCTATGGCCTGGCCCTACTAAAGCCCCACTCTCTGTGTTCTCTGGAGACTTCCTCTAGAGACTGACCACCTCTGTACATGCCACTGCTCCTGCCTGAGCCCTGCTGCAGCCCAGAGCCTAGAGCTGTGGTTGCTTCCCAGCCCAGGTCAGGCTCAAGCTCTCTGCCCTCATGTGCCCGTCAGAGGAGACAAGGTCCTGGGACACCTTGCCAACACCAGCCCGGCCACAGAACCCGTTGCCACCCTCCTGCAGCTGGGGGCAGGCCCATCTCTGGCCTTGTATCTTCGAACCCCATCTGAGCCTCAGTCCCTGGCTCTCTGTCTCTGGTTACCCTTGGGAAGCAGCTATGGGCAGAAGTAGCCTTCTGAGACCTCAGGCCGCCCAGGCTAAGAGAATGACAGGACCGTGACCCTGGCTGGGGACGGAGAGACCTTGCAGGGAGGCAGCCAAGATGGGGCAATGGCTGGGGGTCATGAGAGCAGCCTGGGCTTCCTGCAGAGTGAGGAGGGGGCTGGTGTGCCAGAGAGGAGGGAGGACCAGCTCCTCCCCGCCATGCTGGCCTGTCTGTCTCCAGCACTTCACTGTAAAAATAAATGAAAAAGCACACACCAGACAGAAAAAAGGGAGGAAAAAAAACAAAACCCCAAACCGCCCCACATGGGCTCCCTCAGCGGGTTTGGGCCAAGGCCTTGGCCTGGGTTACTTGCTGCTGCTTTTCCCGGGAAGCTGCTGGTGCCAAATTTGCATTTACCACAAACAGAGACAACACAATGTCATAATCCTTCTCCTGTCACTCTCCCCTCTCTTCCTCCTCCCACCTCAGACACGCACGCTAACACAAAATGACGGCTCCCTCGACAGCCTGAATGAGCAAAGCCCTCGATCTGCCTCTTAATTGCTGGCGTTTCTCTCTGGCCTGCGCTCCGTGCCCCTCGCCCAACTTGCAGCAGACCACCCACTGCCCCCTCCTTTGTCCCGAATCACCGCTGACAAATGGCCTGCTGGAGGTGGAAGAATAAGCCTGGAAATAATGGTGGGGGGAGAAGCCAGCCCCTGGCCATCCCCGGCCGCCTCTAGAGCACCCTCACTGCCAGGGTCCCAGCCACGGAAGCTGGCTGGACCTCAGGGGACGGGGGGCAGCGAGAGTGACTCAGCCCCTGGGACTCTGACCCGGGGCCCTGCCCTTCACGCCCCGGCCGCCGCGCTCCCAGAGCAGCCGTCTCTCCCCCCTCCTCTCCCGGCCACCCTCCCGGGCACCGCTCTGAACATCCCCCGCGCTCCCCTCCCTCCATCTCTTTTTATGGCAGTTTCTGGAGGGAGAGACACGGCGCATGCTGCGTTACCTTTGCAGCAGCATCCTTCCTGGCACTTGCTCCAGACCCCTCCAACAGCCCAGGGCGACCGGCCGGAGGAAAACAACTCCCGAGTGAGGCTAGGGAGGAGGGGAAAGGGAAAAAGGAGAAGGAAAAGGAAAGGGGGCAGTTTCTTGTCTCTCAGCCTCCTCACGGCTCCTCCTGCCCGAGCCGGCAAGTGAAGTCACAGGGCCGGGGCGGTGACATCAGCCGAGCCTCTGACATCACGGCCCCTGCCAGATCTCACCTCTGCAGGGCGGAGATGGAGGAGCAGTGGGGAGGAGGGGATGGAGGAAGGAGGGGAGCACAGATTCCTCCATCGCCCTCAAATGCGGAGAGCGCGTGCCAGCGTTGGGGGGGGGAGGTAGGGGAGGGGCGGGTGGCTCATCTCTGAAGAATATGTTTTATCTCTATAGATAGGGGCGATTATGTGTCTATAATTGGCCCCCGAGTGAATGGCTTAAAAGGGCCGAACGCCCACCACAGGCAAGAATCACAGCTCACTGCTGTTCTTGGAGCCCAGTGGGTCAAGGCCAGTGTGACGGGTCGTGGAGCGTCTACTGTGTGCGGGAATTCGCATCCAGCATCTTGGGCGGTGATTGCAAACACCTGGTGTGGCTCAGAGAAGGAAGGACCTCCCCAAGGCGGTGCAGAAGGAAAATGAGCTGGGATTTGAGGCAGGTGGCAAAGAGGGTGGGATAGGGCCAGTCACAGCCAGCAAGGGGGCCCAGAGCCTGAAGGGCCAGCCAGGCAGCTTCGGGGCTTTTTGAAGCCTTTCACCGGCTGCAGGATCAAGGCCTTGGATTTGATTACTCAGCCTAGGCCACCCCCCAGCAAAGTTGGGCTTCAGTAGGGGTAGGCAGAATGCAGCAGTCCCCATCACCCCAAATCCCATCTCCAGGGGTGGCAGCAGCAGGCAGCCTGCCCTCAGCATGTGGCTAGCTGCACCAGTTCAGTGGGCTGAGCACCTACTACTACGTGCAATCCCAGCACCAGGCATTCAGGCTCCCTCTCTCACTCCATGGCAATGCCTAAGAGGTAGGCACCAAAGCCCCATGTGAAGGTGGGGAAACTGAGGCCCAATACATGGTGGGACGAAACAGAGACCCAGGTGTCCAGTGCCTGGACTCCAGACCACGGCCAGATCCTTGGCCCTGCAGTGCCCTCGGCCTGAGCCTCCTACTCTACAGCTGCACAGACCATCCCCGATGCCCACTTGCTTTAAGTAAACCATGCGTAGTCTAGCCTCTGCCCTCAGATGAGACACCACACAACCCGCTCTACCGTGTTCCCTTTAGCTCAAGACCCCAGCCCAGCCCAGGCCCCGCCAGGCCCCGGTGTGGCAATCCCACCGCAGCACCCTCTTCCCTGGTACCACGGAGCACCTGGGCTGCTGAACATAGGCTGCCCCTAATTCGGCTCACAACTTCATCTGAGCTCCTGGGCCTGGCATTGGGCGAGGGTCTACTAAGCGCCAGACTCCAGCTATCTCATTTCACCCTTCCCACGTCCAGGATGTCAGGGTTAGAGGCCAGGAGACCGGGCTGCTCCCAGGGTCTGGAAAGTACTTCCCTTTCTCCCAGGCTTTCCCCAAAGCCTGGAGCTAACGTTCCCGCCTCAGTTCTCAGGACTCCGGCCATGCTTTGCACTGGTCCTTCCCCCACCAGGACCTGACATGGTGCAAAATCCACACCAGGCACTCAGTAAAGCCTTGTAGTAAACTGACCCTAGTCACAAAAGATGTGCGCACAGGCGCAAACACCAGCGAGGAAGCCCAGAAGAAACACCTCCATTCAGTTCCCTAAACAAACCACGCTCCCTCTGGTCTCCAGGCCTTCGCACCTGCCGTTCCACTGCTCGGAACACCTCACCCCACTGTCACCCGTTCCCTGGCTACATGAGGGTCTCGACTGAAACATCACTTCCTCCGAGAAGCATCTCCTGACCCCCAGGTCCAAGTGAGATGCAGCTTTCCATGTTTATCACCCATCATAGCTCCTACTGAGTGTCCCGGGAGGCAGCAGGAAGTGGTGGAAAGGGATGGGGGCTCCAAGGCAGACTGCTTGGGTTCCAATCCCGGCTTCCCAACTCACTCACCGTGTGACCCCGGACAAGCCACCTGACCCCTCTAAGTCTGTTTCCTCCTTTGTGAAATGTGGGCAAGAACAGCAGTGCTATTGAGAGGGTCTAAGCACAGTGCAGACCCTCACCAGATCCAGCAGAACTGTGCCTGCCTGTTCACCTGCCTGCCTCCCCAGCCAGGCTGCTAAACCAGCCAAGGAGATGGGCCTGCTTTGTCTTCTGACCCCTGGCACAGTGCCTGCACACAGTGGGCATTCAAGAAATATGCACCGAGGAAACCAGGCAAGGCTGGTTGACACAGTGGATTGAAGAACTTTAATTCAGTTCGGCAGGCACCTGGTTTTAAATGTTGGCTTCACCACTTCCTTCCTGTGTGACTGTGGGCAAGTTACTTAACTTCTCTGAGGCTCTTATGCTCCACCTGTAAAGTGGGTATAAGAACAGAACCTGCCTTATAAGGTTGTTGTGAGGTTACATGAGAGAAGGGATGCAAAATGCTTAGACCGGTGCAGACTCGTAGCAGGGGCCAGATCCGTGTTAGATGCCATCATTATTACCTTATGTGATCTGGGCCTGCGAGGTGCCACAGACAACAGAGGGGAGTCTGAGAGAGACGTGGTGGAAGTGGGAAGGAAGTGGACTTTGGAAGAACACAGACTGAGCTCCGACACAACCTCAGTGACCCTCAACTTCCCACTCCTGAAGGAATGTAACTAACGCTCCTTATTTCGCTGAGTTTTTGAGTGGCAAACTGCGGACAAGGAATATGAGTGAGCCTACCGGGCACTTAGTAGATACAGAATAAATACGGGTTCCCTTCAGTCCCCTCAAACTATGGACACACATGGACAGTTATTCAGTAACTTTTCACAAATATCTCAACATGGATGAGGTGGGATCACCAAGTAGGGAGCAACAGATGCAGAGAAGAGGCTTAGAAGGGATGGCAGCTGGGGGAGGCACCAGGAAAGGCTTCCTGGAGGAGGAGGTGTGTGAGCTGGGTCAGGAAGGTTCTGGGGAAGGGAGGAGGGAGTAAGTGCATGGACAGAAGAGTTGGGGCACCCAACCCCCCAAAGGCAAAGCACATTTCAACACAGCAACTCAGAAGGTAGAGGGGGCACTGTCGCCTCTGGGAACATGGGGTTTTGGTAGCACAGCGGCTGAGCTGGAGGGCTCCAGAGGGCTCCTCTGTGCTGGGCATGTTGTCATGGATACAGGCCAACAACACAGAGACCAGAATAACTGAGCTGGGTGGGATGCTGGAATCATCTGCCCCAATCACTCTACAGATGGGGAAACTGAGGCCCAGAGAGAAGAAGGGACTTCACCAAGGTCACATGGTAGGTCAGTAGCAGGGACCTACCTGCCTACGCTTAGTCTCATAACCCCTAGGTCAGAATTCTTTTAATGGTAACGGCAAAGACAAGTTAATGGTACTTATGTAGTGCTTATTGTGTGCATCTGTGTCTTAGCTTCTCAGGAAGATGAACTCATTTGAGCCCCACAACAACCCTCTGGTGAGGGTCTACCATTACCCCCTCATTTTACAGAGGAGCAAACTGAGGCCTAGGGAACTCAACTGAGTTGCCCAAAATCACACCGCCAATAAAGAGCAGAGCCAGGATTCAACCCCAGGGTATCCAGCCCCAGAATCTGGGCACTTAACCAATACACCCGACTGCTCTCATCATAGCATGCATCCATCCCATCGTGCATGCATGCACCCATCCACCCAATCAGGCATGCATGCATTCATTCAAGCAGTATTTATTTGAGCTCCTACTGTTCCAGGCACTCAAGAATCAGCAGTGAATGCACAGCCAACCCCACGGAGCCCTGCCCGCCTCTCTGTGACCCATGCTGCCTTGTACTGTGCCCAGCCATCTCAGAGCTCACTAAAAACCATCCTCCTGAAAAGCCTGGTCTCAAATTTAGCTGCTCAAGACCACAGACCACTCTATTGCTGGGAAACCACAAACCAACCCCCCTTTTAAAAGCCATTATGTCGCTTGCTTAGGAAAGTGGGAGTGAAGACGATTGATCCAGTATCAATTTCTGGGTAGAATGGTGAATTGCATGGATGTCCGAGGCCTCACTGGCCCAGGGGTAAAAAAAAAAAAAGATCCTGAAAATCAGATTTGGAAATAGTACACGGGGCTTGAAGCAGTCGAGCGAAAAAGTTTAATGGTTGAGTTTTGCCACCACAAGAGCTTTCCACAAGTCCAGCCCCCTGGGCAAGGAGGACGCAGCCCAGTCGCATGCACTGGGTACCCTTTCAGATAGCCTTCGGGGCTCCCAAAAGACCCAGACCTTCTCCTGCTAATAGCAGACTGCCTGCTCTGCTCCAGGCCCACTACACACTGTTCTACCCCAAAGGCTGGCATGACTGGCCCACTCCCCAGAGGAGGAAACAGACTCAGAAGAAGGAAGACTTTCCCAAAGTCAACACAAACCAGGCCTGGCTGGTTCCAAAGACTGTGGTCCGCCCTCAACATGGCCACTTCAGTGCAGCCTTGGGCAGGCCTTGTGCCTTCTCTGAGCCTCCAGTGTCCTCTTCCTTGAAGTGAAAACACTGAGAAGCAAGAGCAGGAGCTCCCTTCCAGCCCTGGCATTCGGTGCTTCCATCTGACAAGGCTGCAGGATTGGTGCCAAGGACAGGACGAAGGGCCGGCAGGCGTTCCCCCAACCCACACCACCACCACCACCTTCATCTCACCTCCACTAAACAGCCCCAGAACAACATATCTTAAAACAGAAATCCACTTCAGGGAGGTGAGGTATTTTAATACCCATTCTACAGATGGGGCTATAGAGTCAAATCTGTAAGGGAAGTACTCTCTCCCCACCACTGCCTCCCCCAACACATTGAGACGTTCTGAACGTCATCTGCCACTGCCCAAAAGCAGAGACAAAGCGAGAGGCACTGGGTGGCCTGAAATCAGGTTATTAGTAGAATTATTAATAATAATCCCCAACATCTGCATAATAGCCACCTCCTGGCTGTGCAAAGGCTCCCAGCCTCAGTTTCCTCTTCCATAAAACGGGAATAATAGTGATTATTCTTCCCTGAGATGGCAGGACAAGAAGCACGCATCCCATTTTGCAGATGAAGAAACCGAGGCCCAGAAAGGTGGCGTTAAGTGCACTGAAGCCACAACTCGAACATGGGTCTGTGACACAACGCAGGAGGCTAAAAGGAAAGAAACGTCTGGGGTGGCCTGAGATTCTGAACCAAGCACACTTTTATCTGCTGGCAGTCTGCTGATGGCCACAAATGAAGGGTGATTTGTCCTCCCCGGGGGCCATGAGGGGCCTGCAGCCTGCCCTGGGCACAACTGCCACCCTGGCAGACCCCCAGAGAGCCCCCCAAAGAATCTCTGCACTCCCGAGCTTTTTTCCCATTCCAAACATGCCAGAGCCCCGCGGACCCCGGAGGCTGCTACTTAGCGCCAGATTAATCACACCAAATTCTCCATCCAGATACTGCGTGCAGGCCGAACTCCCACCGCTAATCGCCATAATATTCTCCTCGGCGTGTGCAGGCGGCCGGGGCGATGTTCCAGGAATATTAATTCTCCACCGCCGGCTCACTCTCGCCGCACGCATGCGCCCCCTGCATGGCCGGCTGCTGTTTGGGGATCAGGGGGCCGGCAGGAGGCAGTGCCCAGGTCAGAAACCCTCCCAGGGTCTGGGGGCTGCCCGGTGGTAAGCGGTGGCCCCAAGGCCTGGCTTACATTTTAACCTGCGCCACTGCAGGGCTGGAGGTGGCTCATGCCTGCAGTGAGGGTTGCCCCGCTCACCCTGTCTCTTCTCCCAGTTTTGCTCCCAAGCCCCCTGCCCCAGGACCTGCAGGAGGCTCAGGTCCCCTGAGAAGCCACAAAGCACGAGTCCTCTGATGTCCTCTCAACACAACAGAGCTTTGAGGAAACGGGCAGCTAGGGACCAGCTAATCCCAGCCAAAAAAAAAAGCACACACAAAAAAAGGAATGAAAGTCTCTCATCTGCTCAAAATATAAAACCGTGGGTGTGGAAGGGACTCAGGTGAAGGAAGTTGGGCTCTGCTGTGGGCCTGTCCCGGCCTGGAGGGGGCAGGCCTCCGCTGCCGGCAATACTAGCACAAGGACGGGACCCTCTCCCCATTGTGTGGCCACTAATAAGAGGGGCCCAGGAAAGGCTGGCGGGGACAGCTTCTAGCTTCTGGAGGGTCCCTGAGGAGACAGATCACACCTCTGTCCCGAGCCCACTGGCTCTGGTCGAAGCGTATGCTGCTGGGTCTGGGGACAGAGACACTGGTCTGTCTTCAGGGAGCGCCCAGCAATTCAAGAAAAACAAGAGCTCCCCTGCACACAGGCCCTGGGAGCACGCCTCCTGCCCACCCTGACCCCTAGAACACCGCTGGGAAGAGTCGCCTCCTCAGGGTCTTTGCAAAACACCCCTCTTATCTTATCCTGGTTCAAACTCAGTACAACCATGGGAAGCAACTTTAATACTCCAGTTCACAACTAAGGAACCTGAGGCACGGAGAGGTGAAGTCAATGGCCCAGCCAGATGGGTCCCCAGACTGTCAGAATTCAAAGCCAGTGCCCTCTCCTCTCCAGGGCACAGCCTCACTCCACACCCCCGTCCCTCCCCTCTCCAGGGCTCCATCTCCTCTTTTCTGAAATGATCTTTAGGGTCCTTCCTGCTCCCACGTCCTGGCCAACAAGCAAAAGCATTTATTGAGCACCTACTCTATACCAGGCCCAAGGATCCAGAAATGCACACGGTTGTGTTGCTTAAGGAGTTACACAGTCTGGTAGGAGGAAAGAAAAGTAAACCAGTGACCACACTCCAGTCTGAACTGCGGGGGAAGGGGCCTTCCCCCATGGCCTTGGGGTTAGAGAGGGCTTCCCAGAGGAGGCAATCATTGAGGATAAAGTGGGTGGGGAAGGGATCCCTGCACTGGAGTCTGGACCAGAGTGGACAGATCGGGCTGAGAGCGGTTTCTGTGAGTGGTACAGTGAAGGCGGCCTCTGTGTGAGGAATCAGATGAGAGCAGGAGGGGTGTGGCTGTCGGTGGGATGGTGTGCTGGGCTGGGCAGGGCCCCAGGCCTGGTGTGGATCCAGGTGGGCTGAGCCAGTACCTGACTATGTTGTCTAGGTTGGCCCAGGCCAGGCAAGGGCAGGGCCCTGGGCCACGGAGGGCTGAGGAGGGGGCCTCTTGAAGCCGGGTCTCCTGACTCCTGGTCCAGTGATCTGACTGGGAGGCAGGGCCTGTAAGAATACCCAAAAAGGTGGGTCCAGCCTAACGAAGTGAGCAAAAGGGGCCTACGTGAGGGTTTGGGGCTCAACCCTATTCCTTTCTGGCACAGACAGGTTAAGAGAATCAAGGTTTAAACCACAGAGGTGGGAATTCCCTGGTAGTCCAGTGGTTGGGACTCCGCACCCAGGTTCAATCCCTGGTCAGGGAGCTAGGATCCTGTAGGCCACATGGTGTGGCCAAAGAATAAATAAATAAATATTTAAAACAAAAGAACAGGGCTTCCCTGGTGGCGCAGTGGTTGAGAGTCCGCCTGCCGATGCAGGGGACGCGGGTTCATGCCCTGGTCCGGGAAGATCCCACATGCCGCGGAGCGGCTGGGCCCATGAGCCATGGCCGCTGAGCCTGCGCGTCCGGAGCCTGTGCTCCGCAATGGGAGAGGCCACAACAGTGAGAGGCCCGCGTACCGCAAAAAAAAAAAAAGAACAGAAAAACACAGAGGTGAGGGATGGAGTCCAAGCCCCGGGCCTCCCCCACAGCAGCCAGCTCCTGTCCAGCCTGAGGGCCACCAGTCACCCACCATTCCCCTGTGAACACGAGGTGTCTGACCTGAGCAGGTGCCCGGCACCCCTCACACACTACCCCTCACATAAGCCTCATGAGCATTAGAGAACCAAGGGGTCTCTCACCCATTTCTCAGATAAGGAAACGAGGCTGGGAGAGAAAGCACGGATGGAAATGAACACTCAGGGCCCTCCTACATGCCGGGCTCTCTGCCCATAATCTCACAGGGTGGGATTCCAAGGAGGGAGCTCACTCAGGTCCCACAGGCAGCAGGAGGCAGCTTTTTATGGCTCTTACGTGTGGGCCTGTGTGTGCACTGTCCTGTCCCCCAGGCCCCGCTTTCCCGATCAGAACATGCACACAGAGGCCAGGTTGCAGTAGAATGACAGCTTCCTGCCCAGCTCCTGCGCTTACAGTCCCCACGCACCAGTCCCATGCCTTGGACTCACTTTTGAGAAATCCAAGGCAGGGCTGGGACTTAGCTGGGACCCAGTAGATACTCTGAGACTTGGGGGCAAGCCAGGTCCCAGCCCTGCCCTCAAGGAGGTAACATCCCAGCCTGTTAACTGTAACCAAGGTGGACCATGGGACCCCAGGAAGGTGGGCAGCAAGTTACCCTGGGAAAATCCCAGAAAGCTGCCTGGAGAAGGGGGCATTTGGCAGCAACCTAGAGGGCAAGGAAGCCTGTGTGAGCTCCAAAGCTCCATACACGTGAGACACAGGGCCCCATGACTTCGTGGGAGACTGGGCTCAGGTTCAACTCTCAGCCCTCACCTCCCTCCCAGGCCCATTCCAGGCCAGCCCCTCCCCATTCTCTGCACCCCTATCTCCTGCCTCCAGGGTACCTTATGCCTGGCCAAACCCAGTGAAGGCCCAATCCCAGGAAAGTCCAACGGAATGACCAATATGACCACGGGGGCACAGATATGTGCTTGGCATGCCCCTGGGCTCCAGTCCCACATACCACGTCCCATGTGGCACTGACCACTATGAGTGGCAGGGCCTGGGTCTCAGGTGCTGGGCCCTTGCAGGCAGGGCAGATGGACCAGGGAGTCAGGCTCTGGGCTCTCCCTAGATTCAGCTCTAAAGCAAGGCAGGGGATAGGGCACGAAGCCTGGGTGAACCAGGGGCCCAGTCCCCTCACAGGAGGCCTCCTGGTCAGGCCCAAGTCCCTGGAGGAGGCTGACAGGTGTCCTTCCTGGGTACCAACCCCCAAGAGATTCAACAGTATCAAGTGTTGGCTCCTGGCTCCTCCAACCAGGGAAAGACCCGGGTCCAGGCCCAGCCTCCCCACTCCTGGCTGAGACTGAGAAAACCACCTCTTGGCTCTAAGCCTTAGTTTGTGCATCTGAAACATGGACCGGCCACACCTATCTTGGGGAGTTATTGTGAAGATTCCGAGTGATTAGTTGTCTGAAAGTGAATGACAAAGGGAGTAAATGTTGGCTCCTTGCCTAGGGCTGGGCACTTAAAGAGACCAGAGAAATAAAAACAGGTCCTCTCCTGGACAAGGGAATTCACATTGACCTCCTCTGTGGTTCATGACAGCCTGGAGAGGGAGGAACTACTATTGTAATTTTACAGGTGGGAAACTGAGGGCAGGCAGGTGAGGGGACTTGCCCAACGTCACGGAGCTCCAACTCCCAGGTGTTCGTTGCCTGATTCTCTAAGTGGGCGCTTTCAGGCTTTGCAAAGGGGTGGCAGGGAGGCCTGAGGCGCCAAAACCCAGCCCACTGGCCAACCCCAGCCTGAGGGCCAGGCTAGGGAGGCAAAAGGCTTAGCTTGGCCTCAAACCCCAGCTCAGGAAGAAAAGAGCCCACACCGCCTGCACCCCCAAGCCTGCAGCCATCCTGGGCTCTGGCGGGGGCTTGTTTTGAAAGCCAGGAGCTTATCAGCTCTAGCGTGGAAGTGAGGAAGGGGCTGGGAAGTGGGAACATCCCCGCAGGATGAGCCTCCTGGTGGGGAATCACCCCTGCCAGCCTCCTGCACGCAGAGCCTGCAGTGCAGCGCGTTAAGGGAGCGCACGCACTGTGCTCACGGCACAGGCAGGCACCTGCCAATCTCAGCCCACGGCCCCCGCCCCAGCCCCCTCTCCCGGAGGGCAGATAATTCTCTCACTCTCCCAGCCTGACAAAATAACTAATGCTAACTCAATAAAGTCCCCCTTGAAGGTTTTTAATTACCAGACTGTGCCGAAGACTAAAGACTCCGGGAGCGGGAGGGAGGCCAGGGGAGGCTGATGGAGGTCGGAGAGGCGGAGGCAGGGAAGCAGCTTCCCTTCCAACCCAGGGAGAGGGCAGCTGTCCAGGGTGCTGGGTCTGGCGGCCACAAGGATTTAGGATTCATCTCTGCAACAGCGGCCACTGATGGAGGCAAGGCTAGTTTGCTGGCAGGGACCTGACGAAGATTATCTCGCTTAAGCCTCACAGCCAACCACAAGGTCACACAGCCAAGCCCGGACTGTCCAGCTATACTTGGTGACAGGCAGAGTGTCTGGCGGCCTGCAGAAGGAAAAACAAGCCAGGGGAGTGGCTGGAGGGTCTGGGGGCACAGGGATGATCCTTAGGAAAGGTCTAACGGTGCGCAGTGGCTTCTGTGCAGTAAGATGGGCTGGGCCATGGACACAGCAAAGCCAGGAGCTGGCTGGCTCGAGGCTGCCCAGGGGGACCCATGCAGGACCTAAAGGCGGGAGAAGAACATCACCAGTTACGGGGCAAGGGGGCTCAGGGACCCCCACGAGGAGCCCCCGCTGCCACCGAGGGAGACGATGAAAAGAGGGAAAGGTGAGGGTGTGGCACAGCCTAGTACCCAAGCCAAGCCAAGCACCCCTGGCCTGAGCACTCCCTCTCTGATAATAACACCTGAAGGGACTTGCATGGCTGCCTCTGTCCCAGCACAAGCCCAAACCCCTCCCTCTGCGACTCCTGCCCACTCCACACTCCCAAGCCAGGGGCCTTCCTTCTACGTCTTCTGACTTGCCGAGCCTGTTCCCACCTCACTGTTCCCTCTCCCTGGGACGGTCCCCCCTTACATTTTTACACAACTGCCTCATGTCATTCAGGTCACAGCCCAAAGGTCCCCGTCTCGGATAAACCTTCCTTGAACTCCCTACCTCGTCCTTCTCTGTCAAAGGCCCTGAGCAGCTGCCGAAAGAAATGTGCAGCCTCCGGCCCCAGCCCCACGTCTATCCCCTCCTCTGGGCAGCCTTCCCGTGCCCCAGGCAGAGTGACCAGCTCCCACATGGTACAAGCCTCCCTCCACACTCAGACCCTAGGCATCCTTGACAGGGTGACTCTGAAGCCCTCTTGCTGGGGTTCAAATCCTGCTTCGGTCACTTATTAGCTGTATGAACGTCTCTGAATCTGTTCCCTCATCTATAAAAGGGGTAAGTCCTCTATTTGTAGAGGTAAGTGCCTGGTAAGTGCGTGGTGTTGCCTAGAACCATCGTCACCATCACCATCAGCCCATCCTCTCCCCGCCAGGCCTCAGCTAACTGGATGCTGTATCCTTTGGCCCCGGCACAAGCCCTAGACATGTGCACATCAGTGAGTGCTTGTTAGCTGACTGACCCTGTGAGACAGGCCATGGAGGTACAACTGGCTCCTTTTTCTAGGTGAGGAAATGGAGGTTGCCAGAGAGGCTTGCCGCTGTTCTGTGAACCCATTGCCCGGCTGTGCTCTTTTCGCTGATGCTTCTGTGAATCGGCTCTTCTCAGCTCTTCGGAGGCACCAACTTCGGAGGCGGTGCTGAGAGCCGCCGCAGCTGTGCCTGGCTCCCAAGGGCTGTGTGCAGTGGCTGGAGGCCCCAACACCCAGCCCTGCCTGGAGCCTCCTGGCTGGGATCACAGCCCTGCGGCGTTCGAGCTGCTGCCCACCAGCCGGCCCCCTGGCATCAGGCCCGGGCCGCCAGCCAGCCGGGAGAGGAGGCAGCTTGGCTGGCAGCCAGCTCACAGTACCCGAGCTGTCAGCCAGGAGGCAGGCCAGGCAGGGCTGAGACCCCCGCCCCTGAACGGGGCCCTGGCCAGGCTACCGGGACAGGGCCAAGCTTCTCACTGCTACAGCTACAAGGGGGCCCTGTGGCTGCCAGCCCCAAGCAGGGCTCGGGACGTAATGTCGCCGGGTGGGGACCCAAGAGGACTCGTTTGCATTTACTCAGCTTTTCACTATTGTGGAAGTAGCACGTGGAGCAGAGGGAATTTTCAAGTCAAATAATAATAAAAACAGCAACAACTACAGCTGACATTTAGCAAGCACTTACTCTGTGCCAGGTGTTTTACGTGTGACTGCACTGACTCCTCCCAAAGGGAGATGCTATTATTATCCCCTCCGGCGACGTGGCAACTGAGCTCAGAGAGGTGCAGCAACTCACCCAGAACCACACAGCAAGCTGGGGGTGTACTCAGAATTTGAACTCAGGCTCCAGAACCCGTGCCCCAACCCCTCCACTCCACTGGCTCAGGCAGGCCTAGGTGCCCACAGTGGACTGTCCAGCTGGGTGACCTTTGGCAAGGAAGCCACCCATCTGTGAAATGGGCACCATCAGAGAGGGGACCACTCTATACAGCTGACCAGGGGCTGAAGGCAGAAAATCAGGACTGGGCGGAGGACGTGTTCCCTAAGTACAGCCTGGGGGATGGTCATATCCATCGAGCAGCAGAACGAGGAGTGAGCCCCGGGATGAGGGATCCCATCTCATCGGAGTCTCTGCCAACCTGCCTCCACCTCCCTGCCCCAGCCACCAGGGCACCTCCACGGCCACGGCTGGCTAGAGGGAATGGGCACTGGGGAGGGGCAGTTCCCAGGGCCAACTGTGGAAGTCCACCAAGCCAGGGCCCTGAGGATCAGCCTCAGGGCCTGCCCCTTCGTAACTGCCTCTCCCCACCCCAAGAGGGTAAACTCGGGAAAAAGTGGCCAGAGGATAACAGGCCAACGGATTTAGACAAACATGTGCAGACACATCTTGTGTGATCTCTCTGGTCTCTCGGCCCAGATCCTGTGTCCCCCCAGCAGCTGGGGACCATCAAGTAGGGCCCACCATTCCTGGTTCAAGGTCTCACAGAAAGGGCACAGAGCAGTCAGTGGTGAGTGTGTGCCAGGTTCAGGGCTGGGCACTGAGGGTGCAAAGGCAACCACTCAGCCCAGCTGCTCACATCTGTACAAAGTGCTGGGGGCTTTTTTTTTTTGACCATCTCTCTTCTCGTTCAATTCAAAACAAGCCCATGGGAAAGACGATATTGCCATCGTCCCCATTTCCCACATGCCCAGAGAGGGACAGTGCCTTACCCTAGGCCACACAGCTTATCAGGGTGCAAACCTGGCACACCTATCACCAGATACCCTAACCCAGGGAGGGCCACGCCCTCCCGCTCAGAGCCACTGCTCAGCTCCCAGAGCAACTCCTCCGAGAGGCTGAGGGGAGCAGAGGAAGGACTGCGAAGGATGACCTTCTGGGTGGGCAGAGGTCCTCTGGAGAGAGGGTAGGTAAGGATCGGCACACGGGCAGTCAGCCTGACAAGCTGACTGTGGCCGGGGGCACCCAGAGGGCACCCAGAGGCAGGAGCCAGCCCCAGCGTCACTGACTGAGGCTTCAAGGAGGGAAACCCGGCAGATGCCAGGAGCACTCCTGGTGACTCCACAATGGGAGAGCTGGTGAGAAATGCCCAAAGTCCCAGTGGCATCACAGAAGCCTGCTCTGTGCCCTCCTGCCAGACACCCGGGCAGCAGAAGGCATCCTGATCCGGGGTGGGGGTGGGGATGGCAGACGAGGGTCTGGTCTCCGGCTCGGCTGTGTGACTGTGCAAGTCTTGGCACCTCTCTGAGCCTGGGCTCCTCAACTGTGCCGCGGTGGAGCAGGACACACGACCCCCCACTGCCCCTGGGACGCACTGGGCACACAGTAGGCCTACCGGCCTGCTGGCACAATTACAGTTTTTGCCCTAATTGCTTTGTCTCTGCACTTGCCTTTAACGGACACGCCTGCCAGGAGGACAAATTTAACCACAGAAAGTGGAGCAGGGACAGGCCAAAGCCTGGGGGCCGGCTGGTGGATGTCCCTCCCCCCAGCACAGATCACCCTCCTCAGGCCAGTCTGGAAGCAGCCAGCCCAGCACCCTGGACTTCAACCCAGCTGCCAGTCGGCCTAGAGGAGGCCCCCGCTCCTGCGTCCTCAGCCTGTGACCGCGGCCCAGTGCACTGGGCAGTGAATAACCCGGGTTGGGGTGGGGTAGGATCGCAGCCACCCCTGCCCTCTGGGGATGGGGAGAAAAATGGAGGGAGCTCTATGAGGCCACCAGACAAATCTGGATATGGGCCCTGGGGAGTCAGCCTTTAGAAGGCTTGGGGAGACAGGAAGGGGTGGTAGGCAGATGGCAACCAACTGGGGATCCCAGAGAGCATCCACTGGGCAGGAGAGGGCAGGCAGGAGGGGACGGAGGGCTCCTTCCCAGCTCTGCCCCTCCCCTCCCTCCAGCCCCTCTGGGCGTTCACAGCCTTCCCTGATTGCCTCTCACACCCGCCTCCCACCTGCACCTCGTCTGCTCTCTGCACTGCGCACTCCTATATTGCTTGTTTCCCCCCGCCCAAATCACTCCCTGCCAGTCCACTCTCTCCCCTCTCCCCTCCGTCCTGACAGCGGGCCTCCAATGCCCCAGGCCCCAGTTTCCCGCCAGGACAAAAAGGCTGCAGTCCTGAACTGGGCAGCCTTGGCCTCAAGACCTCGTGAATAAAAGATGCTGGCAGTGGTGGGTCACTCAGGGACAGGTAGGACTGGGGCACAGGATGAGGGGGGTCACTCCTCCACAGTGGACACTACCCTCATTGGTCAGGGGTTCTTCTCCCTTTCCCCAGCCAGCAACTCACCAACCCCCCTGCACCTCTCCCCGGCAAGGCAGCCCCCTCCCCAAAACTTCAACCTCTGGGGTGACTGGCCAGGTCTGTAATGTCAGGAAAGGAAAGCATGGGGAGGGGCGTCTGAAATCCCGCAACATCAAAGCCTTCCCAGCCGCAGAGCTCAGTCACGTGCTGGGCCTCGTTCCTCTCGTTCCTTCGCTGGGAGAAGCCGCTGGGCCTGGGGCTGCTGAAGGAATTTTAAAACGAGGCAGATTGCCTGGAATATTGGGGGGTGGGGGGTGCAGTCCGAGAGCTTTGTCTCAAGGCAGGTTTTGAAACCTTTCCCTCCAAGGAGGCTGTCAGGGCAGAAGGGGCCTCTGGTCAGCCGCTGGGCAGGTGGCCAAGGGCCAGGGCCACCCAGCGACGCTGAGCCCGCTGGTGGGAGGCCGGTGGCAGGGCCAGCCCAGTTATCCAGAGAAGCCGGAAATCCGGATTTTTTAGGTGAAGCCTTCCTCTTTCAATATTGGAGAGAGAGAGAGAGAGAGAGAGAGAAAGAAAGAACGAACATCACATGGGCCAAATAGGGCAAGTGCTGACCTGGGTTCATGACCCCAGTCTGCTGGGCTCCAAACCACTTGTATCCCAGGTGAGGACACCTGAGCCCCAGAGAGAAGAAGAGTCTTGTCAAGGTCAGCCTGGAGCCTCCAGGTCAGGCAGACAGGCGAGGGTCCCAGAGCCCAAGGGGCGCGCAGGGCTGTGGCTGATAGGGAAAGCCTTGGGCAGGGGATGGTGTCAGAACCCCATCCCCCGTCCGCGTCCAGCCGGGGCCCAATGTGCCCACCACTCATCTCCCCCAGACCTGCCCCTTGGCCTCCACTCAGCCTGCCCTCCCTGCCTACTTCTCACATTCCGTCCTGACCCATCAGCCAACTCCTTCACTCCCTAAGGCCCCAGGCTCAGCTGCACTGTTACTCATTCACTCAGTTATTCATTCTGCTGTCTACTCCCACCCCACAAATAAGGCCAGGACGGGGGGCTAAGGTTGGGACGGAGAGGCTGGGCTTCCAAGGAGGCAGCAGCTACCTCTGTGGAGTGGTTACTGGGGTGGGGGGTCTCTCCAAAGGAAGGTCCAGGGCAGGCAGCTAAGAACTCCAGGCAGAAGGTGATGGGGGGCTGAGTGTAAGGGCTGCTGGCGTCTAGAGGTAAGGCCGGGTGGGAGGTGGATGTGGGAGCCTCGGAAACCACACTCAGAAGCTTAGGAGATCTCTCTTGAGGACACTGGGAGCCCCTGGAGGTGTCTGAGCAGCAGGGAGGTCAGCTTAGATCCTCGCTGCCGCGGAGGTCCTTCGTTCCTCCACTTGTTCCTTCCACAAGTATTCACTGCACACGGACTCTGCGCCAGGCCCCAGGCAGACGGAGGAGAGGCAGTCAACCAGGTGCCAGCCCTCAGGTGGTGGGGGAAGCCGTGTGAACACCACAGACACCACTGCAGGGTCAGAGGGCTGTGGTGAGGCCTGGACTGGGCGGGCAGGCGACTCGGAGCCCACCTGCAAGGAGAGGGCCGAGGGAGCGGCAGGTGCACAGACCCAGAGAGGAGACGAAGCAGGGCTTTTCCAAGTGTCAGTAGTAGACGTGGCTCGGCAGGCTGAGGTGACACAGCTTCCTGACTTTATCCCAAGGGCAATGGGGGGATTGCAGGAGGGAGCAGGACAACTGATGCTTGCAGGGTGAGGGGACCTGGCCGCATGCCTTGGCCCCCTGAAGGCCATCATGGGGTTGGAGGGAGGACTCCCTTTCTATCTGTAGAACCCGAGCAGATGGGCAGCTGTTCCTGCGGACAGACTTCATTTCCAGTTAAGAAAACTTTCTAGTGCACAGAGCCTTTTGGCTGGGCAGCCACACGGGCTGGTGCGAGCAGGCCTCAGACTGACGGGCTCAAAGTCCGGGCCCAGAAAGCTGGATGACCTCTGCGGGTCCCTCAACCTGAGCCCCAAGAGAGGAGCTACTGGGGGCCTCGAGAGAACCCCTACAATAGACCTAGCATGGCACTGGCCCCTGACCCCGGAGCCGGCATCACAGGGGCAGCTAAGGGGACAGTGGGGAAAGGGGTCAGTGCTTGGGGGGAGTTGCAGGGTAGCCCTCACTGAGCAGGAGCCTTGATGCCACCAATAACAACACTACAAGGTGTTATGAGCCCTGTTCTCCAAATGGGGAAACTGAGGTGGGGCTCCCACACCAGCGTTAGGACAGGCACTGCGGCTGGCAGAGACCACAGTCAGGGTCTCTGGAAGGGACAAGGACAGGGCAGAAGGGCCCCAGCAGAGGGGCTGCTCTGGGACAAAGCCTAAGAGAGCATCCAGAGGGTGGGCAGCTTTCTCCTCAATCTTGGACAATCCACGGACGGCTGGGAGTGGGGGCTGACATGTGCCCAGCCCCGGGGAAGGTGGAGCTCAGGAGACCAATCTCTATACTCAAAGAGCTCCCACCCCACTTGCCAGCCACCAACGACCCTCCTTTTACAGATGAAGAAACCAAGGCAAGGAGAGGATGCTTTACCAAGGTCACCAGCCAATGAGAGGCAGAGCCAGGTGCCAACCCTCTGTACCCTGATCCTTCATTAGTGGGATTCCTGGATGTCTCACGTTGGGGGTGGGAGTGTGAAGAACGAAAGGAAAGGGAAAAGGAAAGAAATTGGCACTGCTGGTGGTCCTGGCCCAGACAGCCTCTCCCAGGGCACCTCTCCACCATCCTCAACCTATGGAGCACACAGCCCCCTCCTGCCTGGCAGCTCCGGAATGACTTCTTCACTGGGTAGAAGCCCTCCTGCTCCAGCACTGAGGCCCCACTTGGCTTAACCCCAGCCTCCAGCCCTGCACACAGTAGGAGGTTCCTAAACACTGGGGTGAATTATTCGTGGAAACCCCAATGTGCTAAGTCCTGTAACACATGATCCTTTTTCTCCTCACCACCCCATCCTATGAGGAGGGAGTGGGTGGAGAGTATGTTATTCATACCATTGTACAGAGGAGGAAACTGAGGCCCAGAGAGGTCCAGCCACTCCCCTCAGTCACAGAGAAGCAGTGACTTACAGCCAACACACAGCAGAGACCCAAGCACCTTGCATTTTGACTCACGTCACTTTCACCACAACCCCTTACGCAGCTATTACTGTGTCCCCATTTTCCAGACGGGGACCTGGATGCACAGAGAATTTAGGTAACTTACTTGCCTGACAAGCAAGGGCACTGGGATTCAATCCCAGGCTGTGTGGCCCCAGTCTACACCTTTAACCACCTTCTCCCCTTATCAGCCTCCTGGTGAGGGAGGAAGCGGGACTCACACCCTGGCTGGTCTCCGAGGCCTGTGCCATTTCCACAAAGTCACTGAGGGGACCCTCACGGATGCCAGGGGGTTGGCCTGTGGATGTGCACAGCTCCGAACTGGCTCAGGCCAAAGGAGGAGGAAGAGGAGGGGGGAGGAGGGCGTGAGGGGAAGCA
>NW_020172451.1:6670650-6681097 GCF_003031525.2 Neophocaena asiaeorientalis asiaeorientalis | reverse complement strand
GACAAAGGGGAAGCAGAGGGGGAGGGAAGGAAGGGAGAAGAATGTGAAGAGGGGGCCCCTCTCCCTCAGGGGCCACATTCCAGCCCAACGGGGACCAAGGCCCCAGCCCCCTCTGTGCCAGGGAAGATCTGCCCAGTCCCCCTGCCGCTAGAACATCAAAGCTGGTTCCCGGCCAGCCCCAAGGTAGCGTCCTTTGAGGTTTGGCAGAGATGGGGCCATATTTCAGGCTGATAAAAAGCAGGCTGCAGCCACCCCCTCCTGCCCAAGATCCCCATCTGGATTGTCTACTTAATACCCCATTACGGAAGAAAATATACAGTCAGCTCCCGCTGGCCTCAGCTGCCCATTCCTCCCTCCCTCGGAAAAGATCAAAGCTGTGCTAGATTCCCGCCCAGGAATTCCGTAACCAGAACACAGGCTGGGGGAGAGGCAGGTAGAGTCCAACGCAGTGGTGCCTCCAGAAACTGGGATGGCTGGGCAGGTGCAGGTGGCAGCAGGCTTCCAGGTGGGTGCTGGGGTGGCTGGCTCAGGAGCTTGGCGGGGAGAGAGCCCTGGACTTTGTGTGTGGAGGGGGAGGGTCACATCTCACCCTGGGTCCTGGGTGCCTACCTGGCCAGCACCACCCACAGTGCTCCCCCGAGCCCTCCCTTCCCACCGCCCCCTTGGCTCACAAAGCTGGCTGCCTTTATGTCCATGATGCCCTCTGAGATCTCCCCGGCCCCACTGCAAGCGCTGGGGGCGAGGGACAGCTACAGATCAACCCGTATCTGCTGTAATCAGCACATCACAGCTCAGGCTGGCTGCGGCCCAGGCCTATGCCAGGTAGGCACTTGGATGAACATTTCAGTGTCATAGCAATACTGTGAGGTGGGCAGAAGCATCTCACAGCTGGGGAAGCTGAGGCACAGGACTTGGGTGACTTGCCCAGGGTGGCAAGCAGCTGCACGTTGGGGCTGCCCAGTGTCCATTCTTCCATAGCGAGGCACAAGATTTCCACTGAGGAACACCCTCACTTCAGGGTGGTCTTGGTGGGATGTGAACCAGGTGTCAGCCTCCCCAGAGAAGCTGACACCATGTCCTATACAGTGGGGGCAGGCACTGGACCCTCTTCCAGGCTGAGTCCCCGGAGTCTCCAGCTAACCTGTATAGCTTCTACCAGCGGCCCCATGCCCTAGGGTCTGTCTCCATGGCTTGTGCCCTTTCGAAACCAAGGAAATAAGTTCAGAGAGGTCCAGAGACCTACAGAAGATGCACAGCCCCTGGGGAGCTCTGGGCACACAATAAACCCTTTCCCTGGTCACCAGTAATGGAGGGAGAGACAGCAGGACCTTTACTGCACACCCTCTGGGTCCTAAAACACAACCAGAGCAAATATCAGCCCCACTCTTCTAGCGCTGTCTCCTGGGCCCTAAGGCTGTGGGTGAGTTTTAGTTAATGAGCTCGGCCAATTCCCTAATTCATACTAGGTAGTGGCTGACCCCTTCCTCCTGATGAGGACCACACCCCTCCTCCCTCCCCTGTATCTCCCTGCCTCCTTCTCAAGAAATGGCACTGTCAGGACTTCCCTGGTGGTCCAGTGGTTAAGAATCCGCCTGCCAATGCAGGGGACACAGGTTTGAGCCTTAGAGAAAGCTCGCGCGCAGCAACAAAGACCGAACACAGCCAAAAATAAATAAACAAATGAATAGATTTATTAAAAAAAAAACAAAAACGGCACTGTCATCTACCTGGGGCACCCCACCCCCTCAACCCACAGCATTCTCCCTGGTCTTCCTATGTCCCCCTCCCGGTCACTCTCCACACTGGCCATCCCATCAGTCTCTCTACACTGTACATCAAACCAAGCCTCCCCCAGCTCCCAGGACAGACCAAACTCCTTGCCTGGGATGGACACCTGGCTTGCCCTCAAGTCCATGTCATTATTTCCCCAGCAGCTGTTTAACTGACACCTGTGGGATGAAAGGATGGATGAAGCCCAGTTCCTCAGCACATGTTGTTCCAGAGCTGGGGAATCTCTGTCCTGTCCCCCCGCCCCTCCCATCCATCCTTCCAGATCCTGGCCTCCCCATTCTCTGGTCTTCATCCCTTTGGTCTGACAATGACCCTTGGCCAGGTGTCATCACTGGCATGTCATCAGCCTCCCCATGGCCGGAGCTCTCTGAGGACCAGGTGATGTCTCCCCTTCATCTGCCTCCCCACGTCCACCCCACATGGGGCCTGGCCCTCAGAGGCGCTCAAATGCTGGAAGGCAGGAAGAGCCTCTCAGGAGGGATGCTCGAGGCACTGGCTGCCCCACGGGCATCCCATCAGAAATCAAACGCAGAGGCAGGGGTGCCCCTGGGGGCTCGGGGGCCTCTGCCCCCTCACGGTCCACTCAGATCCCTCAGATCCCGGCCTCCACCCCCCTTCCCCACTGGCGATGGAGCAGCAAGTGCAGGGCGAACCAAGCAATTTTCCAGACCTAGTGGGGCTCGGCAAGACAATCTGAACATGGGACAAACCTCTGGCCTCTGCGAGGCGGCAGAGCGAACAACGTGAACACAGTGGCTGCTGCGGTCCCTACAGCCACCCCCACCCACCTCGAGCAGAGAGCTCGGCTGGTCAGGAGATGCTGCGCACGGCCGCCAATTCCCCGGCTCAGCGGAAAGCCTCCATTTTGCAGGGAGAAATTAATGAAAGGGAGAAGCCTGGGAAATTACGAGTTGCCACCTGCAATTTCTCCTTCCAAGGAAAGTGGCGCAATGGCTGATTAAAGCAGCAGCCGCCCTGCCCGGCTGGGCCAGCAGCTGAGGACCTTGTCTGCCTGCTAGAAGGCAGGTGGGAAGCAATGGGGGGTGGATTGCTAGGGGACCCCAAGCTTATACAGCACCCCCTGGGAACCTCCCAACTGAGGAAACCTCCAGCTGAGAGAAACTTCCTTGCCCCCTTTATCAACAGGCAGTCGGTGGGCCTCTGTTGTGACCCATGGAGCCCCATGGATTAAAAGTACACCCCCCTCTCCACCCCAGGGTGCTGGTTCTTCGCAGGCCGGTGGGAGAATTAGGGAAATGGCACTGATGGGGCTTCACCCATGCCTGGGGCTGTGCTGGGTGTCTCTACCTACTGAGTCCATAATGCCACTGGGATGAAGCCATCGTGGCCATTTCACAGACCAGGAAATGGAGGCTCAGAGACCAACACTTGTCCGAGGCTGAGGACGAGGGAGAGCCAGGGCTGGGTGCCAACCCAAGCCATTTGGTGGCAACAGTGGGACTCTGCTGACAGCAGAGGGCAGCTCCTGAGATGAGCTGAGGGAGGACAGTTGGACAGGACACACACTGCAGTAGCCACGACTTGCATCTGACGAGTGGCACGGAATTGTCAAATCACAGCCGTGCTCCCTCCCTGCCTGGTCACCACCCCAACCTTCTCCTTCCATAATCAAGCCAAGTTCCCTGATCCTGGCCTGCTTTCTGTATCCAGGGCTAGGGCAGTAGACAACTCAGAAGGATGACTGCAGAGCCACTGGTCTAGGTCCCACTGCCCCACCTAATCTGACAGGAGCCAGACCATTTCTCTCTTCGAACAGCCCACAGATCTCCCTCAGATCTCAGCCCTCATCAGCATATGAATTCAGACTAAGGTGTGAATGACTGATATGAGCTTCATCTCCCCTCCTCTAGGGTTTATGCATTTGGAGGCACTAAACTTGACTTCCTAACTGTGAGGATGATGGTTCACACAGGTGAAGAGCCCCCTGAGATAAGAACCTGGGACCTCCACTCCTGGCACCAAGCATCAAACACGACAGAATGCAACCACCCCAGAGGAAGACCAGGTCTCCTCTGCCAGCTCATCCTCTTTGGCTGTGCATCTTAGGGTAAGCCCCACGACCTCTCTGAGCCTGAGTCTCCTCTCATCCTCCCCTCTCCAACCGTGTGACTCCAGGCAAGTCACTCAGCCTCCCTGGGCTCCAGCTCTGAGAGCCAGGAGGCAGCCTGCTGTGATATCCTTCAGAAGGCAAACTTTGAGGCACTATCTCCCAGCTCCACGGCCCTGGCCGTATATTATTATAATGGCCTTGGCCAATAGGGGTGCAGGCTATTAAAATGAGTTAAGACCAGATTAATCTGCTTAAAAAAATATGCCTGGTTTTTATGCTGTGTATTCCCTCCTAACAACTCAGGCTCCTTCCAGGCCATTATCTCGTTTTATCGTTAATTCAATTCCATAAACATGTATTAAGTGTCTATTATGTGCAGAACCCTGGTCTGGTAGCTGGGGTGGGGTGAGGGGGCTATGGTGCGGGCAGCCCCAGCCCCCAAGGTGCCTACAGTCAAGCAGGGGACCCACCTGACCCTCAGATCTCAACTGGGCCAGGAAGCGAGTGAGCCAGAGCTCAAAGGAGGGAGGTGCTCACCAACCTGGAGGATATAGGGATGCTTCCTGGAGGAGGGGGCCCATGAAAACTGGGATTGGAGATAGCAACATGTAACATGGACAGAGGGCCTGCTATGTGCCAGGTACTGTTCTCAGCACTTTACACACAGAGACTCAATCCTACCAACAACCTAGGGGGTGAGCACTAATGTCACCCCCATTTCACAGATGAAGAAACTGATGTTCAGAGGGGTGATTTATTAGAGGTCCCAAGACGAAGCCATGAAATCTAACCACAGAGTCTGGGCTTTGACCTCTCTGTAGGACCCCCAGTGCCCAGAGGGTGCCTGAAGTGGAGGGCGGGCACATAGCATCCAGGAATGAATGAAGGAGAGAATGGAGGGAAGAACACTGAACCCCAGCCACAGGCCAGAACTGAGTCTGGTCCTTCCAAGCAAGGTCTTGAAGGATGGTTGGATTTGGGTGAGCAGAGATGAGGTGGGGCTGGGGGAGGGCTCCCCTGGGCAGGGCCACTCGGGAAGAAGCAGGACCGTGAAGTCAGTCAGACCTGGGTCCAAATCCTGGCTCCACCTCACTGGCTGGGTGATCACACACTGTTACTTAACCTCTCTGAGCCTCAGTTTCCAGCTCTGTGAAAATGGGGACGGTAACACCTGCCTTGCTGGGCAGAGGTGAGGATGAAATGGGCTGGGGCTGCCCACTTGTACCCAGGGTGGACACTGGTGCCTGCAGCCTGGGTAGAGGAGTGACAGGACACACCAGAGAGGCCAGCTGGCCCAGACCACTGGCGTGGGAGGCCATGTCAGAAGCACGGACCATGGACCTCAGAGAGGTGGCCCAAGACTGGACTGGGGGGAGCAGGTAGCACATGACCATTACGTAAATGAGAAGACAGGTAAAGTGGGACCCAGCAAATGCTGCGTGACAGTCACTGGCTCCTTCTCCTGTCCTCTCAAGGATGTATAGACAGCAAACAATCCCCAGGGGCCCCCACCTGCCCTGTCAGCCTGGAGGGAACAGGGTAGAGGCCGGACAAGCAGAAACAAAGGACTGTGAGCCTGGAAGCTGCCAGAAACCAGAGCCCACAGTGGCCACATGCCAGGACCACAGCAACAGACCACATGCCAGGAGCTCCGATCCATCACCCAGGCCCTCTGCAAGCACCCGTGTCCTGGTCCTCCCTGCTCTGGCCTGCCCACTTCCCCAGCCTCCTTCCTTATCATTCCCTTTCTCTCTGCACCCAGCAGCCCCCAGGCTCCTGGGGCTCCCCACGTTCAGGAGTTCCCACCCCTACACCTCCAGTACAGCCCTAACCCTACCCCTGTCCCTCTACACCTTTGCCCGCAGTACCCTCTTTGCCTGGAAGAATGTGTGCTCTTCCTTCTAGTCTCATCATAGACAGTTTTTCCTCTGTGAAACCTTCTGTGTGACCCCACCTCTGGCCCACAGACACAGCAGGAGGGGGCTCCTCTACATTCTTACAGCCCTTCACATTCCCCTCAGTGGAAGCAGAGCAGCAAGTGACAAGGAATGCAGCTTTGAGTTCAAGTCCAACTTTTCATGAATTAGCTGCAAGTTCCATCACCTCTCTGAACCTTGCTGTCCTCATCTGTAAAATGGGGTAATATTGGCACCTCACAGTGTGGTGGTGAAGATGAAACAAGAAAAGCATAAGACAATTGCTTGGAATAGTGCCTGGCTTTTATCACCATCAGGATGCTCTGAGGCTGCAGTCCACAGAGCTAACTCCTCACTGATCCTAATCTCCATTCCTCCCAGCCCTGTCTCCCCAGTGCCCTGCACAGGACCTGTGCCCAGCTGCTGCTCGATCAAAGGGCAGAACAACTCTGCCTGGAGCAGCCAGGAAGGCTTCACAGAAAAAACAGTACCTATTGAGGTTTTGAAGGATGCATAGGAGTTTTCCAAGAAGGGCATGGACAAGGAGAAAACTCCAGGCAGAGAAAACTGCTTCAGTTGGAGCCCACAGGCCTCAAATGCCACACTGAGGAGTGTGGACTTTATCCTAGTGGCCATAGGAAACAAATTTTTTAAGTAGGGCTATGGCAGTCACCTGATATTCATTCACGAAACATTTGCTGAGGGCTTACTACGTGCCAGGTACTGGGGATACTTTGGAAAATAAGACGAATGTGGTCCTGGGGCCACAGAGCTGATGTTCCAGTGGAGGAAGACAAGACAGTAACAGGGATTCTCATAAATAATTCATTGATTCCAGCTGTCTGGAGGGTTCAGCTGGAGAGGTAAGTGGTGCTATGAGACCACTGACAATAACAGGAATCCAGCCTGGTGTAGGTGGGAGCTCTGAGGAAGTGGTGTTTCAGCCAGACCTTAACAACAGGGCGTTAGCAGAGAGAGGAGGGGACAGAGCGTGAAGAGAACATCCTAGGCAGACTGAACAGCACGGGCAAGGTCCTGGGGTGGGAAGGAGTGTGGCCTGCAGGAGGAAGCGGTGGCCTGCATGGCTGGAACATGACAATGTGGCACCGGGTGGCAATGGGGTCTGGAGGGGCAGGGCCTGGGGGCTGAGGTGAGCAGTTTGGATTTTATCCCTCAGGCAATGGGTAGCCAGGCTGGGAGCCTGAGAATGGAAGATTGCCAGGTCCTGGTTACCCTGCAAATTCCTGGACAGGGAGCAATGAGTCAGCCCCAACAGGTAGATTTGTGGTTTGAGACACTCCCACACCGGAAGCCCGGAACCTCCCACCGCCCAGCCCACAGGCCTGCCTTCTCCTCCCCAGCAGAGTGGCCTCGGGCAGATTGATGGGGTGGAAACCCGCTCCGGTTGTGTCTTGGGTGACAGTGGCTCATCAGTGCTTGAGGAAATACAGCCTGGAGGGTGGACCGGTTAGGAGCCGCACAGCTGGCCAGAGCAGCGTCCGCTCCCTTCAGGACGGTGGACACAGAGGGCGAGAAGACGGGGAGCAGCGGGGAAGGTGGTCGGGCTGTGCTGCCGCTCCAGAACCAGCAGGCCGGCTCCCCGACCTGTAGCTGGCGCCACGCCAGAGGCCCCACAGGGACAGCAACTGGGCCTGTGGTCAGGGAGACCGAAGGGGTCTGTGAATGCTTCATCTCCTGGCACCAACACCAGCCCTGAGCCCCTCACCCCCCTATGCAGGGGGCGGGGAGAGGCAGCGGGTGGTGTTGTGTACGAATGGGTGCTCTGGCTCTCACACCCCGTCGCTGGAGGGCCATGCCTGAGGTCCCAGGCCTCTGCGTGCCTGTTTCCTCATCAGACAAATGGGAATGTTTCTGCCTCAGAGGGTGGCTGCAAGGCTCAAACCAGATTCTGGAGTGACTGCCTTTCACTACGAGGCCAGGAGGATCGGGCCCTCCTTCGGCAGCTGCGAGCCCAGAGGAGCTGCCCGTGGTGCCCTGCCAGTGCCCCACAATGTCTTGGGCAGGAGGGAGGCGCAGTAAAGGGCGTGGAGGGGAGCCACACGGACCCAAGTCCAGATGAGGAACCTGTAGGGGGCCTCAGCCTCCTCCCCTGCAAAGCAGGAACACAAACACCTTCAGCCCAGGGCTGTGGTGTCAGGTAAGAGCAAGGAGATGTAATCCCAGGCACAAAGCAGGTGCACAGAACCTGCCACCTGTCCTCCTGACTCTGCCTCTTTTCCCCGTTTCTCTTGTAACCCCCTGAGCCACAGCCCTGTACAGTCAAGACGGTGTTAGCCTCCTAGGCACATGGGTTACCCAGAAACTGGGACTCAAAAAGGGTCTCCTCCCTGAAGTGGGTACTGAGGGTTTGCATTTTAGAAGAGGAACTTGGACAGGGCAATAGTTATGCCCAAGGGATGAATCATTAACGGTAAAATTTCTGCCAACTGGCACAGACAAGGGAGGAAGACACTGAAGGCTGGGGAAAGACCTTCCTAGGATTTTGAAATCACCTTGTAGAGATGGGCAGTAATTTACAGGGTATGCACTATATGGCTGGCAATATACCAGGCACAGGGGCCGTAGAGAAAATGGAGAATCTCAGCTATCTAGAAGGTGCCCATCAAGAATGAATGAATAAGCAGGTGACTGGGGCTTAAAGGATCAAGGATTCCACCACTGGCTGTTTCCTGCTGGTTAGTAGGCTGCCTGTCTGGCACCAGGACGGCACACTCAGCCACGGCCCCACCTGCTCTGGCCAAACTTGGTGGGAATGGGATCCTAATGGATGCAGAAGAGGCGAATCCCTTGGCTGGATTTGACCTTATAAATGGGGGTCTGACAAAGCCAGGCCAAGTGGGGCCCCAGGCCTTAGAAGAATCCATGAAGGGAGCCATGAAGGTGGGCGCAGGGGACCCGGGGTTGAGGGACCTTCAATTCTGGAATCCTCTCTCCTTGCCCTGGCAAAACAAGTGTCAAGACCGAAGCCCAAGATGACAGCCCACGTTCACGGCCACCACCATCCTCATTACCATCCCCCACTGTACACCATGGGGACAGACAGACCATGGCTGCCCTGGCTCAGCCATCATTGCTGTGAAGCCCCACTCCTCCCATCCCTGCTCTGAGCCTCGGGCTCCTCGTGTGAAAGATGTAAATGGTCACCCCGGCCATGAAAAGCCAGGAGGCCACAGATCCCCGGAAGCTCACGGAGCATCTCCTTCCCCTCCCCATGTCTGAGCAGGACGTGAGGGCATGGGGTGCCTAGCTCCTGGCCTCCAACCTCCCCATACCCCTGCCCCACATCCCAACGCCCGGGCCTCCGAGCACATGTCCACACAGCTCAGGGGAAAGGTGCCCGCGGGACAGCTGGATTTGGGGACAGGTGTCAGGTGTGGGTCATCAGTCCCTGTCCAGGAATGTTCAGGAAAACCAGGTTCTTGCAAACTTTTCTGGCTCCCCTGCCTGGCTCACACCACCACCACATATGGCCCCTGGACAAGCCTCTTAACTTCTCTGGGCCTCAGCTTCCCCACCTGGGAGTGCAGGTGATAATGCCCCCCTGTGGGTGGTGTCCAGAGCATCTTCGGTGCCTGGCACTTGGTAGGTCTGCGATGACTAGAGGTGGCTGCTGGGACGTGGGTGGGCTTCCTGGTGCGTGGCCCGACTCCAACCCCACTGCTGCCAAGCCCCTGGGGCCAATGGTATGCGGCTGAGCAGGTGCGCTTACCAAGGCTTCTGAGAGCCCGAGGTGGCCCGCAATCACCCAGTCCAATATGGCATCATCTCCCCAGGTCAGAGAGGAGCCCACAGCTGCAAACAGAGCCCTGCCCAGCAGGCACTCTCCTCCTCACCGTCTGGGCCTCAGTCATGCTCCTGCCTCCCGCAAGGCCCCTCCTCATATCTAACCCCACCCGGCCAAATCCTGCTGCCCTTCATGGCTTACGCCCAACACCATCCCCTCCAGGGGTCTTCTTGATCATCCGCCAGAATTCTTCTTGCGTCCTTGGGACACCTCCAGGGCACCGTTAGGACCCTGGCTCTAACCCTGGATAATTCCTGGGCACCTGAGATTCACAGCAGCCTAAACAGAATTCTGTTCTGTAAACACAGCAAGCTTAGTCTCACCCCAGGGCCTTTCCACATGCTGTTCCCTCTTCCTGAAATGCTCTTCCCCGAGACCTACACATGGCAATCTCCTTCCTGACCTTTACCTCTCAGCTAAAATGTCACTCTCCCAGGCAAAAGCAGGGGCTCTGTCTGTTGTGTGCAAAGCTGTACCCTTTGCACCTAGAACAGTGTCTGCAGCGAGGTGGATACAGGGAAGCAGGGATGTTCTACTCCTGAAGGGCCCCAGGCTCCTGCTGGGGCTGGTTCCACCGACGGCCACCCCAACATAGGGGGAGACCTGTCCACTAACCCAAGGGCGTAAAGACAGACTTGGAGGTGACGTGGTACGTATCTGAAACTGGCCGGAACCCATCCCTCTGCATGCGTGCCCTGGGGCAGACGCCTAATGTGAATTGTTTCTGTCATCAGGACACAGAGGGGCTTGACACAGACCAGCTGCCGTTGCCGGGGACAGGCTGCTGGAGCGCCGATGGGCTCTCAGCAAAATTGATGACCGTTGTCAGAAAATGATTTCCCTGTGGCCCGACGCAAGGCCTAG
>NW_020172451.1:6642542-6670574 GCF_003031525.2 Neophocaena asiaeorientalis asiaeorientalis | reverse complement strand
CCGGGGCGGGTGGGCGGGCGGCCAGGCAGGCAGCCAGACAGGCGCCTGCACCTGGCCCAGCTGTTTCCCAGGGCCGGGGAGCCCGCAGTTCTCAGGCGAGAAGAGGAGCCGGCAGGGCCCACACCCGGGAGGCCCGCATCCAGGGAGCCCTGCCTCCCCGCGATGAGAGTGTGGGCTCCTGCCCGTACCCCTTTTAATTCACTCTGTATATCCAAGCCCAGTGCAGAGCCTGGCACAGTGCAAGCACCCAGAGAATGCTTGTTGAATTAATGAGCAAATAAATGACAATTCTAAAAAGCTTCAGAGGATAGCACACCAGCATCTAGAGAAGAGATTTGCCAATTGACAAGGAGAGCAAAGGGCATGGGAGTCTGGCCACCCAGTGCCTGCCCATCCACGCACGGACCCAGTGAGGGAGGGAGAGACTGCATGGCGGGAAACAGCAGAAGGAGACCCCCATCACAGTCTACCCTGGGCCAGAACCCACCTCCCAGCCCTCCCGACACAAAGTCTGCAGCTCATACCAGAGGTGTCCAGGCAGAGGGAACCATGCGAGCAAAAATATGAAGACAAGAGATCGCATAAAGAGAGGGGCTCAGACTTTATCATTTATCCGAGTAGCAGGGGACCGGGGCAGGTTCTGGGATGGGAGTGACCAGGCCACATTCGCATGCTAGACTAGAAAGGTCATGGAGTAGAAATAGGACAGAGGCTGCAAAGTGACATGCACGTTTCTAGGGTCAGGGTGGTGACGAGGTGCCCCGAGGAGGCTCCCAAATGCTGACCCTGTGAAAATGTGACACCCAGAAGTGCACGAGTGTGGCGAGTCTCACCTCAGCTCAGACCTCTGGACTCATGGGGCCTGCATTTCACCCACCCCCAGGGCCATCTCCCAGCCGGGGGACACTGCAGCCACTCAGTAAACACAGACTGACCCAGAGATTAACCTGTTGGTGCCAGGAGGATCAGAGGAGCCTGGAAGGGTGAGGCAATCAGAGGCTCCCCACCTGTACCCTGGCCCAGCCAAACCACACCTGCTCCCCGATCGGTGCCTTTGCTGCGGCTGTGTCCTCTGCCTGGAATGGCGTCTCTTCCTGTCTGGGCAACTCTTCCCTCAAGACGCCCAAACGTCCCCTTCTCCAGGAAGCCTCCCTTGACCCCAGGGCTGGGTGCCAGCCTCCTCTGGCCCTCGGTGCTGAGCCCTCCCCAGCATTGATCCCCTGGGTGGGGTCATTATTCATCTGTACACCTCCAGCTCCACTGGTGAGCCCCACATCTGGCCATCACAGGTGCCCAGGGCCCTGTCCAACCCTGACACCTAGCAGGGGCTCTGAAACAGCAGGGAGAGGTGATGAGCACAGGGTCCCCCTTGCCCGGGAATCCTCTTCACTGGCTGCCAGCAGCCTCAGGGGCGGCCCAGGCAGAATTCCCTCCCGCCAAATACACAAAGCCGCACCTGTGCCACGGCCCGAACACAACCCGTGAAAACCTCAGTCCCAGCACGAAGTCAGCAACCCTGCCCATCTCTGCTGTCCCCTCCTTCCAGAATATTTGGGGCAGTGGCCTTTCCCTTCCACTACTCCCCACTGATCCCAGGGCCCAGGAGAACAAATGCTCACATCTGCTGGGCTAACACGGGCTCCACAGCCTAGTACGCATTGCCCCCAATGGTCAGATGAGGAAACTGAGGCCCGAAGACAGTCATCTTTCCCAGTCCTTTGCCCATGGAAACAGCAACTCTTGGCTACAGGGGCTCCCAGAGGGACTGGAACCATCCATGACTATTTCTGCCTCACACTCAGCCCTCTTCAGCCCACCTTTTCTTTCTGAAACCAGAATCTGATCACATCGGTCCCCTGCTCAAGTACCATCGATGGCTCCCACTGCCTCCAGGACCGCATCCCAACTCCTTGGTTTCCAGCCCCTCTGGGGCTGGCACCTGAACTTCCTAGTGGCATCTCCATCACTCTCCCCAGTCACAGCCAAGCATCGCCCTTCCCCCAAATTCTGGGTGTCCTTTCCCACCTCTGAGCCTCTGTGCCCACCCGCTTCTCTCCCTGGAATGTCCCCCGCCCCCCCCACCTTCACTGCCAAGGGGACTCTGACTCACCCTTAAGGCATCAAAGGTCCCACCCCTCAACAATCTTCCCAGACGCCCCCAGTCCCAGGGAGCACCAGCGAGACCATCTGTCTGTCTCCTGAGCCCACAGAGCGCTCCTCATGCCTGGCCTGACCTGACCCACCCCTCCCTCACTGGCACACCCTCAGCATTTGCTGAAATGAATGAATTATCTCATTTAGCCACAGAGCACGCCCAGCTCAAATGCTGGCAGTTCGGCCAAGAGCCCTCATGTGGAAATCACCACAATGAAGGTGGCAGTATTTCACCTCGCCCAGAAATTTACTGTAAATTCTCAAGTCTCACCAGAATGTGCGTGCGTGTGTGTGTGTGTGTGTGTGTGTGTGTGTGTGTGTGTTGGGGGGAGGGGCAGTGCCGGGTGACCGAGCTTCAATTTAAACTGAGATGACAGAAATTCTCCTCCTCCTCCAAACGCGTCCGGCCCATCAAGCTCATCCAGGCCCTTCCCCAGTGTCGCCTCATTAGCCCCTCACCACCCTGTGAAGTAGGTGGGCAGGGAAACAATACCCCCATTTCACTGAGGTGGAAACTGAGGCTCAGAGAGGCCAAGAGACCAGTGGGTAGTGTGACGCCCCAAATGAAAGGCTCTGCTCTCTCCTCACTGTTGGGTCTAGGCAGGAAAGGGCATGTTGGATGCAGCAGTGGAGCACCTGGGTGGGAGTCTGTGGGCCTTTCCCACGGCCTGGAGGGGGGAGGGGCGAGCCAAGGTGGGCACGGGGTGACCCCTCCCTCACAGACCTGAAGAGAAAAATGGCAGCAAGCCAGCGGGCCCCAATTAAGTATCTGGCTTCAAAGACACCCATAAGCCAAGAGGAGCCAGATTCCACTAGAGCCCGGGCAGGGAACCATCCCAGCTCCACGCCATGCGTGCCCGCCCATCCCCTGGCAGCCCCGTTGGCCATGCTCCCAGAGCCCCACGGGGCAGGCAGGCCCGGGCAGCCTGGGCCCCACACTGAAGGCCCCTACCAGCCCCGCACAGGGATGTGCCAGGGGGGGCTTGGGCCCTGACCCCACCACCAGCCCCAGCCCGCTTACCTGCCAGAGGCCCAGGCCATGGCCACAGGCCCTGCTGGGGCAGCCCAGGCCCCACCCTGCTCACCAGGCCTTATTTGCATATGCTAATTAGCTGCACATCCCTTGCTCCCCTTGCCAGCTTGTTTGGGGAACGGCTGGATCCGGCTATACCTGTACCGTGCTGATGTCACGCAGAGCTATTTCCAGCCTGGTTGCCATGGAAACCACAAGGCCTCAGCTCCAGTTAGGAGTTCAATATATAATTTACTTACTCCCCCATCCCCCCAGCCCCACCCCAAAGAGACTGGGGCGTACAGGGAACAATCGGCTAAAATATACAACAACACCCTCCACTTTCCTTGGCCTGTGAGGGGAGAGGAAAGGGAAGGAGGAGGGGGCCATGTGGCACAGCAGAACGGTAAATCCATTCTGGAAGAAGGGGGGATGGCAGAGAGGAGAGAAATGCTTTCCTCATTAAGAGGAAAAACAGAGGCTGGCATTTAGGGATGATTCCAGAGAGCGGGCTCAGCCCTGGTGAAGGGGGCAGGATGGGGCCTCTACCCAGTGACCCCAGCACTGCTTGGCCAAGCTTTCATCAGGGGCCTCCAGCGAGGAATGACTCCAGACTGAACCATCAGGCTGCAGGTGACCAGCTTCACTCTGTGAGACCCCAGGGCTTGGGAGTGCACTGCTATCTCGGGTGTTGCCAGGGCCTGCTGTTCAGAAGCTATCCCAAGAAAGGGGCATTGGCCACCTCCAGGCCTGAGTGTGCAGGATACCCCCGATCCATTGCCTAGCCAGCTGGGGCCTGGTGCCATGAAGTTGGCCAGGGGTGGCACTTGCCCAACAAGGTTTAGGGCCCTTCCATTCCCCTGGCCTGAGGTCCAGCCAGCTCTGTTCTACAGGCATTCACTGACATCAGCTCCATGCCATGCCCTGTGAGGGACACTGGGGGTGCGGGAGGGCTGAGACATAGCCCCACAAGCAGGGACACCCCAGGCTGGGTGGAGGAGGACAGATCCTAGCACCAACTAGGTCTACACTGAGTGACATGAGCACAGGGCTATGGGGGCACCAGGTGGTGTGTGACCTTTGGGGACAAAGTCAGAGAAGGTTTCCTGGAGGAGGTGCTGGCCTGAGCTAAGACTTAAAAGAGTGAGGACTTGGCTGGGGGGCTGGGGGGAGTGCATTCCAGGCAGCAAGGACAGCATGAATGAAGACCATCACAGGTGTTCCTATGGTCCTGCCCTTGTGCCCCACAGGCAGGGAGACCTGAGGGCTGCGCCCACCTGCAGTGCTCCAAGTTCGAGTTACCCCAGACCGCTCCTGCCTGGGCAGACATGGAAAGCCATGGGGGCCTCACTGTACGTGTGTGGAGGGAGACACAGGGCCCTAATTCCAGGTCTTTCTCTCTCCTCCACACTCCATAGCCCTTTGGGCCTGGCCACATTAGGACCCAGAGGGGCTCTGAGCAAGCCACTCCCTTTCTGACCTTCAGTTTCCTCCCCATAAAATGGGGAAACTTCATGCACCCCAATTGCTCACAGCAGCATTATTCCCAATAGCCAAGGTAAGGATGCAACCTAAGTGTCCACCAACAGATGAGTGGATAAAGAAGACACGGTATATATACACAACGGCATACTACTCAGCCATAAAAAAAGAATGAAATTTTGCCATTTGCAACAACATGGATGGACTTGGAGGGTATTATGCTTAGTGAAATCAGTCAGAGAAAGACAAATACTGTGTGACATCACTTATATGTGGAATCTAAAAGATAAAGAAACTAGTGAATATAACAAAAAAGAAACAGACTCACACACACAAAAAATGGGGTCATTATTTGAGCCCAGAGAACTGAATGAGACAGCAGGTGGTCAATAAGCAGTACCAGAACGTTACAACCATTATATCTAATTCTCACGAGTATCAGGATTCCCATTTTCTGGATGAAGAAACTGAGGCAGGGAGTGGCCAATGAAATAAAGCATCAGGGCTGAGCTCTGAGGGCCCTTTCTCACACCAGGCAGAGGCCTATGTTTCCCCGTGGGCAGGCAAGGGAGCCTGCTGAGAAGTCCTGTTTTTCTTTCTTTTTTACGTCTTTATTGAATTTGTTACAATATTGCTTCTGTTTTATGTTTTCGTTCTTTGGCCATGAGGCATGTGGGATCTTAGCTCCCCAACCAGGGATGGAACCCACACCCCCTGCATTGGAAGGCAAAGTCTTAACCACGGGACCACCAGGGAAGTCCCTGCAGCTGAGCAACTGGGATCCCCCAAATGGGTCTTTCCCAGGAAGCCTCCCTCTGCCTCCCACCCCAGCCCCTGGGCTTTCCCAGCCCTGCTCCTTCCAGGAATTTCCCTGCTGCTCGTCCTGCCCCACAGGAACCCCTAGATCCTGCCCTACCGCACAGCTCTGCCCTCTTCTGCTTACCATCCCTGCGCTGCCCCACTGCTGCCTTGATTCAAGAGTCAGAAAAGGGAGCACAGTGAGCCCCCAGTTCCTCAAGATCAAGCCCCTCAACTTCTCCACCCTTCCTTCTTCCACTCTCACCCCCAGTCACTCTGTTCCAGCCACACTAGCCTTCTGACTGTTCCTCAAATTCACCAACCACGTTCTGGCCCCTGGGCCTTTGCATGTACTATTCCACACATTTGAAAGGCCTTTTTTTCCCCAGAGAGCTGTGGAACAGAGCAGTGAGAACACGGATGATGGAGCCAGAAAGCCTATGTCTGATGCCAGCCTTGCCACTTAGCAGTTGTTGACCTTGGGCACCGTCTGCAAAATGGGCCCGATGACCCCCATGGCCTTGTTGTGCAGGTTGGATGAGTTAACATGTGCAGAGCAGGGCCTTGGTCAGGCACAATCAGCTACTGCTACCACGACCACCTTAGAGCCACTCGGCTGGTTCCCGACCTCCTTCGCGTCTCTGCCTTTCTCCCCAGGCTCCCAACTGACCTCCCCCCACCTCAGGCCCTACTCCCATCCCCCTACCCAGCTCTCCTTCCCTCTCAAGGCCGTCCCAGTCCCCAGCACCATCGTCTGTCAGGTCAATACCCATGGCCCAGAACACCATCTCGGGAAGACAGGACGGTCAGCTCTGTGCGTGCTGTGTCTCCAGGCTGGGCGCACAAGAGGTGCTCAGCATGTGTCTGGGGATGGACACACTTGGACACAAAGAATGATGAACACGTGACCCACAGCCTCACCCGGGCTCCGGAGCGATCCCTAACCGGGATCCTGAGTTCACCAGCCACACGGCGGCATCCGCAGCTTCAGGGTGGACTCAACCGTGAGCACCTGGCTGGCAGAGAACGCCTCTTGTGGGCGCTCACAGAGGCGCCCGTCCCCTCGCCCCCGCTCAGCCCCCAGGACCAGGCACACTTACGGCTGCGTCTGTCCACGTGCATGGCCGTTTCCACTCCCCCACCGCCCCAGTACTGTACACACGGCCTCCCAGGAAACTGCAAAAAATGAGTTAATATAACATTATGGCTGAGAATTTAAATACACAGGAGTCAGGCAGCGCAGACTTACAGTTCCCCAAGCAACTGTAAAAATCACACGAGCAATTCAGGAGTGAGGGCTGAGAATGGATTCAAGGCCTTCTCATTCAGAGGCAGACCCGGGGGCTGCTGTACCCTGACCTGCAGGTGACGGACAGAGGCTTCAGACAGACGGTTCTCCAGGGCACAAGGGAGCACCGGGCACCGGGGACATGCAACTCAGGCCACGTGGCTCACTGGACACGGCCCCTTTGGGGATCAAGGGAGGCACCAGCAGGGGCTGAAAGGAAGACGCCACGGTCCTATGAGCTGGGCTCCCCATCTCCCCCATCTCTGATGTACCCGCATGCCCCGCCCTGGCTTCTAAGACCAGCTCACTCTAAGTCAGGACTCAGGACCCCCATGCAGCCTGACCCTCTCGTCCTCTCTGTCTGCAGAGGCAAGTGCCACAGGCAGCTTCCCAGGCCTCCTGTGCCCTCTCCAGCAAAACAGATTCCTGCCTGTAATGACTGACTCAAGAAAACAGGCTCTGGGGCCCTGCTGGGTTTACATCCCAACCCCCTACTTCGGAGCCCTGTGACCGTGGGCAAGTGGCTCGCTCTGTGTACCCGCTACCTCATGTAAATGGGGGCACTAACACCTGCCTCACAGGACTGGGACAACTGGATGAATTCACACACGTAAAATATTCAGAACAATGGCCAGCACGTAGCAAGCGCTCGGTAATATAAGCAATTATTATTGCTATCTTATCGTTTTCCTTTCCAATTCAAAAAGAATCTGAGGAATTGCAAAACACAGACCGGCATCGAAGTGAGGGAAATGGAGTAAAGAATTCATTCATCCACTTAGTGAAGACTGATTGAGGGCAGCCACTATGGAACACTGTGGAGGTTCCTCAGAAAACTAAAAATAGAATTACCATATGATCCAGCAATCCCACTCCTGGGCATATACCCGGACACAGCTATAATTCAAAAAGATACATGCGCCCCTATGTTCACGGCAGCACTATTCACAATAGCCAAGACGTGGAGACAACCTAAGTGTCCATCGACAGATGAATATGTAAAATAGATGTGGTACGTACATACAATGGAATATTACTCAGTCATAGAAAAAGAATGAAATAATGCCATTTGCAGCAACGTGGATGCAACTAGAGATTATCATACTAGGTGAAGTAAGTCAGAAACAGAAAGACAAATACCATATGATATCACTTACATGTGGAATCTAAAATATGGCACAAATGAACCTATCTACAAAACAGAAACAGACTCACAGACATAGAGAAGAGACTTGTGGTTGCCAAGGGGGAGAGGGGTAGGGAGAGGGATGGACCAGGAGTTCGGGATTAGCAGATGTAAACTATTATATATAGGATGGATTAAACAACAAGGTCCTACTAGATAGCACAGGGAACTATATACAATATCCCGGGATTAAACCGTAAAGGAAATGTATATAAAGAAAAGAACGTCTCTATGTGTGTAACTGAGTCACTTTGCTGTACAGCAGAGATGGGCACAGCATTGTAAACCAACTCTACTTCAAAAAAAAAAAAAAAAAGACTGATTGAGGGCTAAGTGTGTGTCGGGCCGCATTCTGGGCACTGAGGGGCAGCTGTGAACACTCAGAAGATAAACGAGATGACCCTGGGAGAAGTGAGTCCCAACACCAGAGGCTGCTGCAGATCTGGCTTGGGCGCCCCAGCATCCATCACACAGAGGGAGGAAGAGGGGCGCTGGAAGATATCAGAGCGACAGCAAGCCGTCTGCTTGATCACGACATCAAATGTCAGCAGGGAGGGTCCAGGGTCTCCCTGGGGAGGACGCGGGGAGGGACTTCCAGTGGAAGAGACAGGAAAGGCTGGGGAGAGGTAAGGACGGACATTCATTCCTTCACTGGAGAAGCATTCATTCAGCACAGAGCATGTGGGGCAGCAGAAAGATTCCTAATATGTTAGTGTGGAGTGAATGAATGAATGGGTGAATGAATGAGTGAATGCAGGTGAATGAGTCCAGGTTCGGATCACTCATCCAGCTCAGTTTTCTTTGGCCTCTAGTTCAGAGGCTGAGGCCCCCACTGGACAACCCAACCAAGGACGTCTGAGTTCCAGGATCCAAGTACGGGAGCGTCATGGAAGGCTAGGGTGGCAGCCCCTCCCACAGCCAGGACAGGAGGGGGCCAGCACACGGCGGGCCACTCAGACAAGAGCCGCTGGGTTCTGAGGACGCTTGGTCAGTCAGGGGTGACCTGAGGAGGTGACAGCTGAGCTGAACCATGCACAGATCGGGAGTGAGAGCCTTCCAGGCAGGGGTTCCTGAGAGCACAAAGATCAAAGGCAGGGACAAGCCCGACAGGACGGAGAAACAGGAGAGAGGCAGGTGAGGTGAGCAGGGCGCAAGACCAGCACCAGGTCTCCTGCTCCAGCCGACCGGCCAAGGGCAGCCACGTTTTCTTCATTGAGGCAGGAACGCGGGCGAAGCTGAAAAACAGCGGGCACCATGGTTCAGAGCACAGACCCTGGAGCCAGGGTCTGGGTTTAAATCCAGCTCTGAGCCTCGGTTTCCTCATCTGTAAAATGGGGATGACAACTGTACCAACTTCAGGAGGCTGGCGTGAGGACTGAGTCAACGTGCTCCAGAGCAGACTCTGCGGGAGGTGCTGTTATTGTTATCATTATTATATGAAGGGGCAGGGACCAAGGGAAATGAGGACATAGGAGGGAGGAGGACAAATTAGCCAGCAACAATAACAAGTAAACATTAATTAATTTCACTAGGCCTGATAAGGAGCTGAGAAAAATGGAAGCTGGGAGACAGTAGTGATAACAGAAAATAATCTACAATCGAGAAAATAATCACCATTTGTTCTGAATTGTATGGTTTGCTAATGTCCTTTCACAGCCATTGGCTTGTGTGGTCTCCCGGCCACCCAGAGAGTACTATTGTCCCCATTTTTCAGGTGAGGACACCAAGGTCTAGAGAGGCCAAAAGGCTGGTTCAAGGTCACCAGCATGTCTGTGGACGAGGTGAGACCAGAAGAATCCCAGCCTGGTCCTTTGCCCCACGCTCTGCACAGGGCTGGGCTCAGGAACAACTGCTGAATGAATGAGTGAATGAACAAATGTCAAGCAAACATGAATCCGATCTCACACTGGCAGGCCCTGTTCCAGGCACTTCTCCCAGCTTTCAGGCCTCTCAGCTGGCCCTCCCTGACCAGAGTTCTGCTTCTTCTTCCCACCGGGCACAAGGACACCTCAACAAAGCCACCAAAACGTACCAGGGACAGTATCCCCCATCACTGGGTTCCCCTGGCTGTTCCGGGGACACGACCAGGCAACGGGATGTTCTTCCCCCAGGAGCCCAGGAGAGCAGCAGCCACTCCCGGGCTGGCCTTGGGAGGGAAAAAGGCCCCCCAAGTTGTCCCCTCCTGCCTACTGGCCTCTCGTCAAACTCCTCTCTCTCACCTCACTAAACAGGGCCCCTGGGGCCAGGCCGCCTGCCTGTCCCAGCAACACCACTGTTTCCTACCCAGCAAACCCTGCCTCCCCTCCGTGGGCACCACCAAGAGATGAGACAGGGGCTGGCACTAGCCCTGACCATTCGTGGCAGCAAGTCACGCTGGCTGGGCTGGGGGGTGCCAAAGGGGGCCTCAAGATTCCATGCAGCTCTGCTGGTGTTTGTGCAGTGCCACGGGCCTGGGCATTGCGCCAGGAGTCTTGGGTGGGCAGGACACCACGGTCTTGCCCTCAGGGAGCTCAGACTCCAGACCAGGGTCAAAGCTGGGCACGAGTGACCTCGGCGAGGGCTTGCACCAGAGGAAAGGGCCTCAAAGCTAGAAGGACCGAGAACGTTCACCTGCCAGGGCTTTGAGGAGAAGCTGTGGCGGAGCCAAGACAGCCTTGAACAGAGAGAGAAGAGGGCACTCCTGGCAGAAGGGACGGCAGGAGCCCAGGCCGGAGTCTGACAGCGTGTGGTGTGCTGGGAAGTGGAGGCCGTGGGGTGCAGGGTACCATGTTCAGAGCCCAAATTCTGCCACTTACTGCCTGGGGGGAACTGTGCACCTCTGTAGGCTTCGGTCTCTCAGGTTGAAAGTGGCAATCAGGAGTCCTACCTCACAGGGTTCCTGGGGTCAGAGGCACAGAAGGGCCAGGGGCTGTTACTGCCGTCCTCGAGGAGATTGAGCCGCTTGGTGCCTGGTTGGTGATGCCACAGGACGCCTGTCGTAGTGCACCACCCAGACTCCCTTTAGCGCCAATGTGAGGGCTTCCCCAGCTGCCAGGGATGTTGGTTGCCAGGGACTCACAGCCATGTCCCTCATTAGAAGGGAGGCCCCCGCAACGAGGCATGCCCTCTCCCTGGGGACAGCTGCACCAGTGATCAGTCCATGCAGCCCTGCAGGACCACCCCGGCTCTGGAGTGTGCATGGGGTCCTGAGGTCTCTGTTGTGACTGCATCGCAGCCCAAATGCATCCCATGCCCCCAACAAGCACTGTTGCAAGAGCGCTCCCCGGTAAGCCTCCCGCGCGGATACCCTGGAGTCTGCTTCTGGTGAAGCCAAACCGTGACGACATCCCCTCCCACCTCACCGGGGCCCAAGGCCACGCAGCCAATTCCCAGCAGACGTGAAACACAGCACCTTTGCCACAGGTTATTCTGAAGCCTCACTTGGGACAGACCCCGCGACGCACATCAAACGCACCGCTCTCCGTTGGGATGTGTGCTGATGCCCTGCTGGCCAATGCCAGGCTCTGGGTGAGGAGAGGGGACATCACCGAGAGCACCCCCAGCACAGTCCGGTGAAGGAGCAGCGGATTCAGGGCCTCATGGAGCAGGCAGCATCCTCAGCTGGGCTGCCCCAGGCCAGCACTTCACCCCTGTGGGCCCCAGTTTCCTCATCTGTGAGACCACCACTGTGGTCGGGACCAAGCTTTTAAGTTGGCAGAGAACTACCACATTCACCCTCTCCGGTGGCTTTACCAGACCTTGTCAACCTTGCTCACCTTCCTCAGAGGAGCCCAGAGAAAGCACGTGACCTGCCCAACATCACACAGCCAGGGGACCCGAGAACTGCAGCTCCGGGCACAGCCGGCCCTGTTCTACTAGTGGCCACTCAGCCATTCAGTCCGTCCTTTAATGAGCACTTACCAAGTGTCTTTTCTGGTGAGAAAAGTGCACACCTTTCTCCACAGCCTGAAACGAATCCCCGTGGCCTCATATCAGGAAGGGGAAAGAAATTAATGTGTATTAAATGACACTGTATGCCAGGCATGTCCCCAAGGGACTCCAACCCTCACAACAGCTGCATGAGGCAAGTGGCACTATCTCAACTTAGCGGGGAGGGGCGGGGGGACAGAGCGGTCACAGAGCCAAGCCAGGGTTCACCCCACATCTGCCTCCAAGGTCGGCACTGCTGCGGTGGGGCCGCAGGGAAGCTGGGGGCGCAGCAAATGAGAACACTGCTGGACGCAACCTCTCCTGACGTCTCCAGGTACAGAGACGCCTTGTGCTGAAGGAACAGAAGGGGGGAGTGGTGGGCACCTGCCACGGCCCTCCGAAGACCCATCCCGAGGGAGGGAACCTCTGACCTTGGCCATGAACTCATCCTTTCCCAACCTGCCAATGAGACGGAAGCCAAAGGCGGGGGGCACAGGCCACCCCACCAACCTTTAGAGGGTGAGTGGGAATCCTGGGAAATGGGGGAGGGAGGAGGGCTCGCTCATTTCCTGGGTGGTACCTTCAAGGCTGGGGTGGGGGCACCTCACACAGGCATTTCACACACCTTCCCATACGGAGTCCTCACATCTAGGCTTTGATGGGGGCAGTCAGCCCATGTTATAGATGGGGAAACAGAGGTACTCTCCTTACCCAAGAAAACACACAGGGCTTCCCTTGTCACGCAGTGGTTAAGAATCCACCTGCCGATGCAGGGGACATGGGTTCGAGCCCTGGTTGGAGAAGATCCCACATGCCGCAGAGCAACTAAGCCCGTGCGCCACAACTACTGAGCCCGCACGCCACAACTACTGAAGCCAGCGCGCCTAGAGCCCGTGCTCCGCAACAAGAGAAGCCACTACAGTGAGAAGCCCGCGCACTACAACGAAGAGTAGCCCCCGCTCACTGCAACCAGAGAAAGTCCGCGCGCAGCAACAAAGACCCAACACAGCCAAATAAAAATAAAAATAAAATAAATTTATTTTAAAAAAACCAAAACAAAATGAAAACACACTGAGGAAATGGCGGAGCTGGGCCATGAACCCTGAGATTTCCAGGCTTGGAGCTATGAGGATTCCCTGGATCCACAAAATCTAAAGGTGCATGTGTGACATCTGATTTGATCACTCCTCAGCCTAAACCAACCCCCTGGGGGTCCTGCTCCATAAGGCACCACATCCCTGCCCCTAGATCTTCTTGTTCCTGCCACACATGCCTTTCACGTCCTTGGATATATGGCACTGCCTACCACAGGGCCTTTGCACAGAATTTCCCTCAGCTTGACACACTGGCCCCTGCTTCTACCTATTTAATTCCTATCTCTCCCATCATAGCTCTGGGCCCCCTGCTCCAGGAAGCCTCCCTGATCTCCCTCAGTCCTTGCAGCCCTTGTCTCTGCTGCAGTGTTCTCTTTGTAGCTGAGAGCATCTAACCTGCCATTACTGTTGCTGGGTCATGCTCTATCTTCTCTTAGATTAGAGGATGAACTAATGCATCCTCTCCACCCACCCTCCCTGGCCTGGCCTGGAGAGGTTGTGAGCTGCTCTCTCCACAGTAAGACCACATCTCTGCACCTCTCTGCCTGCTCTGCCCACCTGTTCCCTCCAGCCAGGCTGAAGAACCTGCCTGCAGAGCCCAGCTCTCCAGAACCTGGTAATTTGCTGATAAACAGCAAATTACCAAGGTATCCTGAAGCCCTGGCCTCCCTGAGAGGTGACGTGGAGGGCTTCTGAGACAGAACTGGTGCCTTCAGGATCCAGGTGCCTGATGGCCCTGCAGTCCAGCCCTCACCCAGGGTGTGTGTGGAGACAACTCGGTCCCAAGATCCCAGAAGCACTCAACCCACAGGGCTCAGGCCCGTTCTCAAGCACAGCTCCCGTGCTACAACCCACCCTGAGCCTGATCACCTGTCCAGCCCCCTTACTCACCCCCGGTCTTTTGGTTACAAGCCCACTCCTTAGCTTCAGACTGCCCAGGATGAAACCCAGCTTACCCCCTGGCTGTGTGACCCTGGGCAAGTCACTTAACCTCTCTGGGCCTGTTTCCTCATGTGTAAAATGGGGAGAGAGACTCTACTCCCTTACCTGGTTGTGGGCTGGGGTCAAGGGTATGATATATGTGAAATGCTTAACGTGGGCCCAGCACATGGCAAGGGCCTGACACACCTTTGAGAGCATCACTGTTCATTCTCACTGAACTCATTTGCTGTGCCCTGTTCCAGAACCCGGAGGAAGCACCTGACACGGGCCTCAGCCAGGGAAGGGCAGAGCAGGTGGGAGACGGAACACGAGCACAGGCTCTGGGACAAGGAATCACTAGTTCTCTGGTGCTCTTTGCCAGCCCACGCCTCCCTGCCCACCGTTCGTGAGGCCTGAGACGCCTGTAGCACTTGACCTCCAGCCCAGGGAAAGCCGGGGCCCGCTCCGTCCACACCTGCATCCCACCAGCCACCACCCACCCCAGGCTCACTCCACATCCCCCCTTTGGAAGCCTCACCTCCCTCCATCTCTCTCTGAGCCAGTGCAGAAAGCTGGTGGGGTCTTCCAGAGGCGAGAGGCGGGTGAATCTGATAAACTAGTTCTCTTCCAGAGCCACCACCTCCCCAGACAGGCAGCAGCAATGGCAGCAGTCACACCGCGCAGCAGTGATAAGGAGGGAGCAGAGTGGTGGGAATTCCTCCCTCCCTGCGGTGAGGCCATAAACCCGTCCTTCATCCCAGCTCTCAGGCTGCCGAGGGTTGCTCACGTCTGCCCTGCAGTGGAGGTGAGCGCCTGTCAAGCCTGGCACACACCTGCTCCGAGAGTGGCACACACAGGACAGATGGCCTCGCAGGACCCAGGGCCCCACATTCCCCTCTCCAGGAGGAAGAGGCTGTGGTCATTCAGGGCAGAACAAGGAGAGCAAGGGGGCTAAGTAAGGAGAGGAACGGGGGAGGGGGCTGGGAGGCCATAAATGCTGGGCCAGAACGTGGGCTTCATGCTGTGGCAGCAGGGAGCCATGGACAGTATGGGGGGCAGACAGTGTCAGGACAGAAAGTGGGGACAGGATGGGCACAGTAGACACATGCTGGAAAGCCACCCAGGAGACTACTGCAGGGATACAGGAGGGTAGAGATAAGGCCTGGCTGTAGATGCCAGCAGAGAAAACTGGGAAGCAGCCGAGGGTTGGCCATGGGGGAGGCCGGTACCCTCCCCCACTCACACCATTCCCCCAGCCTTCCCTGATCCAAGGTCCAAGCCAAGCCCTCAGCAAAGGGTGGCCTCAAGCTGCTTGGAAGAGCTCCATGGGTGGTAGAGAAAGTGTGGGCTCAGGAGACACTAGGTGCATACAGGTCCTGGCCCAGAGTAGCAGGAGACCCACTCACCGTTCAGTTGAGGCCCCGGGCTGCCTGCTGGTCCATCTCCCTGCCCTCCTCTGCTGTGCAAGGCTTAAGCCCTGGACAGGGTCCCAAGCCCCAGCTCAGCCCCTTCCTCATCTGAGTGCCCATGTGGACTCTAACCCACACTGAGCTGACAAATCCTGGTCCGGGGCCTCTCAGGGGGGCCCCAAGTAGACCTGAGTCTACAGAGGCCTGCAGGGTACCACACTCCCATGCTGTGGGCCTCAGTTACCCCATATGCAGCATAGGACCATGATCCTTCCTTCCAGGGCTGTCAGAAAGATTAAATGAAAGGTGAACTTGCCCAGCACAGGGCATGAACTAAGTCCTTTCCCCTGGGAAGCAGTGACACCCTCAGCATGTTTCCAGATGACTCACAGTTCTCCCCAGCACCACACTCTCTCCCTTCTACTTCAGGGCCTTCGCACATGCTATTCCTCTGCCTGGAACACTCTTCCCTGTGTCGCTCTCTCCTCTGGTTGTTCTGGGCTCAGTTGTCACCTCCTCCGGGAAGGCCTCCCTGGCTCCCCAGATGAGGTCCAGGTCCCATGAGTCTCTCCCACTAGAATGCAAACTCCATGAAGGCAGGATGGTGATTGGCTTGCCCACGGATGTCTATTCTCATAAATATTTGTTGAATGAATGAATGAGACACAAGGACAACCGTCCAGATCTTCAGTGACAACACAGGGCCATAGAGGTGATGGGGCCTGTCTTTTTTTAAACACTTATTTATTTATTTATTTTGGTTGCACCAGGTTTTAGTAGCAGCAGGTGGGCTCCTTAGTTGCACCTCGCAGGCTCCTTAGTTGCAGCATGTGAACTCTTAGTTGCGGCATGCATGTGGGATCTAGCTCCCTGACCAGGGATCGAACCCGGGCCCCCTGCATTGCGAGCGTGGAGTCTTATCCACTGCGCCACCAGGGAAGTCCCACGGGGCCTGTCTGGAGGGCTGTGGGTAGCTGTCAAGGCCTCTGACTCGGCCTGCAGGGTCTGAGAAGAATTCCCAGAGGACGTGGCTCATCAGTCTGAACTCTCGACACTTAAAGCTGCAAGGAACACCCACTTCACAGACGGGGAAACTGAGGTCTAGAGTCAGGGGGCTGCCCTCTAAGTGTCCTGAGAAGCTGCCCTGCTCCAAAAATCAACTGTCCGAGGCTCTGACAGTCCCCCACCCCTGGGTGGCCCATCCCACCCGCCCTGGGACTGCTCCACAGCCCGCCCAGGGCCACTGCCTCCTCTCCTGGTCACCTCGGTGGCAGGGCCACTCGGGGCTCGCGTGGCGCTGGGCTTGCGTTTGCACGGCTGAGTTGGGCAGCTGGCAGCAGCGCAGCTCCGAACCAGCTGTTTGGATGACAAACTGCGTTCAAGCTTCATTAGGGTAATCACGGGCTCCCCTCCTGGCAGCGCCGCGGAGCGCGACTGTCAACCTGAACTAATCAAAGCCGGCCCCAGGACACCCGCCCGCCTGGCTGACAAGCCGCTCAGCCGCTGCGCCACCTCGCGCTGCACACCTCCCACACGGCTTCCAGCCGAGGCCCGGTCCAGCGGGCCCTGGAGAAGGCCAGCCTCACAGAGACCTACCCTATGCTCCCCAAGATCTTGCGAACCTCAGAGGCCCCATCAGGGTGGGACAACTGTGACTGTCACTCCCATTTCTTACAGCTGGGGAAACTGAGCTCATGAAGGGAAGCCACCCAGCTGTAAGGGGGTGCAGCCACGCTCAGACCCAGGCCCCCATCACTCTTGTTCCCACTGCTTCCCATGCCCAGCCGACCCTACTTTTTCCTTCCCTTCCAGGCCTAGCAGGCCAAGCCTGGAGCTCAGAGGTTGGGTTGGCCACATGGCCTTGGCAAGCCCCTTGATGGCCCTGAGCCTTGAGCCCTGAGCCCCAGGAGGGCCATCACAGGCTCTGGTGACACAGGTATGGAAGGCACCCCGCCAAGCGCTGGGGCCAGCACTTGAGCAGGCATTGCTGTCTGGGGCAGAATCTGTCCTGTAGCCTGCAATCACCTCCCTGCTCAGCTGGGCTGCCCCCGGGCATCTGCCAACCAAAGCCAGCCCATCTGCCCTACAGCCTCAAAATCAGGACGTGGCTGGAAGGGGCAGGCCTGGTGGCTTCACCTGACAGCAGGGGAAACTGAGCCCCACAGAGGCAGTAACAGAGATGATGGAGTGTAGTGGAAAGAGTATGGGCTTTGGAGGCAGATGGATATTCATTCATTCATTCATCCACCCATTCACTCATTCAACAAATACTAGCTAAGAGGCTGCAGCACGGCAGGCACTCCGTACCTGCTGAATGAACAGATGATGAGAAGGATAGGTGAATGAATCAATGAATGGCGCCGGGGATGCAGCCGTGAACCCAACAGACACCATCCCTGCCTCCTGGAGTTTACTGTCTAGTGGGGGAAGCAGGTGCTTAACAGACAATTAATTACAAATGACACGGGCAGCGAAGAAAAAGCTGAACTAGCCTCCTGACATCCAGCAGGAGGGCCCAGCCTGGTCAGGGGAAGTCCAGGCAGGCAAGCTGGAGGAGGTGACACTCCAGGTGGCCACTGGAAGGAAGCTGAGGGTGGACAGGAGGAAAGAACAGCATGTGAAAAGGCCCTGAGATAGGAATGAGCGTAGGGTCTTTGAGGACGAACGGCCCACCCATCTATGAGCCTGGGGAGCAGCGACAGGGGCAGAAGCTGACACGAGCAAGGCCTGGGGGAGGATTTGGGTCTTTCTTCCAAGGGTGATGCGAGCCATCGGAGGGTTGTGAGCAGGAGTGTTCTCTCGGTGCCGTGGGCAGAGTCACTGGGAGGGTTCAAATCCCAGTTCTGCCAACTTCTGCTAGATCAACAGCACGGACAACTCGCCCAGACGTCACACTGAACCAAAGAGACAGACACCAGAGGGGGGCACGCCATGCGATTCTATGTGAAGAGCAGAGACGGACAAAGCCAGCCTCTACGGTTAATGCCAGGTGGGCGACTGTCGGTGGCAGGTGAACGATGACTGGAAGGGGTGCGAAGGAGCCTCCTGGGGTGCTGGGAAACTTCTAGGTCTGGACCTGGATGGGGGTTACAAGGCTACACGTGTATGTGAAAATCTATCCCTCTGTACACCTAGACTGGTGCACTTTCCTGTATTAAGTTATACCTCCAAAAACAAAGTAAATAAGAACAAATCCTGGCTCTGCCGCTCTGCCTCTCTCAGTCCGTTTCTGCCTCTGTGAAACAGGGACAGTGACAGGACCTGCCTCGCTGCACAGAGGGTTGAAGAGGATGGTGTGTACCTCGGCTGTGCGCGAGCCTGGCAAGCCGACAACCAGTGCACCGAGAACGCAGGGCACGCCCAAGCAGAGACACATCAGGCTTCCCCTACACCTTGGCCCTCTGAGGGCCTCAGTTTCCCCATCTGCAAGGGGCCAGTATCTCCATCTGGCTCAGGGACAACAGAGAAAAAGGGGTAAATACCCTCATACCCAGGCACCTTTGAGTCCCCCTCTCCCAGCCACGAGCCTAAGAATAATTCAGAGGGTGGCACCCATGGTTCTCAGGCGTCTCTGCCAGCTCTGCACACAGTAGGTACTGAACCAGCAACCTAGTACCCAAGGCCACACATAGCAGGACTGAGGCCAAGCCCAGGCCTCCAGTTACCCACCCTTACAGGCACAGAGTAGGCCCTTTTTGGGCACCTACTTTCAACATGCCAGGCCCAGCCCGGGGCCTCCCCTCCAGCAGGAACGCCAGCCCACCACGGTGGCTCCTCCAGGGCCCACTAGGATTCAGGACAATGGGCACAGGGGCAGTGGGAACCCAGGCTGAGGGGCGGGCCCCTGCCTGGAGCTGGAGCTTAGGACAGACTCCTGTGGAATGGGCTCTGTGAGGCCCCGAACAAGGCTGATTCAATGTAACATCACCCTTGACACCAGAGGGGCCTCTGGAGGTAGGGAGAGGCCTGGCTCCCTGTCTGGAGTTTGAACGTCTCACTGGCCCCCCAGAGACCTTGGGCAGCCTTGGGAAATCAGATGGTGTCATTGCCAACTTTCCTGCGGGCTCAGCTATCCTCAGGGCCCTTTTAGTATCATTTTCTCATGAGTCTGCCAACAACCGAGGATGGGTCAGAGGGTTCAGGATCACCTTCAGCTCCATTTCTCAGAGGAGGAAACTGAGGCTCGGAGAGGTGTGGTGTTCCAGGACTATCCGGATGCCCAGGATCCCAGTGGTCAGCCTACCAGGCACAGCCCAAGCTCCCAGAAGGGGAAGCCAGTGTAGTTTGTGCCCTGTCTTCCCCGCCACCTGGGGGCTGCTCACTCACGGCTATTTCATTCAGTCAGGCAGTCAGTCAACAAACACCAACAAAGAACCCACTGTGTGTCACAGGCACTGTTCCAGGAGCTGGAGGTAGAATGCTGAACAAAGCTGCTGCGACACAGATTCCAAATTAACAACAGCTCTTCTGTTACTCACTCGGCAAATGCCAAGAATAAGCACAGTGGTAAGGGCAATACACCCAGTACCTGTCCTGTGCCAAGTGCTGCACTAAATATTATCTAATTTAATCCACAGCCTCGTGAAGGAGGCGGCATTGTCATGCCCATTCTACAGATGAGGATACGGAGGCTCAAATTCAGTGACTGCCTAAGGCTGGTCTCACAGCCTCTAAGGGGAGCAAGCATCTAATCCCGGGCTTGCAGGCTCCTCATTCCTGTCTGTCTGTCAAGCCCTTCACAGGCATTATCTCACAGGAGTCCATGCCCGTGCTCACACTCAGGCCCTGGCTGGGTGCACAACCCAGCTGCATGCTCCCAGACCCACACCCGAACCTGGCTTTGGCCTCTGCCTACGTTCCCGGGATCTGGGCTCCACAGGGCCACCACACACCACCCCTGACCCCGGGAACCCTACGGAAATCAGCTTAGCCCCAGTGAAGACCACGGCTCTGCGCTGGCTCCCATGAAGCATGTGAAGTAAGGGAGACACAGAAAAGCAGAGAGCCCCGCCTGGAATGCTCTCCCCCTACACCTCCCATGGCTGGCCACTTCTCTTCCCTGAGGTCTCGGATAAAAGCCTCCCTGACCACTCTGCCTCCATTAGTGCCCTCCCCCGCCCCCCACACAGCCTCCCCAGCATCCCTCAGCTCTCCTACATAGCTCTGCCCACAATCTGGCACCAGACACGTTTTAGCTTGTTTACTAGGTGACTCTCTTTCCTGCCATATTGTGAGGGCGGGGACCTGGTCTGTTTCATTGACAAGTGCATCACTCCCCACGCCTCACCCCTCAACGCAGTATCCTGTGCATAGTAGGGCCTCAATATCCTTATTAAGTGAATCAATTTGCTGAATAAACGTTACAGAGGGAAAAGCCCAGGGGTTGTGAGAACACAGCAGGGGCATGTTACCCCCATCTGAGTGGGGGGAGGAGGCAATGCGGAAGTGTTTCGGGCAGAAGGCACAGCAAAGGCAAGAGCCTGACGGCAAGAAAGACCTGGGCTCTGGGGATCTCCAGGGGCACTCACTGAGCGTGAGAGGAACAGAGTGTGAGACGGGGAGGCCAGCAGGGTCCCAGAGAGGGTGCCAGGGGGCTCTCTGCAGGGCTCCAGCTCTGGGGCAGGGGTCTCCCAGCACCCAGATCACGTACCAGCCCTGCCTAGGCCAGCCTGACACCCCAGCCCACAGGCACCAGGAACACAGTCCTGGGCGCCCGCCTCTGGGTCAGGGAGCCGTCGACCACCCATGCAGGCTGCAGCCTGTGGCCCCATTACCATGGCCTCCTCCAGCAGAGCAAACGAGTTGGCACCAAGAGGCAGAGCACCTTGGGTGAGCTTCTCACTGCAGAGGGTGGCAGAGCTATGGACAGCAGGCTATGTCACTCATGTGTTGCAGCCAGGACCTACGGGAGGTGGGCAGGTGGTGGTGGCAGTGGTGGCAGCAAGAACTGGCTGTGTTCAGGCCAGCAGACAGCTCTCACATCCCATACCAGCACACCCTGGCACGGCGGGGTGGTCACATGCGAAAAGCCACTCCAGATGCCCTCCCTCCCTCCAGGCCCAGGCCAGGCCTTGGCGCCCACCTCCCCTCCCCGTGGACAACTTCAGCTTTAACCACCACCAGCTCTAGCTGCCCCTGGACCCCTTCACCTAGACGTTCCCCAACTTAGGCCTGCTCCAGGCATCTCATCTCCGCAAATCTCCACCCCTGCCCCCAGGTATTCAGTCCAGAAACTGGTGCCTTCTCCTGGCCTCCTCTCTCCCACATCCTCAAACCACATGGACTCTCTCACTCCAGCCCCGCTGCCATCTCCCTCCTTCCTCTGTCTCTGCCTCCGGCCCTGCTCCTGAGACCCTCTAAAGATTCCCAATCACAGGGAGAATAAAGCCCAAGCCCCTTCCTTTCTGCCCCTTGAAAGGCCAAACTCAGACCCGCCACAGGGCCTTTGCACCTGCCTCTGCCTGGGATGCTCTTCCCCCTGATCTCCCCATGACTGGCCCTCCTCGTCCTTCAGGTCTCAGCTCAAATGTCTCTTCTTAGAGAGGCCTCCCCCAGAGCACCCTGGCCAATGGTACCCACACTCTAGTCACCATCACTTCACTCTTTCACATTCTCATGTACCCACTTCCTGGCTCATTGTCTGTCTCCCCATCAGCCTGGGAGGTGCTTGACTCTGTGGCTGTGTCTGCATGGTCACTTGCTGTGTCCTCAGAGCCTGGCATATAGCAGGTACTCCATACATCTGTTCAACAAATTAGTCCATCAGCTGTCAGTCTCCATGGTACAGCTGGACCTAACCACATCAGGGGCTCCCAGGACCCTCTGGATGCTGCAGCCTCGTGTCCAAGGCCGCCGTGGTCTGGCCTTTGCCTAATTCTCCAGCCTTGACTCTGGGGCTCCTCCTCTCACTCTGATTCCCAGACTCACACTGTGCCAGGATGCCCTCCCTGACCCTTCTCTGCCAGCAAAGTCCTTCTTATCCTCTCCACAGCACCTTCTCTGACCTGCCCAAGCCCATGCCTCCTGCTCCTGATGTCTCCTCCACAGTCATCAGCACCTTCAGTCCACACCCCTCCTCATTCACTGCCTCGCATCAGCTTCCATCCCTCACCTCCTTTCCTGTCCTTCGTGCTTACAAGCCCTGGTGCCACAGGCAGTACTTAGCGTCCCCCACATCCTGCACTTTCACATCTCCAAGCCTTTGACCCCTGCTGTTCCCTCGGTCTAAGTGCTCTTCTCTGCTGCACAAACTCCTACTCATCCTTCAAGACCCAACTCAAAATGTCACCTCTTTTGTAAAATCCTGCCTGTTTTTTCCCATCCATCAGGATTCTTTTGGTTGTAAGAGAAAGAAATCAACTCAAGAGAGCCTGAGTCAAAAAGGGGACACGTCTATTTATGTAACTGAAAACTCCAGGGGTGGTTTCAGGCATAGCTGAATCCAGAGGCCCAAATGAAGTAATATATACTTTCATCTCAGCTTTCCTTCCCTCCGTGTGATGACCTTATTGGAGAGTCCCCACCCTAGATATGGTCATGCAAGAGTGCAGCCAGAGGTCCCATATGCACACCCTCTGGGTTCAACAACCATAGCCAAATCAATCTCCCCCACAGGCTCTAAGTCAAAGTTCCAGGAAAGCCTCTGATAGGCTCAGATGGGCCATGTGCTCATTTCTCAACCAATCATCGTGACCAGGAGGATGGGGTGTTGGGCTCACCCTGGGCGATGGAAGGCTGTGGGTCCCAGGACCTGTGGGTGCCATGAAGACAAGCCTCTCAGGCCCCGGTCCCACTCTGGACACACTTCTCCCTCAGTCTCCATGCATCCCTGTGCTGTGGGTTCTGTCTACACAGCCAGGGCCCTGGATGCTCACAGCTTCGCAGGACAAGGAATCCTATCTCCCTCACAGCTGGTTCCCTGCTGCCTACTCAGTGACGGCCCCAGAGGGCAGCCTGAGAAACTTTTTGCCTGAGTGGACGGAGGTCTGCTGCACAGAGGAGTCTACACGTGCCGGGTGTGTAATAATGGGTTAACCGTCACCCCTGGCAGGCAGCAGATCTGCATTTTCACGGAGGCCTCAGGGGGACACAAAGCTTTAAATGGCAATGCAGAAGGTCTGAAGGGGGGTGCCCACAGCGGGGGTGGCGGGGGTGCCCTGCGGAGCCCAGTCCCAGCAGCCCAGCCTGCGGCGGCCACTCGGCCAATCCCGAAGAGCTCGCTAAGGGGCTGCGAGTGGAAGGGCTGGGAAAATAATTACCGAGGAGGCCCGGGAGGGAGGCGGGGAGGCTGGAGAGAGGCTTAATGAAACTGCTAACGCGTTAGTGATTCCTGCCTGCTTGGGAAGGCGGAGGCAGACAGCCATGTTGCCAGCTCCCGCGACTGAGTCTGCCAGGCGGGACGGGCTGGGCACGGCGAGGCGGCAACAATAGGCACCTCTTCATCATCTGCCTCTCAACATGCGACTTTCAAAGGGCAAATCTTAATATACTGAAGTCGGATGACAGTATATTTCAACACATCTCATATGACATCGGGCTGGAGCCCGTGCAGATCCATTACAAACAGAATGGCTAAAATTCTGATTAAACACAGCATCACAGAGATCTAAGGACCACGGTGAGCAGGGTGTCTGCTCCCATTTTCCAGACAGGAAATGAGGGCCCCAGGAGGTCATCCACCTCTGGCAAAACAGGGTCATTCCAAGAAAGCATCCAGCCCTTTTAGCCCTCCTGTGAGCAGCCCCTTTGCCCAGACCCCACACGGCTTTTCATTCTCAGAAGAGCTCTGTGACGCAGGCAGATGCCACAGCTCCCCTTAACAGATGTGTCCAGGAGTCTTGCCCAAAGTCACAATGCCAGGCCAAGAGGCCAGAGCACCACCCCGGGCTCAGGCTCTCGGTCCAGCGCTCCACCCTCCGCACTAGGTGGGCGCTTATTTAGCAATGCAATCTGCCCTGTGGTTTTCAGTTTACATCTCATTTCAGCTCCAGGTGAGAAAACGAAGGCACAGAGAGGTTAAGTGATGTGCCCAAGTCCTCACAGCTGGCTGGCTACAGAGCAAAGACTCAGAGCTGGGGTTTTTGACTCCAAAACCATGTGCTTCTTGTTCAAACATTCCATGGTGAACAGTGGGTACTTGGTACCCCCTGGGCAGTTGACAGAGAGATTTGGGGCTGCAGAGAAGCCCACACTCCACTTAATCAGGGTTCTCTGGGGAGCAAACAGAAGCTGGGGCAGTTGCCTAAGGCAGAAATGACCACACAACCGCACTCAGCGCGCTCCACTCTGAGCCAGGCGTGCGCCCAGCACACGGCAAAGTGCCATCCCCACTGTACAGATGAGGAAACTGAGGCTTGGAGAAGTGAAGTCAAATGCTTTACACAGTGACCCCCAGCTGGTGAGTGACACAGACCGAACCATTCAACAATTCCATGGGGTAGCCCTGACCCAACTGCTGCCTACCCCCAGCCTCGAGCAGGCACTTAGGCAGCCAGCTGCTCACGGAACCCAGTCCCAGATACAGACTGGAGGCCAGTGATACCAGGAACCAAGTCGGGCCCACCCCCTGCTCCCCCCACCCCTAGATGCACAGGAAAGGCTGGGCGACAGGAGTGGGTGTGAAGAGAGGCTCTCGGTCCCTGCACCCTGAGCAAAGCATCCCCTGCTCCCACGCTCGTCAACAGCCTGGTTGGGGTACTCAGGAGACCAGGAACTTGGTGCCTAGCTGGATGCCCCATATCAGGGTCTAGTGCAGACGAGGCCTGCAAGGAAAGACTGCACCATCTCTACCTGTGGAGCCTTCCAGGTATCCCCAGGCTTGGGGAGACTCCTTTCTAGGGGTTCTAGCAGCTCATCTGCTCCTGGGTTTGTTTCCCCAGGGAGGCCTCCGGAGGGTGAAGCCACTTCTCAACCCCCCTATGAGTACAAGACGGCAGGGCAGGAGGCGTGTCCTGAATGAACGAATGAACGAGTAAGTGAATGAATGACGGAACAAGCCCCTGCCTCCTGACCTGCCACTGCAGTCACTTCCCCCAGCAGCCCCCACCCAGTGAGGAGGCTGTTTCTGTCCGCACAAAAGGACTCCCGCCTCACGAGACCAGCCCGGGCCCTCAACCATTGCCAGACAAGGAAAATGAGGTTCGGAGAGCCCAGGGCCTCATGGGAGGCGGGAGCACACAAGGGTTAGGACCCAGAAACCTGGACTTCAGTCTGTGCCTCAGCCGCAGGCTCTGGCTTGTCCTCGTTTCTAAAGGCAAATCCACATATGCTCCCTTGTCTGACCCCACCCACCCCAGGGGACACGGCCATGCCCACCCCATGGATGAGGACACTCGGGTGCAGAGCGGTAGAGGGCCTAACCCAAGGTCACGTGTTCATCAGGTTGCACAGGTCTCAAATCCCTCTGATCTTCCCATTCTCATCATCCATTCCACGCTCCAAAGCCGCCTCTTTGCCCATCACCAACACAGTAAAGAAGGAGAAGGGGAGGGAGACGGGGGGAGGGGGGAAGGTCCCCCCGCTCCCCCCAGCGGGCTCCTTTCTGGTCAGGGGAAAGGCCTCTAATGAAGGCCCCACGGATGCTGCTGAGCTGGTGGTGTCAGCCTGGGAGCCCCGCGGAGCTGCAGGGCGCACATCTCTGCTCCCAATTAGCACACAGGTCCTCCATCAAAGCGCACGCCTGCTGCCAGGAGCAGAGGCCAGAGGGACGGCCCTTCTAACAGTAGGAGGAGGCCACAGCTCTCTGGCAGGCCCTGGCCCCTGCACCTTGCCTTTCTGCGGGGAGTGCAAAGCCCCCAATCCCCTCACTCACTCACACCCTCTCCAATCAGCCAGCTCAGGGCAGACGCCGTCACCCCCGGGGGACACGCTAATGAAGATGGCCGACATTAATCTCTTCCCTCTCCCGACAGGTCAATTTATAGTTCCGTGGGGAGACCTGGCACTTGGCCAGAGGGCCTGACATAACTCTCCCTGTTCCCCAGGAGGACGGTGGGGGTGGGCTTGATGGGGCAGAGGGGGCTAGGGGCCCCAGGGACAGGGTAGGCAGGCCCCTCCACTTGAGTGTCCACCATCACTGCCCCAACAAATCCAGGTGGGACCTTGGCCTCTGAACGTAATGGCTGAGGGACAAGGCCTGCAGGTACCCGGGAGCAAATCTGGTCCTCAGCGCTTCAAGCCAGGGAACCCAGCTCACCAGCAGGAGACCCCAAGGACGCTGGAGGCTTGGGATTTCCCACTCCTCACAGATTCCGATGGGGTTATGAAAGCCCCTCTAAGGAGCTACAGTTCATCTGCTTCTGAAAGACCCCCCGGCGTTCATTCCTCAGAGATCACTGAGCTGGCCAGAGCTTCCTGGCTGGTGGGAGAGGCCAACGCGGAAGCATGTTGCCCCCGGCCGAACCGTGCCGAGAGCCACATGGAGGGACTCACCAAGAGCTGGGGGTGCCCAAGGGAAGGAGCACTGATGGCACCCACCCGAGAGAGGCCGGGGTCTGGGAGGACCACGGGGAGGAGAGGACACAGCTAGGCCCTGAGTATGAGTGGGAGTTCAACAGGCCAGGAGACACGGAGGAGGGGCTGTTTGGGGATGAGACCATCTCAGTCTCAGGGGTGACCCAGTGCTCAGGGGCTCTGCAACCAAAGGACATCCGGCTCACAGGAGTGAGGCTGCAGAGGGGGGCAGGGCAGACCACAGAGAAGCCCAGCCTCAAGAGACAGCTCAGGAGTTTGGCCTAGTTTAGGTCTGTGGACAGCTGAGGAGTTCAGAAGCTCAGAGCTGCTTTTAGAAAGACAGCTTCGGCTATGGTGTCCCAGAGCAATGGTGGAGGCTGGGGAAGAGAGGTGGGAATGTCCCGGTCAGAGGGTAAAAGGAGGGACAGATGCTTGTGGGGTAGAACCAATGGAACCCTGTGGTTGATTAGATCGATGGACAGGTAAAAGTGTCCGGGAGGTCATAGGCCTGGGGGTCTCCACTTTGGGTGCGGATGGAGGCGATGTCATTGGTCTAGGGTAGGAGGATAAGGAATTGGGCCTGATGCTAAACGGATGAGTGTGGAAGGTCCCAGAAGGAGCAAAAACCCAGGCCTGGGCTTGGGAGAAGCCAGGACCCAAATGTTGGCCCTGGGGGGCAAAATTCTGAGCAGCGCTGGACTCCGCCCGACGCAATTCATTTCCTTGGCAAAGGTGAAGCCAGGGGACTAATCCCCCCTCCCAGACACTCCAAGAGGAAGCAGAGGCCTGGCAAAGGCAGAGGGTGAAGCCAGGCAGTCAGTCCCAAGTGCTGGACAGAGCCCTCCTACAAGAAGCATATATGGGCCAGGCTGCCCCCACCTCCCCCAGTGCCAGAGCCCAGTGCTGGTTCTGCACTTAATAGGTGCTCCATGAGTCCTTGCTGAAGGGACTCCCCTTTCTTTCAGGCCCTGGCCCCTCCCCACACCACCCCCACTCAAGGCAACCCACCAGGTCTCATCTAATCCCCTCAGCAACGCTGGGAGTGTCTTCCATTTTCCTAGGCTGGAGACCCAGGCCCAGAGAGCTAAGGGATCTGCTCAAAGCCTCTCAGCTTTCAGGTGCTAGAGTCAAGATGGAACCAGGATCTAAATGACCCCAAAGCACACATTCTTAAAGAAAGGGGGAAAAAAGAACAAGGCTGAAATAAAGAACCTAAACGCTTACAGTGGATGCATTATGGTGGTGGGACAATGGCTGATTTTTTTCCTTCTCTTCTACAATGAAATATTCATACCCTCACTCTGTGGCTGTGTGTGCCCTTGTGGGGA
>NW_020172451.1:6609151-6642530 GCF_003031525.2 Neophocaena asiaeorientalis asiaeorientalis | reverse complement strand
CCCTACTCAACCGGCTCACCTCACCCCAACTTCCCCATTCACAAATCCCCCACCGTCCAACCGGCCCAGCCCTTCACAGCCCCCCCAACTTCTAAGCAGCCGGCTCCACCTCCGCGCCCCCTGCCCATCACCACCACCACCGGAGGTCAGAAACTCTTGGCCCACGGCCCGATCCAGCCAAAGCCGTGCTTGCTTTGACCTCATAGTAATTTTTATTTTGAATTAAAATTAATTCCCATCATTTAAAAATCGGTAGTTTTCACAGACAAATCTCCATTTCCAGCTTAGTTCGGAAAAGATGAGGCTCAGGCAGAAGGCTCTCCCCTTGCATCAACGCTTGGCAGCAGCCTTACCAGAGCACTGGCCTGCAGCTCGCCCCAGTCCCCACCAGGCCGGCCTGCCTCGCCCTGGAGGCCTGTGCCTTGTCACACTGGCACCTGGCCTTTCACACACCGGCCCCTTCCCGTGCCTTTGCAGGTCCCTTTCCATAAGATACCCACCCCCACCCCTTGAGGCCCTCTCCTGGGAAGCCTCTGCCACCTCCACACCCACAGCCGGTGGCCACCCAGCCCCTCCCTGCTCTCACAGCCCCCCAGGAGGTGGTGGCGCCTGCCCTGTCCTGCCCGATTCCTTGCTGGCTGGCACTGTGGCCTCTGCGGCTGCGCCCTCGCCACGGCGCTGCTGCTCTCTGGCTGGATTCTCCTTCGCATCCTGGCTCTGGGCCTGGCCCACAGTAGGCACTCAGTAAGTGCTGGCTGAGCGGTAACCAAAGAGGAACAGCCGGACTGGGATTCCACAAGGCGGCCTGGGCCATGGCGGGCACAGGGCACGAGTCCCTGCAGCTGATGTTCATTTTAAAAGCCCCAAATGTTCATTCCGGGCGGCTCTTGCCAACCAAGGAAACTAATGATTTCCATGCTTCATTTTTCTCCACCTTAATCCCACTGCCAAGGTTTCAGGGCCTCTGCTGCTGCTGCCCTCAGACTGGCATCAAATCCCTCCCTGAAGGTGCAGTCCACCTGGGGAGTGTCCAGGAGGCTCAAGGAAGGCATAACTGTGCCTCCCTCGCCCTTGTGAGGTCACAGCAGGCGTCAGGGCCACAGATCTGAGGTCAGAAGCTGGCCAGTGCCCATGGGGGGAACAGAGTAGCCCAGAGAGCCCTCCTGGCCTGGTGCAGCTGTGATGACTCCCCTGGGCAAGTGTCTCTGGTACCCCTTCATCCTACTGCTTCCTGAGCAGAAGACAAGTGGGCGCCAGGCAACAGCCACCCCTCTCCAGCTACCAGGTACACCACAGAGTTTTCTAAAAAGCTGTGTCACAAATCCAGCCAGATACCAGGATCCCATCTTACAGAGAAGAAACAAGTTCAGAGAGGGTGACCTTGCTAAGGTCACAGACTGTAGGGCACTAAGCCAGGAGCCTCTGTGGCCCTCCAGAGTGTCCCTGCCCCATAGCAAAGTGAGACCCCCTCAGGGCTGTATCCAAAGCTAAGTCTAGGCGGTGGGATTGGTCTGTAAGGGAGGAGATGCAGGCACCTCGATCCCAGCGCTGGTTCTGGGCAGGCCTCCCTCGCAGAGCCTTGCACACCTGAGCCAACGTCTCAGAACCCTGTCCCCATCTCCTCAACCACCCCCTGGCCACAGTGGCCCAACCAGGTGCCCTTTCAGTGCGGGGCCAGGAAGCAGGCCTGGCTCAACAGCCAGCAACCCTGAACAAGTCAAAAACACCTTCCTGGGCTTTGGTGTGCCCATCTGCAACATGGGGGAACAACCCAGCCTCTATGGGCTTTCGGGGGCACAAACACGACAGCAGATAAGGAGGAAGGAGAGTCAGGAGGTTAAGTGCTTAGGTTCTGAGGTGAGCTGCTCTGAGTTCGCAGTCAAATGCTCTACCCCTGATCTATACCCCCTGAGCTGGTCTGAGTTTGAATCCTGACTTCCCAACCTCTCAGCTGTGACTCACCCACTTGGGGCCTCAGTTTCCTTCTCTGTAAAAAGTGTAGGAGCAGATCATAAGACGATCAACTGACTTCAGAGACTGTAATGAGGCTGATGTGGGACAGTGCGTGTAGAACCACTCAGCACAGCCTGGCAGTCATAAGGTTCAAGGCTTATGACCTTGACCAGCAATAGTGAAAAGCATGGGCCCTGGAGAGTTCACATCCTAGCTCTACTGAACCAGCTGTGTGGTCTTAGGCAAGTTACACAAACTTGCTGGGCCTCAGTTTCCTTGTCTTTAAAATAGGAATATTAATGACAGTTCCCACACCATCTGGTGGTGCTGTAGATTAAATTAGACAACTCAGGTCCAATGTTTAGAACAGCGCCTGGCACCAGGAACACGTAGACAGCATTAGCTCACTGCTCGTTACTCTCAAGATTAGTAAGGGCAGCCAGTCCCAAGCTCAAGGACCCAGGACAGTCCCTTGACCACAGGCCGGGGAGCCCCAAGGCTGCCCAGCCTAGAGGCCTTGGTAGCAGTGACAGGCAGTGGGGAGGGAGGACTAGCTGAGTCCCTCAGGGTCCAGGATTGTCCTGGAGGCAGTCCTGTCCAGAGAGAGGCCCACCTGGACAGAGGGGCGAGGGACCCTTACAGAGGCCTTTTCTGACCCCCTAACTTCAGTACTTCCCGATTGTCCCATCTTTTACTGTCTCTGTAGTAACGATCAGTATTTTAAATCATCTTTATTCTCCTGTGGATGGTCTGTCTGTCTTTACCCTCCCTCCATATAAGCTCTGTGAGGACAGAAATTTTTGTCTGTCTTGATCCTTGTCATATCTGAGTCAGAGCCAAGCACATAGTAGGTGCTCAACAAACATTTGCTACTAGAAAATCAGATGATAACATTTAGCCAGATGGGTGGGATGGCAGAGCTCCCCTTCCCAGAAGACAACCCAGTCCAGCTGCTGCCCCTTTGTTAGCTCAGTCCCCCACAGCGGGGGTCGGGGGGCCAGAGTCCTAGCCACTCTGCAGCCAGGAAGCATGTCACTGTCACTGCAGTGCAACTGGGCCTCTTGGGTGAGGGAGGGACCCAGGCAACTTTCTGGCTCACAACTCATTTCAGAGCTGCCTGGTGACACAGACGGGCCCACAGGCTCAGGAAGGCCCCGTTCCAGCAGATGCAGCCTGGGACTCCTGCCCTAGAGCCCGGCAGGGCTTCTCCACCCCCGGAACTGGAGGGGTTTCCAGGCTGAGTCCCAGGATGTCATTTGGGGGCTGGGCTACCACCCCCTCCCCAGCCACAGTCCCCTCACGTGTGCATGGCACTCCCCCGTTACAGTTTACAAAGTGCGTTCACAGACATTATCACATCGGCTCCTAAACGCCCCCTAAAAACCACAATAAATCTCTCGCTCTGGCTCCCAAGCCCACCGGCTGCTGTGTAATCAGCCATCAGCAAGCAGAGGGGCCTCAGGGCCCAGAGCCTGCCAAAGCCGACACCAGCAGGGGCAGAGGGGGTTCCACGTGGGCGGGTAGCAGGTGGTGGGTGGCAGGCCCAGCTGGGGCGCTGCGGGAGCGAGGAGCAAGCCCGAGGCCCAATCCTGCAAAGGAGAAAAAACGCTGTCTGGGAGAGCAGCCAGCAGGGCTGGAGGGGAGAGGTCTGGGAACCAGACTGAGGGGTGGGGCAAAAGTCAGGGATGGGGACAGGAGGGTTCCTTAGCGCTTAGGAGCTTCGCGGGGCAGGTGGGCCCATGGCGAGGCACCAGGGGCCCAGGGACAGGCAGCCTCATCTGGCTTTTCACCTGCTTCTGTCCACCCCCGAGATAACAGCCCCAACCAGTTAGTTCCCCAGTGTGCCAGGCCTTCGTGCTTGCTGTCCTCTGCCTGAATGCCTTTACTGCCTTTTTGACATCCTAACCCTCCTTGAAGGACAGTTCAGAACTCTCCCACCTGTAGATCCCTCCCTAGCTTCCAGAGGCTGCACCTCAGGCCTCAGCTGTGCCTGGGACCCCTCTCCTTGAATTGTCAGGCCCCTTTCCCTCTTTGTACCTTGTGCCCCTGAGGGCAGCAGCTTTGCAGTGGTCCAGAGCCAACCTCCCTCCCCACCCCCGCTTCCCCCCGATACACACTGAGTCACAAGCAATGGCACGAGGCTGGGGGCTGCTGGCTGGCCAAACACCCCAGACCAGATGGTTGTAGAGGGAGGTGAGACCCCCACATGACAGGCCCAGCCAGCACTGCTCCTGTGTTTTCAGCCCAGCGCCCAGCTCCAGGCAGCCACCGAAAAAGAACTCCCCAACGTCTGAGCCAAGTCAGCCAGCAGCCGTGGTTGGGTTTTGTTTTTTTTACCATTTGCCTTGATTCTCAAAGTTATAGGAGCTCAGCTTACAAACTGTGGAAGGTTCAGGAAAGTTTAAATAAGCAGGGAGAGGGAGGGCCTGGCCCGAGGGGCCTGTGGCTGCCCTGGCAGGCGTCCTTCCCGCAGACAAGCCTGTGTCTTGCCCCTGCTGCCTGCCCGTCAGGCGGGTGCCTGGGCAGGCTACGAGCTTGACCTCTGGGATGCAGAGGCAGCCGATCTGTCGCAGCTGAGATTGTGGCTGTGTTGCAGAGGGCGTGGAACAGGTGGCAGCTTTTCTGCGGTCACCTCTGAAAGGATTGGCGTTTTCCCTTCTCCTTGATATGAAAACCAGCTGCTGGGCCCGGGCCCCGGTGGGCGGAGACACCGTAGTTCCTGTGAAGTGCGGTGTCTCAAGTGGGTCAAGGCAGTGGACGCGAGGGAGCTGGAGGCAGAAGGTGACGCCGGAGTCCCTCTCTGAGACCTCGGAGACGGCAGCCGGGACTGGGAGTGCGGAGCTTAGGGAAGCCCAGGGCCTGGCTCCTCAGCCTGGTGTCCCAACTCCTTTTCCCTGATGAGGGATTTGTATCCAGAAATATAAAGACCTCTTACAACCCAACAATAAAAGGACAGGAATTCCCTGTCGGTCCAGTGGTCTGGACTCGGCACTTTCACTCACGTGGTCTGGGTTCAGTCCCTGGCTGGGGAACTAAGATCCTGCAAGCCGCGTGGCGCAGCCAAAAAACAAACAAACAAAACAAACAAACAAAAAACAATAAAAGGACAAATAACCCAATTTTGAAATGGGCAAGGAATATGAACAGACATTCTCTAAAGAAGATGTGTAAATGGCCAAGAAGTACATGAAAAGATGCCCAACGTCATCAGTCATTAGCCAGAACCACAATGAGATACCATTTCTCACTCACTGGGATGGCTGCAGTCAAAAGACAGGCAATAACACGTGTTGCTGAGAGGATGTGGAGAAACTGGGACCCTCATACACAGCTGGTAGGAATGTAAAATGGTGCAGCCACTGTGCAAAACAGTCTAGCCACTTGTCGAAAGGTTGAACAAAGAGTTACTACACAGGGACTTCCCTGGCGGTCCAGTGGTTAAACCTCTGCACTTCCACTGCAGGGGCCACGGGTTCGATCCCTGGTCGGGGAACTAAGATCCCACATGCCGTGCAACACAGCCAGAAAGTTTAAAAAAAAGAGTTACTATATAACCCAGCAATTCCACCTCTAGGTATCCACTCAAGAGAAATGAAAACACACATCCACACAACAATTTGTACGGAATGTTTGTAGCAGCATTATTCATAATAGGTCCCAAATGGAAAAAACCCATCTGACGAATGGATGAATAAAATGTGGAAATGTGGTCTATCCATTCAATGGAATATTATTTGGCCATAAAGAGGAATGACGTACTGATTCATGATACAACATGAATGAATCTTAAAAATTATGCTAAGTGAAAGAAGCCAGACAAGAAAGGTCACATATTGTCTGATTCCATTTATGTGAAATGTCCAGAATTGGCAAATCCATAGGGACAGAAAGTAGATCAATGGTTACTCAGCCCTGGGAGTAGGGAGAAATGAGGAGGGATTACTAATGGGTACAGAGTTTCTTTGGGGGATGGTGAAGGTGTTCTAGAATTAGATAGCGGTGATGGGTACACAACTCTATAAATATGCTAAAAACTAGTGAATTATTCACTTAAAAAAATATATATATTTATTTTTTTCGGCGTTGGGTCTTCGTTGTGGTGCGCGGGCTTCTCGTTGTGGTGGCTTCTCTTGTTGTGGAGCACGGGCTCTAGGCGCGCGGGCTTCAGTAGCTGTGGCTCGAAGGCTCTAGGGCACAGGCTCAGTAGTTGTGGCGCACGGGCTTAGTTGCTCTGCGGTATGTGGGATCTTCCCGGACCAGGGCTCGAACCCGTGTCTCCTGCATTGGCAGGCATATTCTTAACCACTGCGCCACCAGGGAAGCCCGAATTATACACTTTAAAAGGATGAATTTTATGGTACGTGAGTTATATCGCAATAAAGCTTTTTTTATAAAAATGATAAATGTCTTGATGAAGCTAATTTTTAAATGAGAAAATGTCCCATACTTCAGTCTACCCCACAGGCCCCCCGGAGTTGGCCCTGCCACCTGCCCAGGCTTGGCCCCTGCTGCTCCCAAGCTGCCAACTTTGGACAAAGGTGGGGTACCAGGTAGTGGAGGCCTTGCTATGTGCACAGCACCCTGCTTCCTCCAGTGAGTCCCACTGGTGTCTGCCTCAGGCCTTTTGTTCCAGCTGGTCCTTCTTCCTGAAACACTCTCCCCCTCACCACCTCCTGCTCATCCTCTGGATCTCAGCTTAGATGTCTGGTCCTTAGAAAGGCCTTACCTGTTCCCAGACCCCGTGACCCAGTCTCTCTACTCTCACACAGTTCCCAACCTTCGATGCAAGCGTGGGGCCAGCACGGAGTACATGCACAATAAACCTTAGCCAAACGAGTGAAGCAGGAACAAGAAGTTCAGTCTGAGGCTGAACGTGTTGGGAAGCATGGGCTGCAGAGGGGATCAGGCAGGCCGAGGAGGGCCTGTGCAGAGTGGGCTCTCCTCAGGGCAATGGGGCACGATGAGAATGAGGAGGGTGGCATGCCAGACTCAGGTTCAAGAAAGATCTCTTTGGCTGTTCTGCAGGGGATGGAGTAGCAGTACAAGGCTGGAGGCATAAGGCCAGGGGGAGGCCATGGCCTTAGTCCAAGCCTGGAGAAGCAGGGCCCAGCCTGCGACTGTACAGGCACAGAGGAGTGACACACGGGGAAGAATCTGGGAGCCAAAATCAAAGTGACTTGGAGATGGCACCAATGGAGGGGAGACGGGGTCCAGGATGGCGCCAGGTACTGGTGGTACAGAGGACCAGGTGTGGATAGGGACATTTCCAAGTTAGGTGCACTGCAGTAGGACCACGTCTGGTGTGAGGTTATCCGAAGTGGCCAATTGTGGGACCTCAGCAAGTGGTGCCCCCACCCCACTTACCAGATCTATACAGTCACGCCCGATCCCATATCCATCCCCCTTGACCCCTCATCCTCCTGGGTCAGGTCTCAGCATCCCTACTGATCAAGGCCACAGCCTCCTCACTGGTCTACCGTCTCAAAACAATTTGCCTTTTCTCATTCGTCCTCCGTGGTGCCGCCAGCACAGGGTGGGCCATCCCCCAGCTCAGAAACCTTCAATGGCTTCCCACTGCCCTCAGAACAAAGGTCAGATGATCCATCAGGGCCTATGAGACCCTCCGTGGTCAGCTCACCTGGCTTTGCAGAATCCCCTCACCCCCATGCACCCTGTGCCTTTGGGTATGCCGTGCTTCCACCCCAAATGCTCTCTCTCCCTCTGTGTCAGGTATAAAGACCATCTCCTTGGGACCCGCCCCCCCATCCCTGCCTCCCTGAGTCTTGGCAGCATGGAGCCCTCAATTCTGTCAGTCTTTCCTGGAACCCAAACCAGTGACATGACCTGACCAAAGATTTTTAGTGATGGAGACTTTGCTTGAAATGACTTAGAAATGTTCAATAATGAGATCACATGTAGTCACAAACTTGTTGAGTGACCTTAAACTGGAAAGAAGTAAGATTATGCTTTGGTCGTGTTCTGCCCCGTGAAGTTGCTTCAGGCCTGGACATGAGATGTCAGTCCACGAGAGCAGAGATTTGTCTGCTGAGTTCATGGACACAGGCCCAGTGTCTGGGACAGCACCCGGGTAGTTGGGGTGCTGAGGTGGGGCTGGATGGGTGGGAGGAAGGGTGGTGGGTGGGCAGGGAAGAGGGTGGGTGGGTAAGTGGATGGATGAGTAGATGGGTAGGAAGGATGTGTGGAGAGGATTCATATCGGCCATGGACCACTTTAAGCCCAGCCCCCAGTCCAGAGCACAGAGAGGGTGACCTTTCCCGGGGTTGGGCTGGGATCCGTGTAGCCCCCATGGGCACAGAAAGCCCCAGCTTTCTAATCCACCAGGGGCTGCCAAGCTGGAGATCCCTCTTGGCCATGGCATCTGCTTGTTTGGGGCTCAGCCGCCCCCAACCCTTCACAGCATCCCTGGCCTCCCTTAGGGTCTCTGCTGAGCCTCTGGGCTCAGCCAGCCTTTCTAGCAGTTTGACCAGAACTCTCTGGAGCCATCCTTGACACCTCTGCTTGCTCACGCGCTCCCTGGCTCTCTCTCTCTCTCTCTCTCCCACATCCAATCCATCAGCAAATCCTGTTAGATTATTTTCAGCAGCCTCCTATCTGTCTCCCTGGTGCTGCCCTTGCCCCTCCCCCAGTTTCTTCTCCACTCAGCAGCCAGAGGGATCCTTTTAAATGGTGAGTCCAGGAGGCCTCACCATCTGGCCCCCATTTCCTCTCTGAGCTCATCTGCTACTGCCTCCCCCTCCCTCACTCCCCTCCAGCCATGCGGGCCTCCTTGCTATTCCTTGACCCTGTGAGGCACGCTCCGCTCCCTGCTCCCCGCTCCAGGCCATTGCCCTGGCTGATCCCTTGGGCTGGAATACTCTTCCCCCAGAGAGCCATCTGACTCGGCCCCTCACCTCCTTGCCGTCTCTGCTCAAATGTCACTTTCTCAATTAGACCTTCCTTGGACACCTTCTTTATAAATGAAAAAAAAAACCATCCACCCCTTGTTTCCCTTCCCTGTTTTATTTTTCTTCTTAGCTCTTATCACTCTGGACCACAATATATTTTACTTCCTTATTATGTTTTTTGTCTGTGTTCCTCCATCAGGAAGTGATCTCCATGAGGGCAGGGGTCTTGTCCACTGCCCTGTACCCAGCACTGAGCATGGGGTCTGCATGGCACAAATGAGGTGCTCAACAAACACGTGCAGAATGAAGGAAGGAATGAGTGAACCTCTCCAGGGTCCAGGCTTTCTCCTCCCTGAGCTGGCCTGCCCTAGGCTCAACGCCCATGCAGGTCCTCCCAGCCCCATCACTGCCTTTATCCCCTGGCCACTGGCAGCTCTGGCCCACCATGCGGCCACTTTGAAGAGTCCCAAAGCCCCTCCCCTGCCTGAGGGCTGCCCACACCCTCTCAGAGGCTGCTGGGATGGGTGCAGGTACCAGTGGCTTCCAGAGCTGAGTTCAAGGGAAGATGATCCAGGGCTGGCCCACGCCCCACTTGGTTCAGAACCACTTATGGTTTATGCAGCACCTTCCCCAGCGGGCCCAGGTGGACCCCAGCAGCTGGGACTCCCTTGAATACCACCCCCCGCCATCACCTTACATTCTCCTGTTCTTCCCCCTTTAATCCTCGCCTGACCGGGTAGACAGAGTGGATGGGGTCACTGAAACTGGAGCTCAGAGAGGTCATGTGAGCTGCCCAGGGCCCCCAGCGAGGTCCCGGGCTTCCCTGGTGCTGGGCCGGATGCGACTGGGTAGAGGGTGCTGGCTCCTCCCTTGCCACCCCCGCTGCACTGGGGACAGTGAGCTGGGTGGTGGGGCCCACGCACGATGAGCTGACAGGATCTCCAGTGAAATCAGCTTGGAGACTGAGGCCAACAAATCGATGAGCAGTGACAGCTCGACTCAAACGTTTCACACAGACTTCACGCCATTGCGGTTGCAGAGACGTGGCTCTGGAGACCGGTGAGGGGAGCCTGTTGGCCACAGAGGTCAAGTGTATGTGTGCGCGTGTACGTGCACTGCACGCACATGTGTGTGCGTGTGCCACAGGGTAGAGCACCCATGAACAGACAGATCACCATGGGTCCCAAAGTCTACATCTCCTCACCCCAGTGACTCCAAGGGGTGGCCTGGCGATGGGGAAGGGCACCCAGGAGGGAGAGAAGGGGGCATCTGGACTACCCGGCAAAGGGCATAACAGGACAGAGTCCTAACCAACGCACAGCCCGACGCAGGTGCAAAACCCGACTCAGCTGCTTATTCTCTGCATTTCAGGCCTAAGCTCTCTAAGCCTCAATTATACTATCTGCCAATTGGGTCTAACAATTCCCACATTGAAGGTTAGTCAGGATTAAACAAGACGAGGTAGGCATTCAATACACGATAACTATGTAGGTTACCGGTAGTTTTATTAGATCTCACATTTGCACAGGAGAACAGGCTGCCCATTTGTTCTGGAAGCTATCGCCAAGCCCCCTGCTTCTGCCTTGCAGTGAGCAGGACACCAGACACAAGGCCCTACCCTTAAGAGACTCACAAATACTAATAATGACGTGCACGAACGTGTATGTCCCAGCCGGCTGACTTTCGGAGGCGGTGTGGTTTGCTGCTTTACAAGCACAACCTCATTTAATCCCCTAGAGAACCCTGTGAGCTGGGGGCAGTTGCTGTCATCCTACAGAGGAAAAAACAGAGAAGTGAAGTAGCTTGTCCCTGGTCACCCAACGGGCGAGGGGCAGAGCCAAGATTTGAGTCAAGGACCTTCCTACCACGCACAGGCAGGACACGATCCTGCGTGACCTGAGACACCGACTGCTCACATCAAGGCGGCACCTGGGGCCGTGGGAACACTGGGGAAGGAGGATGTGAAGAGGGGTGGCTCAGGAAGAGATGGACAGGGAACTCCACTGCACAGGGACTTAAAGGCATGACGGCTTGGACAGGAGAAGGGGAAGGGTAGGCCAGGCAGGGAAGGCAGCCCGGGCAAAGGCCCAGAATGGTGACAGGGCAGCCCAACCCAGGCCTCCTCCCTTCTGCCTGGCTCCACCCTCCCGGCTGATGAGGCTCTCAAGGGCCTACTCACAACTTCTTGCCTCTGCCCGTGCTGTTCGCTGTTTGCATGCTGTGTCCCTTATTCTTCTCCCTTCCAAGCTCAGCGGGGGCAGGATTTGAAAACAAGCCTTCTGCTTCACAGAAAGGGTGAGACTTAAGCCAAGAGAGACCCAGGGTAGAGAGGAGTCTGCCAGGAAGAGCATAGTGAGCAGAGGGAACAGAATGTGCAAAAACACGAGGGCAGAGTCAGGACTGGGCCTGGATCTGTCCTCCTGCAAAGCCCAGAGTCCCCACCACCACCCACCAAACTCCAGGGCTGCAAAGCCAATGCTCCTTCCACTGCCCTGCCCGGGGGACGCAGGATGCAGGGGACGCTCCCCCCTGGGGATAAAACCCCAGCTCCAATGTTGTTCAGCCCAGATGCTGCTTCTCCCTGAGCCTTGGCTTTCTCTCCTGTGACATGAGATGGTAGGCCCACCTCAAGAATTATTTGAGCAAAGGTAAGGAAAGTCTCTAGCACAGAGTAGGTGCTCTATAAATACCAACTGCCTGGAGCACCATGACAGAGCCCATTGGAGTGAGATTTCCCCAGATCTCTGGGTCCTGGCATTGAGCCATTTCCTAACCAGGGAGCCAGGAAGCTCTGGAGGGCAGGGAGGCTCTGGGCTAAGCCTGGGTGGGGCTGCGATTTAGAGCAGTGAGGTTATTACGAAGATGAAATGTGAGCCCTGCCTCCTGGAGGCCAGTGTCAGTGGTGGCAAGAGGCCTGTGTCTGCCCTCAAAGCTGTGCTTTTCAAAAAGTCATCGTGCGGGGGGGACTTCCCTAGCAGTCCAGTGGTTAGGACTCCACGCTTCCACTGCAGGGGCCCCAGGTTCCATCCCTGTCCGGGAAACTAAGCTGTGCGGTGCAGTGGAAAAGAAAAAAAAAAAAGAAAGACGTCATTGTGGGGCCTCCCCGTTACTCAAGGTACCCCATGGCCCAGCTGACACATGAGACCAGGAAGCAGCTGTCTGGAACCCCTAGCCTGACCTACCCCCCCAGCTCCCCACGTCAGGGAGGCAGCGGGGCCCGCGGGGCTGCTCCACAGGCACAGGGCTGTTGGAGGTGGCCCCTTTGCCACTCTACCCTCTAAGCTTGGCTGTTATAGGGGAAGCTTGGGGGCCGCAGGAGGGGACAGTGGCACTTACTGGGCACCTTTTGTGGGCTCCTTGACTCCTAATGCCTCTGACAGCTAGGTATTAATATCCCCATTTCACAGATAAGGAAACTGAAGCTTGGAGAGGTCAAAGAAACTTGGACTGCTCAATCCAACACGACTTTAATCTCCCCTCCCTCCACTTGCAGAGGTTGTTGAAACTCCTGCAAAGTGTCCATCTTGGGCACACCTGGAAGAAAGTTCTTAGCGTAGGCTGAAATTAGCCCCGTGAAACTCCCGCTTTAGGCCCCAGCACCAGCTCTCAGCTGTACATGGCCTAGGCCCTCTGTCCCTAAAGCAGCCTCAGAGAATGAACCCAGCAGGACCTCCCCATTTAACCTGTGTGTCTCCCCTGGGTAACTGCTCCTCTCCGAGCCTCAGTCTCCCGACCTGTCAAATGGGGATAACGACAGGCCCTCTTTGAGGGGTGGTTGGGAGGCTCCAGGGAGTCAATAAACCTGGAATATTCCAGGAGTTTCCAGAGTCTTCAGAGAAGTTCCAGCCAAGGGGAGAGGCTTAGAGGGTTTCCAGAGGCCTGACTCACCTCCCCCAAAGGAGGAAGTGGCCTTGATCACGGCAGCCCTGCGGTGGGGGCATGGGACTCAATCTCAGAGCCTGGCATGAGCAGGTTCATCACACCTGTGCGATGGACCTGTGCGATCCTGGCTCCCCGAGACCTGGCCCACCCACAGGTGGCTCAGTCTTGCGAAAGGACGGCAGGGAGTGGGGACAGGTAGGTCTGGATTCAAGTCCCTTGTCTGCCACTTACCAGCTATGTGGTAATGTGGCTGCCAGTCACCTCTCTGCTCTGAGCCTTGGCTTCTCCAGCTTCGCGGGCCTGTCTCGGGGCTGTGGTGCTCAGCCGAGTGTGAGGCCAAAGTTGGGTGGCCCCTCAAGTGGAGAACCAGGCATGCTCCAGGGCTGGCCTCCGTTGGGGACAGCCAGGCTGCCCCTTTCATTGTCTTCCCTGCCTCGCTGCTCCCTGAGGGAGCGACTGGAGAAACACATCCAGAAGAAAGGCCCCATGTCTTTGCATATTCTGTTCCCCCTGCTCACCATGCTCTTCCTGGCATTCTCCTCTCTACCCTGGATCCCTCCCTCCAGGTTTAAGTCTCACCCTCTCTGTGAGGCAGGACACGCAGCAGAAAAGGCACATAGTCAGGAGTCCACTGATGTGAAAACTGAGCTGCAGAAAAGAGAAGTGATGCATCCATTGGAGGGGAAGAGCCAGGATTCCAGCCCAGGCTCAGCCGCTCCTCCTAATGCCTCTCCAGGCAGCACTTAAGACCCTCCTCAGTCCATCTCCGCCAGCCACGCCGCCCACACTCATTCCCACCTCGGGGCCTTTCCCCACATGGTGACCCCAACCTGGAAAACTTGCCCTTCTCTCCACCCACCTGACCCCTATTGACTTTAATATGAGGTTACCTGCCCACCAGGCCGGTCCTCAGCCCCTGGAGCCCACTGCCCACCTGTCTGCTTGACCCTCCTCCCTGCCCAATTTCTATTCACCTCCCAGGTGGCTCTGAGTATGCCCCCTCCTTCAGGAAGCTCCCTCGGACCGACTGGACCAATTCCTCCTCTGAGCTCATTCCCGGACACCACCCCACTCCACCTGCTTCGTGATTTCTGGCTTGGCGTCTGTCTCCCTCCTCAGACTCGGGCTCTGTGGGTGGCACAGGAGGTCCTGTTCACATGTGTCGTCTCAGCACAGAACCTGATACAGACCAGGCGTTTAGTACTTGCTGTCCCTTCATGGAATCCATCCATCTAGCTTTTCATTCGACAAACGTTTATTGAGCATCAGGGATACAGCAGTGAGAAGACAGGCAGGGCTCTGCCCTAGTGCGGGTTACGTTCTAGTAACAGACACATACATGTATAACATAAGGTCACATGGGAATAGTTGCTGAGGAGCAACAGAGCAGGGAAAGAACCACCCAGTGGGGAGAGGATGGGGCGGGGAGGTAAGGGAAAGTCTCTCTGAGCAGGTGACATTTGATAGATGTCAATACCAGAAGGAAGTAGATACTGGGGAGAAGGAAGAGCAAGTGCAAAGGTCCTGAGGTGGGAATACACGTGGTATGATGGAGGTCAGTGGGCAAGATGGGGGGTGGCAGGAGCTGAGGGCAGAGAGGGAGCAAGCGGGGGCCCCAGGCAGGACTCTGCTTTGACCCTGAATGAACTGGGAGCCATTGCTGGGTTTTGGGCAGAGAAGTGCAGGATCTGGCCTAAGTTCTAACAGGGTCACTCTGGCTGCTGCATAGAGAATGGATTCCAGGGGGCCGAGGGGGAAGCAGGAGAACCATGAGGAGGCTGTTGCACTCATACAGGTGGGCAGTTCAGGTGGAGAAGGGGTCAAACTGCTGGTATATTTTGGAAGTAGAACCAACAGTATTTGCTGATGGTAAATGGGGGGTAAGGGTGGGGTGGAGAGAAAGAGAGCTTGAGATTATGAAAGAGAGAGAGAGACAGGAGTCAAAGATGATCCCAAGGTTTTTTGGCCGGAGGAACTGAGTGGAAAATGAAGGTGCTGTTACCTGAGATGGGGAAGGTTGTGGAGATGAATTTCAAGAGCTCGGTTTGTGATTGCTGAGGTGAAGCTGCCCCCTGGCCATCCAAATGGAGCTGTGGCAGGCAAAAGGCATCGGTTGGACAGGCCTGGAGTTTGGGAGAGAAGACCAGGCTGGGTGTGGGCACCTGCCGTATGAGTCCCCACGTCTTGCACATAGTAGGTCGTCAGTGAGTGCCTTGTGAGGGACACAAAGCTGGCCATAGCACAGCTCCTGACCTGTAGGTAAGGTGGACCAGGGCCCCGCGGGCCAACCACGGAGAGCCGCATCCTGAGGGGGGCACAATGGGCCCCGCCAGCATTCCTCGGATAACATGGCTGGAGGGTGGTCTGGGAAGGCCTCTTGGCCAAGCTGGCATAAGAATCTTGGCAGACAGAGATGGGGCGGGCATTCTGAGAAGGCAGGGCCTCTGGCTTTAGGGATGAGGTGGGGAACAAGAGGGGGAAGGCCCAATGGAGCCAGTGGGCCTGGGGTTAAGTGGATGGTGCAGGAGCCCAACCCCTGGCTCTAATCCAGGCTCTGGTACCTGAGGCAAGATACTTAACCGCTGAAGTCTCGTCTTTTCTTCTAAAATAGGAATGATAACCATATCCCCTGCATGGGCTGGTGTGAGGATCAAATGAGTTAATCCATGTAAAGTACCCAGAATAAAGTGATGGCAGGTTCTCGAAAATGTGACCTACCCATTATTACTGAGTCCAGAGAAGGCGGTGTGCTCCAGCTGGGAGAACGAGAGAGAAATGAGGGGAGAGAACAGTGCATGAGGCCCAAGTGTGACATACCTGGGGCCCAGTTAAGGGGGGGAACTTTATTCCCTTTAGGCAATGGGGAGCCACGGAATGTTCTGTGCAGAGAGAGGAGCGGTGCTCTATTCAGTCCTCGATTATCCTCTACCTGTGCTCAGCTTGACGCACCCACTCCCATCCCAGGCCCAACAGTCCCACCCAGCAACCCACCTGCTGGGCTCAGGGGCACGTCTCACGTAAGAGCTAACGCTTGGTGAGCTCTTAACTACATTAGTTCTCTCAACTGCCCCGTGTATGAGGTTTGTCCTATTATTATTATGGTTTGACGAATGAGGAAACCAAGGCACAGAGAACGTCACACAGATCAATGTCGTCACGCAGATGGTGGCTGGCAGAGCCGGGACACGAACAAACCGAGGCAGTGGACTCAGCTCCAGAATCTCCCCCAGCCTTTCCCGGCTCTGAGACAGACCCCAGAGCCCTTTGAAGTGGCCGGGCATGTGTGGAGCACCCAGCACTAAGTTTCTCCCAGCAGGCAAGGCGGGGTCATTATGCCCACGCCCAGGGGCAGAGGCTGCAAGGTGAAGGGCCCCACAGCTTGTCCACGGAGGAGCTAGGACTCCAATCCCAGTCCCTTAGACTCCACATGCCCGCACTAGGGACCTGGCAGGCACAACACCTGGAACCCAGAGCTTCCTCTAACCTGAGCCTGCATCAGGGGTGAGCTCCCTCAGCCTGGAGCTATTTCTGAGATCCTCGCTCCCCTTTGGGAGGATGGGGAAGACAGTGGATCCGTCCTCCCAGGCTGCCCTGGGGCTCGTGTCACAGGCCCCTTCACTGTCTGTTCCCCTCCTTTATCCTTTCAAAGTGGTTTTTCATCCCAAGAACCGACCTGGCTCACCAGGTCCCGGCCCTGCCCTGCAGAGAGGAGACTGAAAATCAGGCTTAACTGCATCCTCTTAACAGTTTCACAGCCAGAAAAACCAGCAGAGGGAAATACAATGTTTGCAGACCGGGTCAGGTCCAAGGTCACTCCATAAAAATGGATTCCTAGAAAAACATAAACCAGCAATTTACCCAATGAATTTTATTGCTCAAAAAAAAAAAAAGCTATCCCATTTGAATAACTAAGGGAGAGAAACCATTCCCAGTTCCTCCTTTATTAGTGAATAAGGACACACAAAACTCAACAGACATGAAATGTTCACATGCAGCTTCAGGACTGATTTATTAGCCGCTTTCGTTTCATAAAACCCAGCATTTTCTATTAAAATAGGATGATGTCCAAAAGGTCTGTTTGCTTTAAGAAATTGTATTTAATACAGGTCAGGTCCTAGTTTTATTTTTTGTTTTTTAAACAAAGCTCATATTCTCCTGACTCCACGCCTGTTACTACAGCCAGAGGGAAACTGATTTCAGAATCCATCTGATAATGTCGGATTTCTTTGTGGCATCCACTTCATCGCTCAGCAGCCAGCCATGATGTCATAAGCCCATCAGATTTCCGGTAGGGGGGAAACGCTGGGGAATTGGAAAGAATGGATGTTTCTTACCCGTCAGGAAGGGGAGGGAAGGGGCTGGGTGTGTTTGGGAGGCGGGGGACGACGGGAGGCAGGCTCAATGTTTGTGATATTAAATGTCAGGCAGAAACCTGAAAAATCCAGCCACCCAGATGTTTTCTAAATATCCAGATGTCTGGCACCGAGCAGACCACACTCCTCCCGCCCCCTCCCGTCCCAAGAGGAGCTCGACATTTCGGCTTTGACCTCAGGTCTCCAGCGAGTGCGGGCTGCCAGGAGCTGTGCATCCTTGAGGCTGCCCACCCTCGGGTTGGGAATTTTTTCTAAATCTTTACACATGGATGACAGGAGTAACTACGTCCAGATTTTTAAAAGCTGTTGAAGCAGTGATTTGAAAAGTTCAGTCCCTGGAATTAGCTTCCACGGAATACACTATGCAAGCCAAAAAGGAGGGAAAAAAAAAATCCCTCAGCCAACACACACACAAACATATGTGACTCTTAAGCCATAGGAGTTAAAAACCCAAAACAAAACCAGCAAGTCTGAGAACCAAGGACTCGGAACTGACACTGAGAAGCGATGAGCCCTCCCACAGGAGCACGCTTCCCCCAAATCAGAAAAACACCAAACAGCTTTGTTCTTCCTGACAAAGCCCCTCGCTTCCAAGGAACAGACAGTTGCCAACAAAAGCACAGGGTAGAACTAATTTACACTCAGACTCGGGGTTTCGAGGAGTCATAAAGTACAGAAATGGAAATGGCTTTGCCTGGGAATCTGCCTCCCCACCACTGGCAATAGGGACCCCCGGGCGGCCTGGGGGAGCCCCACAGGCCACAGACGGAGCAGAGTCCTGGCTTCCAGTGGCCTGGCCACACGCCCACTGAGGCCACCTCCAAGGCCTGTGGCTAATTGCTCCTGAAAACGAGCCAAGAACGGCAGGCCCCTGGGGCCCAACCCTGCAGACTTCACAGGGAGCCAGGAGGAGAGGCAGCTGGGGAGGGGACCACCTCCAATTAGAGATGAGTGCTTGGATAAAGAGGAAAGGGGTGGCCAAGGGAAGGTGTCTGGCAGAGGGCAGGAGGAGGTGAGTGGGGGCTCAGGGCTGGAGGTGGGGGGCTCAGTGGCATCATCTCCTAGAACAACCCCTGTGCTTTTCAGATGCAGAAATTGAGGGCTGAGAGTGGCTGAGTGGCCCACCCAAGGTCACCAGGCTAATTAGAGGGACAGCCAGTACTGGGGAACAGAAAACACAGGCGTGGCATTGCATGCCTCTTCCCTGAACGTTATCTAATTTAATCCTCACAACACCCTGTGAGGGAAGGATTATCATTAACTTCAGTTACCAGAGGAGCCAATGGAGGCGCAGAGAGGTTAAGTAATTTGCCCAAGGTCACACAGCTCGTCATTAGCAGAACTTGGCGTGAACTGCTGAGTCGCTGCCCGACTCCAAATCCAGTGCTCTTTCTGCTGGGTCGGGGGGAGGCAGTTAAGGTTTAACTGGGAGCAGTGAATCTGATTTAAATACATCTTTTTTTTTTATTTGGTTTTTTTTTTTGCAGTACGCGGGCCTCTCACTGCTGTGGCCTCTCCCGTTGCGGAGCACAGGCTCCGGACGCGCAGGCTCAGCGGCCATGGCTCACGGGCCCAGCCGCTCCGCAGCAATGTGGGATCTTCCCAGACTGGGGCACGAACCCGTGTCCCCTGCATCGGCAGGCAGACTCTCAACCACTGCGCCACCAGGGAAGCCCCTAAATACATCTTTAAAATGCTGGTGATCCCCATAGAACAAAAGGGAGTAAATCATTGCAAATTATTTTTTTTTAATTTTTTAACATCTTTATTGGAGTATAATTGCTTTACAATGGTGTGTTAGTTTCTGCTTTATAACAAAGTGATCAGCTATACATGTACACATATCTCCATATCTGCAAGTTAATTTTTTAAAGCAATTCCAGTCAGGAGGGCTGGCTGGGTGGCTGGGTGGGGAGCCCGTTTTTATTCCTTCGCTGCCAGGGCCTGAATAAAGCATGCAGACTCTCTAGCTGTGCGTGGAGGCCGCTCAGTCCCCTGAAGTGGGGAGGATGGGGGGGGCACTAAAAGCTTTGTCAGGCGTCTGTGAGAGCATAGTCTGCCACAGGAAAGCTGCCAGGCGCACAGGTCTGTCAGAGCCAGGGGAGGGAGGACTTCACTGAGCGTAGAAACGATGAAAAATGAAAATAAGTGTTGCCCCTCTAAGCCTGATTCCTACTTTCCAGCCAGGAGTTTAAATGAACTGTAGATCACCTGGGCTGCTATTTGTGGCCCAGAGGCCTGACTCCAGATCAGAGAGGCACTGCCCAGGGTCCTGGCTGTCCAAGATGTGGGGGGAGGAGGGGAGTTACTGTGGCCCTGTACCCTGGCCATCCTGGGGACCCTGCTGGCCACCACCTTCTCCCAGAGTGGTATTTGAAGGAAACCAAGCCTCCCAGAGCTGGGACAGAAAAATGAGGAGTAGGCTGATCTGAACTCAGAGAGCAGCACAGTCACCTGTCTCCAGGCCTCCCCCCAGAAGGGTCTCTTCCCTTCCTGAGGGCCAGGCTCGGCGCTCCAGTGGGCCATCTGTGCCAAGCCTTTTCCTGCTCTCTTCCTCACCGGGCCCGCTGGTTTCTTTCACTTTGTATATCTGAACAGCAAATGGGGTGTGGAGCCCAGGACTCAGGCCGGGGACGGGGAAAGAAAAATTTCTGCTGTCAGGATGCCTGACCTGGCTGAGCAGCTCCTGTTTTTCTGGGGAAATTCTACTCATCCTTTATTCGCTTGGCCTACCATCTACTCAGAAGAGATTCAGGTCCTGCCCTCATGCCTCTTACAGTTGATGGGAGGAGACAAACATCAACCCAATAATGACATAAGAATGTCCATGGAGGGAGTGGTTCCCGGGCTATGAGAGCCTGGCATAGGGAAAGTGTCAGGTCAGGGAGGTCAGGGAAGGCTTCCTGGAGGAGGAAGAACTGATGATGAGGCATTAACCCTTCTGACTCACTGTCGCCTCTGCAGAGAAGCCTTTCCTCATGCCCACTCAAGGTTGCCTCCTGTCCCCATTCCTTTCCTGACTGTTGTTCACCAGCTATGTCCCTGCACTGGTCTGAAGTCCTGTGAGGGCAGAGACGGGGTTTGTCTTGTTCACCACCGAGTTGCCTGTGCCTGGGACACAGTCGATGTTTGATGACTACTTGTTGATCAAAAACATAAACAACATGTGCAAAGGACCTGTGAGGAATCACAGAGACTAGGAGGGTGTGTGAAAGTAAGAACGGGGCCAAAAGGCACAGAGAGGTGGGGCCACCCTGAGAAGCACCCTGGACCTGTAGGTGTCCCTCCAGCCTCTGGGCCCCCTTCTGCCTTTCCTCTGTGGCAGAGACTGGGGTTGGGTGTCTTTCTTCTCCTACAGAAGAGTGTCACATAGCTACCCTGCCCCACTTGATCTGCGCCAGACACAGCTCCCCTGGGTCGAGGTAGGTGAGCACTAGATTCACCTGTCCCATACTCTCCCCCCACCTTCCCTCCTCCATTCATTCCCTTGCCTGATGCTGTGAGGCCACAGGGAGCCACAAAGGGGCAGGGGGAGGCAAATCCGGGGGTCCCGATCCAGGGCCTCCTGACACCCCACCCCCAGGTTTCATCTGCGTTCCCCCCCACCATCCTGGCGCCATTCCTCCTCCCTGAGGCAGAAGTGGAAGGAGAGAAGGAGCAGGGCTCCGGGCTTGGACCAGACCGGGTTGGAGTCCCCTCAGCTGATGACCAGCGCGTGTCTGGACACCAAGCTGGCTCTGCCCCTCACAGGTGAAATGGAGATGCCCCAGGCTTCAGCGGGGACAGAGCAGGTGCTGGGCGGACCTGCCTGAGAGGCTCGAAATCAATCTCTGGTTTTCCTCTAGGGCTCAGTTCAGTTACTGCCTCCCCAACTCCCTGTGCCGCCTCAGCTGCAGAAGCTGAGGCTGGGGTTTGGGCTTCCCCCAGGGCGCCTCTGGCCCGGGGAAGCGGCTGAGGCCGGTGGCGGTGAGCGGGGTCCCAGTCCCAGCGCGGCGCCTCCGTCGACACGCGGACCCTCCGTCCGCGCCGCGCGCTCCTGCAAACTTTCTGCGTCTGCCACCCGCCCGCGTGTACACCTGCTCGTGGTTCTGCGGCGCGGGTCCACACAGCCTCACCTGCCCCCGTGTCGCTGGAAGGTGCCTCAGTCATAGTCCGAGCCTCCAGGCTCACCCGCCGCGAGTTACGAGGACCGTCAACCCCAGCCTTCGGGAACAGTCTCCACTACCTCGGGGTTTCGGGGGCGCCTCAGCCCGCTCACCTGCGCTCGTCTACACCGCCTCGGCAGCCCCTAGGTCACTGAACACGTCTCAGCTCAGAGGCCGCGTCCACACCGCCTCGGAGATGCCTCATCTCTGGGGCCGCGTCCACACTGCTCAAGGCTCACGGGACCCTTCAGAGCGCGGACCGGGACACAGATCCCGCGACAGCCACTCAGCGTGGGAGGTGGTGCTCCGATCTTCTCCGGGTGTCCCCCACGCCCGGAGACGCCCGCGGGGGGCTGCTTACCTTGCCCGCGGCCTCACGCTCCTGTCCAGGCGATACCGTCTCTTTCATACATTGGTGCAAGATTGTCGATGGTGAAAGAAAATGTTGTATATCCTCTGCCGGTCACTTGGCAGTTCCCCACCCTCCCCCCTTTCCTCTTTTTTCGGCCCTTAAGACAATACTGGGCCCCAGCGGCCGGCCGCCGGCCAGGGAACTCCGGGCAGGCGCGGCTGACCGCGGCGGGGCGGGCCTTAGGCGGGAGTGGGCGGGGAGTGGGCGGGGCCTGGAGGGCGGGGCACGCGGGCTCCGGCCGCCCTCCCTGGGGAAGCCTTGGTCCGCGACTCGAGCTCCTATTCCGGCTCCTGATTAGTCGGCAGGCCGGCGATGCTGGCGCCTGATTGGCTAAGGCAAAGAAGGGGTGCAGACAGTGGGGGTGTGGGGTTGCGGGATCCATTCTTTGCCTTTTCTTTTCCCCTGTGTCCGCCACTACTCTTTTGGGTCCTCCTGAGATCTGTATCCTTTTCCTCACTGCTTCTGTACACCCCATCATAACACTTAACTACCTCGAGGGTAATGCGTTTCTTTGTCTTTTTCTACCAAATAGGTAGAACCTTGAAGTCAGGACACCGGGTTTGTGCCGCTCACCGCTGTATCCCCAGGACCTGGCACCCAGGAAGCGCTCAGAACATGTTGATTGAATTCATGGAAAATGTACATACAGGTTTTTAGAGCTATCTTTAAGGCTGGTAACATCCCTAGAGGGTGGTATTACTATTCTCCTTCTAGAATGGGGAGACTGAGATGCAGAGAAACGCTGTCACTTGGGACATGCTTACATCACTGGACCTCAGATCCCTACACAGCGGTGCCCTGTGGAGTGTCCGGGCCTGAGTTTCCCATCTATCAAAAGGGAGTGGATTAGATCAGATGGGTTAGAAGGTGAATCGTTTCAATGAACAAGGTGCACCGAGCGCTGTGTTTGGCAGTACGAGTGAGACAGCCCTGCCTTCGTGTTACAGTCCTGGTAGCCTGCAGCGCCCTCTCCCTCTCTGACCACCCCCTCCCCCCCAGTCACAGCGGAAGTTAAAAGCACTCTGCTCAAACCAGTGTACCTTGCCCACTTCTGAGGGTTTTGCGGGCATGTGGGAGGATTTTCCTGGGGGAGCCACAGGGGTTATCATTAAGCAAACTGACTTGAGCAGGCACGCTGTTCTGGGGGGAGGGCAGTACTTGGGAACCTCCACCTCCCAAGAGAGTCGTTTTGATTGCAGAGTGGTCTCTGATATGGGATAGGGGAGAGAGCTTCCTCTGACAGAGGAGGATGTAGGAGCTGCTCCTGGAGTTGGGTGGGGGAGGGTTAATCGACCAAAGAAATGCTGAGATCCTGGGCAGTCAGATCCAGGTGTGCAGAGGAGCCAGCTTGGTGGCACAGTGAGTTCTCCCTGTGTCTCTGTCTTCACATGTCCTTCTTATAAGGATGCCAGTCATTGGATTTAGGGCCCACTCTAATCCAGTATGACCTCATCTTAACGTCATTACATCAGCAAAGACCCTATTTCCAAATCAGGTTACATTCACGGGTACTGGTGGTTACGGTTCCAACATATCATTTTTGCAGTCACAGTGCAACCCACAACCAGACCCAATATGGAAAGACCATTCTGGTCAGAGGGAAGCAGAGCAGGGGCCCTGAAGCTGCACAGGGTAGGTTACCCTCCTAGCTGCCCACTGCTCTTTCGGGGCTTCTCTCCAGCTCTTCTCAGTTCCTGGTACCTGGCAGCTGCCTAAACAGAGCCAGGAGGGAGCTGACCCCCTGGATATCAAGCCTCTCCTTCCAGCAGACCCTGCTCAGCCTGGGACCCTGCGGAGAGCCCAGCCTGCCTTCCCTCCTCCCCCTGCCTGCCTGGCCCCCACCCCCAGCCCCACCTGCATCCCACATGCAAGACGGACAAGGACAATAAAAGCTGTTTCACAAGCAGGTGGTGATTAATTGCCAAGTTAATTAAAGAGGCAGTAATTACTCTCGGATTTCAGAGGAAGGAGTGATGTCTTAGGCAGGGGTGGGTGGTCAGCCTTCAGGTCTCCCTGAAGAGGTGGGGACAGAAGATAGAATTTGAAAAGCCAAGAAGAATAAACAAAAAACATTTTAAAAAACAAGCTTCAGTCTTAGCTATATAGCTATGGTTTTATTTGACAGAATCAGGTGATGGGCTTAGATGTTTAAGCCTGTCTCCGTACTTTCCCATCTTTGAAATATTTCATTAACAACAACCAAAAAAAAAGGCCACGGGGAAGTTAAATATTTCTAAACTCCAGTTTGGGATTTATAAATGTCCTCAAATACACGTTGCCTCAGTTTACACAGTGGAGAGGACCTTAAAATTATGTGTAAATCAAATCCCGTTTGCCCACCCTGTACATCTTAACGCAAGTGATGCTCTATCTTCATTTCTATTGATTTTCCCTGGCAGAGGCGCAGGATTCTTTGCTTTAAGTGTCAGGCTCTCTCTGTCAAGTAGTTAATGACCTATAAAGCACTTAAAACGTACTGGAGGAGATGCTATTTGGAGGGACCCCGTGGTGTACCCTCTCCTATTGTCAGTAATCACCCCTCATTTATTTGCGCTTATTGGTTTGGAATTTGCTATCAGGTTTCCCTAAAGTGGAGCCCACCAGGAAAGGTCCAATGCCATATGAACCCAGATGAGTGCTGGGGTTGGCACCCAGGGGCAGCAGCAGCAGCTGAGGAGGGAAAGAGACCTTTCCTTAAGAGCCTTTCACCACGGGTGCCCTGGTCACCTCTCAGCACACCTTCCCTGATTACCTCATTCCTCCTGCCGCTGTGGCCACCACAGTTTCTCCCCATCCTCTGTCTGCAGCCTCAACCTATCTCCTGAGTCCTGACCCATTCTCTCTGCTGCCTTCGGGACACCTCCCCCTGGTTGCCACCTGGATTTCCCCCCACGTTGCCTCTCTACTCCTGTACATCTGGTTCTGTTTACTGAAACCAGCCTCTGTCCACTGGATGGGGGCATGGACATCCCTTCACCCTTATGCCTTGAGGCCAGTAGGTCACCAGATCTTGTTGTCCCCTCTCCAAAGTGGCTCTAGAGTCTGCTTCCCTGCCCCAACGTCTACCTCCTCGGTCTCAGTCCCAGCCCCAAAGCTTTTGATTTTGGAGGCAGCAGCCTCCAAATGGAACAGGCCACCCTCCCCAGAGCCACTCAATCGAGTTGCTGCCTAAAGAATGATGTAGGGGATTTCGCTCTCCTGTTGCCCAAGCTCTGTGGGCTCCTCAGCCTCAGCCTGGTATCCAAGGCCCTTCATGACCTGGGCCTGGTGTCATCTCTCCAGGCTCCTCCCAGTGCTTCACCTTTCCTGCCATCTCACTCCTTCCATCTTCAGGCCTTTGCTCATAATATTCTCTACCTGGAGTGCCCTCATCCTTCAAGGGCACCTCTTCCAGGAAGCCTTCCTTGGTTTGCTCAGGCACAGTTACCACCCTTCTTGAAGATCCCATAGCCCTTCCCACGATGTGTTTTCCGTGGGTTACTGTGTCTGCCTGTCTTGTCACTCATTCAGGGACATTTACCAAGTGTCCACCAGGAGAGGAGTTGTTGGGAGCATGAGCCCTGCTATCAGACAGGCCCAAATTCAAATCCGGCTTTGCCCCTTGCCAGCTAAGTGACCTCAGGCATTCACTGCCCCTCTCTGAGCCTCAGTTTCCTCCTCTGCCATGCCCTAGAGCTGGTGCATGTCCTTGGGCAACTGGAGGATGACGCCAACCTGGCAAGGTCAGTGCTGGGAGTGAGAGGAGAGGCCAAGGCTGGGGTGAGCAAAGAAGCTGTGGCTGCAGCAACCTCCAGGGTCAGAGCCATGAGGAGGCATCACAAGGAGCACAGAGTGGGAGTGAGCCACTGACTGGGGGTGGTGGTGGTGGGGTGACTAGGACGCTGAATCGGCTCTTCCAGGAGGAAAAGTATATCCGACTCCTAGATTGCTATAACCAGTTGCCACAAGCTTGGTGGCTCAAAACAGTATACACTTTTCCTCTTACAGTTCTGGAGGCCAGAAATCCAAAATCAGTTTCAGTAGGCTGAAACCAAGGTGTCTGCAGGGCCATGCCACTTCAGAGGCTTTGAGGAGAGCCTGTTTTGTTGCCCTTTCCAGCTTCTAGAGCTGCATTCCTTGGCTCAGGGCCCCTACGTCCAGCTTCAAAGCCTGCAAGGTAGCATCTTCAAATCTCTTTTTCTCCTTCCATCATCACATTGCCTTCCGCCTTCTGTCTGTAATCTCCCTCTGCATCCCTCTTATAAAGACACTTGTGATTGTAATAATCCAGGATAATCTCCCCATTTTAAAATCCTTAATCACAAGTACAAAGTCTTTGCCATATAAGGTAATATTCACAGGTTCCAGGAATTAGGAGGTGGACATCTTGTGGGTGGGGGGGCATTATTCAACCTATCACAGAAGGCAACCAAGCGAAGCGGTTCAGATCACTGACTCTGAAGCCATTTCTGGGGGCTTGAACTCAGTGGCACCATTTGCCAGCTTCCTGGCTTTGGGCAAGTTGCTACATCTCTGATACTGTTTCCTCGTCTATAAAATGGGAACAGGGCCTAGCTCCAGACAAGAATTCAGTAGGCATTTAAGTATCTGTTGGGCTGAGGGAGCTGCATGGGCCATGGCCTGGAGGTTAAGAAAGACCCCAGAAGGGCCCTTCTGTAGAAAGAAGGGACGAAGGGCAGGAAAGGGAACAAGGCAGGGCAGGCTGGGGTGGAGGAATGAGGGTGGAGCCGGGCCATGTCCCAGGGAGGAGGGAGAGAGAGAGAGAGAGAGTGTGTGTGTGTGTGAGTGTGAGTGTGTGTGTGTGTGTGTGAGTGTGTGTGCGTGTGTGAGTGTGTGTGTGCAGGGCAGTTTTAGGATGGAGCAGCCTAAGGCTCTCTTTAGTCTCCAGCTCTGGGCTTGAACCCAGAAAGAAGACAACAGCGTCCTGAAACACTGAGATGTGGGGTAGGAGTGCAGGCCAAGGGGCCAGACTAGCCTGGGGTCAACTCCCTCCTCGGCCCCTCCCAGCTTCCTGCCCTTATCCAGGGAAGCTGGGATCACCCGCGGGCACAGGCTGAGGGAGGCTGAGGCATGGGAGCTCAGGACTTGCTTTGTATCGCTACAGTTACCATTTTTCTTTCTGGACCTGGGCACTCGGCTCCAGAATCTCCCTCCCCGGGGACTCACTGCACAGACTTGTTCTAACAGATCCGAGGGGGCCACCAGCAATCTTGCCCCCCCCCAAAAGGCACCCCCCCCATAGGAAGCAGTAGGCTGTGGGGCTGCAGGAGGAAGGTGGGGGGCATTTGAAGCTGGGTCTTGACTGGTTCCCAGGAAGCCAGAGTAGGGGACCTTCTAAAGGCCTGAGTACCCTGAGCCTTCCTTACCAAGCCAGCTGCTCTCAGGGAGATTGTGACCTAGCCTGGACACTAGGGACCCACAGGGCTTCATCAGTGTTCCCACCCAGCACTCCCCACTGAGCTTAGTCCTGCTGGCTGCTTGGAAGTTCCCAGGCCCCGCATGGTCAGGGCTGTCTGGCCTGGCCTACAAGCCCCTGAGGCAGGACACTGCTGAGTCGGCTGAGACATCCCCCTGGCAGTGACAGAGGCTTCTGGGATCAATTAGCAGGACCACCCTAACAGGGCTCACGGCCCCTGATGTGAGCTCCACAGGCACACATCAGCATCATCGACTGATCGGAGCCCCTAACAGCCTCCACGGCCCGGAGGTGAAGCGAGGGGCCGCCGCTGGCCTGTCTGATGTGCCAGGGCTTGGCCTCCAACAATCCAGCACAGAGCTTGCCCCTTCCCATCAGGCGATAGGGCGCTGCCTTTTCACCACTTGCACTTTCATGGCCCTATCCTGGTGGTGCGATGCAGCTACATGTCTTTCTCAATTTTCACGTACATAAAATGGGTCACCTACTAATTAAAGATCGCTTTCTGGAAATCTGGGAGAAAAATCATTCTCCCTTTTTCAGCAAGAATCAGCACTAAATCACCCGCAAAGGAACAGCTGGATTTATTCTTGAAACAAATGGCTCTTGGGTCCCTGCTATGAGTCAGGCAGAAAGAGAGTCGAGTAAGGTATCTGCCACGCTCAGAGAGCTCAGACCCTCCTGGGGATGTGTGTGAACTGATTCAATGCAAGGAGGTCAGAGCAGTCAGAGAGATGAAGAAACTGCTTGGTGGGGGGAGGGAGTTTTAGGGAAGGCTTCGTGGAGGAGGTGGCATTTGAGCAGGAATTCCTGCTCAGGGTCAGAGGTGGGGAGTTTGGCACCAGGGGGAACAGCAGCCATGATTGGAGCATGGACAGGACTTGGGGTGACTTTGGGCCAGTGGGAGCTGGTCAGAAAGGAGGCTGATGGACTCCATGAGGACAGAACTGTCTGTCTCTTATCCCAGCCCCAGCACAGGGCCTGGCACATAGTCGGAGCTGAACAAATGTCGAAAGAATGAAGGGATTGTAAGAGCCCTGTAGACAGGTCTGAGGGGTCAAGCCTCCAACCTGTGGACAGTGGAAGCCACTATGAGGTTTTGTACAGGTTGTAAGGTAGGGGTCCTGCTTCATCCTTTTGCATGTGGATGTCCATTTCTCCCAGCGCTATTAGTTGAAGAGACTTGTTTTTCCCCATTGAATTATCTTGGCCTGTTTATTGAAACGAATTGACCATAAACGTAAAACTACTGCAGGGTTTTGAGAGGGGAGTAACATGGTCAGATCTGTGCTATAGGAAGATCAATTTGGTGGCAGAAACTGGGAAGGGCTGGAAAGAGGAGGGGTTGGAGACTAGATGGGTGGGCTCGAGGGAGGAAGGAAGGGGGAACTAGGGAGAAAAGCAGTCCCCAGATCAGCCGGGGTGCATGGTGGGGAGCCAGGTACAGGGCTGTGCCGGAATGTGACCTGCGGCGGGGCCTGTGGCACTCACTGGAGAAGTGGGATGGGGCGGGTAAGGGGGTGACAGAGAAAAAGCCTGTGCTCCTCAGCCCCTCAATGTCCCAGAGTGGTAAAATTAAACCCTCTCTAGATATGCCAGTGCGAGTAGGTTTTCAGGCAACGAGAGGATTGTAAATGCAAAACAATGCCAATTACAGCAGCATTACCCCAGATTATAAAGCTTCTAAGAAGCAGCTCACACCTCCAGGCGTGCTGTGCCTGGAAATTTCCAGGGGAGGCTTGGGATCTAAACATCCAGGCTGCCTGAGGCCAGGCCCCACAGTGGGTGTGGGTAGCTGGGCAGGCCTGGCCCCGTCACTCCTACTGACCTACCTTCATTTCCCCAAGGAAATAGACCACTGACGGGCAAGAAGACACCCCCCGCGTCCCCACAATTCTGAGCAATATTCATAAGGAAATTTGTCCCTTCATGGGCCCCCCAGCCAGGGGGGCACAGAGTCCCTCCATGGCTCTTTCTGCCTCCCCCCCACTGCCCTTTGCCTGCACACAGTTGGAACCAGCCCAGCGCTGCCCCTTCTGTGCTACATGACCTTTAGCTGGTTGTGTTTTCAGGATTAAATGAGATCTTGTAGATAAAGAGTCTGAACAACAGAAACCAGTGCAACCTCCATGCACGACGATTTGGCAGAGTCCATTAAAATAGGAAATGTCCGCGCCCCGGGCCCCAGCGATTTCTTCTCGCCATTTCCTGCAGAGAAGGTTTTGCAGATGCGTCCAAGGGTGTTCCCTGCAGCACCTTCTGTGAGGTTAGAAAATCATAAACAACTGAAAGGGGCATTAACAGGGGCCTGATTAAATTAGGATCCATCAGTCCTGTGGAATCCTTTGCTGTAATTAAAGAGTCTGGCAGTTCCCGTGTGCTGTCACCGGCAGATCCCCACCACGTGGGACTGCATGAACAAAGCAAGAGCAAATAACACCTACAGATGATTCCATTTAAGCTTTTCAGAACCCCACACAAACACTAGATATTTTATGTTTGTCTATGTGCATATATGTATGTAGATGCAATAAGAACAGCCCGGAAGAAAATATGCCCCGATGACCCAGGGTTGCCTCTGGGGAGGGGATTGGGATGGAGGCTGGGAGGTGGCAGGAACATCAAAGAGAATTTCGCTTTGCTGTAGTGTCTACGTGTTTTACTGCAGTACATGCCTGTGTCCCCTGCAGAGATACACACATACAAAACACACGCCAACACCAAGTGCAGAGAATAGTAACGGTTAGCCTGACCCACGCGCCATCAAGGCTCAGAGGCCACAATTCTGACTGCAGGTCAAGGAAGGCACCTAGGAAGGAAGGTGTCTCAGTGCCTCCTGCCACTGTCCGCAGCTCTTAAGAGTCTGGATTCAGGTCTGGCGAAGCCCGTCAGGTGGGCAAATGACATACCCCGGCGTGCGGGAGGGATGCGCTCTGTTAGCCTGGCTGGGCCAAGGCCCCGGCCCCTCTCCTGGCTGAGCGTTCTGCCAAGAAAACTCTTGAACTACATAAAAATCCATCCTGGAAATCCGAGAGCCATCCTTAGAACGGAGCATAACCTTTCAATTAGAATGGGGAAAAAAAGGCAGGTTTGCCTGTAACTTGATATCAGGTGAGTGAGGCCCGGTGGCCAAAATGCAACGACTGCGTCTGGCCGTGGCCCCCACGCCAAGGTCCTGCCATGTGCTGTGAAGGGGACCCCAGCCCCACCAAGGTTTCCAGTGTAACCAGCACGTGTTCCCATGGAAACTCTGCTTTGCAGAATCCTTTGGAAATTGTTTCCGAGGAGGGGGAACCGCTTCCCACACCCGCTTTGCATTCCTGGGTTTGGTTTCCAGGGATGATTTTCTCCAAGTGCTGAGAGGGGCAGGAGCAGGAGGGAGGGCTGGAGGCTGAAACCTGCTCGAAGGGGCAGAATGGCCATTTCTAAGTCGCTACCCTGGAGAGGCCAGTGGAGGCTGAGGGTGTCAGCAGTGGGTGAGATGTTTCAGATGCCCAGAGGCCTGGAAGAGGGTGGCAGGGGTGTGACCTAGAGATGGTAGGGAATCCCAGGTCAGAGCTAGGGCGGGTCAGGCAGAAAGAAGCATAGGCTGAGACCGTGACATACATGTCCACCCCCCTGTGGTGAGGCTGGGGCGGGGTCCGGACAGGAGGAAGCAGTGCCCGAGGCCTGGCCATCAGGGGCTGCCAGGGGCTTCTGCTACAAGCTCCAGGGCCAGGGGTCCACCCTCAGGATGGCTGCCATCCACCCTGCTGGTCTAAGGCTCCCCTTCACCTGGGTCTCACCTGTTGCTCCTCAGCCTGCAGGGGGCCAAAGAAGGGGGTCCCCACCTCCAGGGAGGCCTGCCCCTCATTTAGCAGATTCCCTCCGCACTGCCCAGTGGCAGCCTGTTTTGCCTGAAGGATGAGTGGAGAAGGAAATACACACCCGCTGAGCCTCTGCAGGGCAGGGAGTTCCCCATCTGTCCTCTCTGAGTAACACTCAGCGACTTGATTGTTACTGAAGCCAAGGCTCAGGTGGACATGGCTTCTGGGAGGTGGAGCTGGGATTCGAGAGAGGCCAGCGGCCACCCAGCCCCAGATGACCCCCAAGGGCGGTTCCTCTCTCTTCTCTCCTCTGCCCACTCAGAGTCCATGCAAACCTGCCCTCCAGGAGCTCAGTTCGAGTCCCCTCTGCCCCCTCCTCCTCCCTCGTGGCCACCTGCACCCCCTGCAGTCATCTGCCACCCCTCACCCCTGCACCAGCCCATCTCCGCAGGCTCCCAGTCCCGGGGGCTGGGGAAGGAGGGGTGCTTAGTCTTCTTGGCTCCGTACTGGGCGTCCCAGAACGTTCTCCTCTGGGGGTCACCCCTTCCACCTTGACCCTCCTCCCTGCCTCTCTCCTTGCTCGCTGAAGACCTCAGCGCCTGCCCAGCCTTGCCCTGAACTGAGCTCGGTCACCACACTTGACAACGTCTGTGTCCACAAGAGGGGCGATGAGTTGGTCCCTGAGGGCCTCACAGGCCGCAGGGAAGAGTTGGGATTTTGTTCCAAGTGAGGTGGGAACAGTGGGGGGTTTTGAACACGGGGAGGGCCATGGTCCTGTGTAGGTCTCATCAGGATCCTTTGCTTCGTGGAGAGGGGACTGCAGGGGGCTGGGCCAGGGCGGGGGGCGCAGTCTCTCCAGGCTCCCCGCACTACCCCAGGGGCCAACTGGAAAAGGCTGATTCCCAGCCTGAGGGTCCGGGGCCAGGGGCTGAGGACGCTCTGGGGCCCAGCGAGGCGGCCTCGTCCTGTCTTGCTGCCTTTGGTCTTCCCTGGAGAGGCTCCGCTGCATGCTGAGCGGCCTGCCTCCCTCACCCGGCCCCCAGCCCCGGCCTCTGCCTCAGGCTGACAGAGTCAGGGGCCTGGAAGGCAGCTTCGCCTCCCTAAACAGGCTAGGAGTTCGTTAAACTGCCTTCTGGCGAGCGGGGGCCTCTCCCCGCAGCCCCGTGTTCCCGCTCAGAGCCCTCCTTGCCGTGTGCTCCAAGGCCAGGCTCAGAACCAAGCTGAGATGCTGTGAACCGTGCCACAGGCCCAAGGGGGCCACACACAGCCCTAGCGGAGGGGCTGGGGCTTCTTCCTGACGTCAGCCCAGGCCCACCCTGCCGGCCCCAGCCCTTACCCTGCGGGGAAGCCGACCTGCAGGGCTGAAGGTGCTACCCACAAACCAGCCGGGGGTCTGGCCGGGGCCTGCGCCTCGGGCCACCACCCTCCTGGGCACATTGGGGTTTGTGTGAGAGGGCACCTGAGGGACCTCTGGGGACAGCACTGGGTGTGTGTGGAGGGAAGACTGGCCTGCCCATTGCACGAATGACCAAATAGTGGAAAGCAAGGGAGGGATGGGGGACAGCAGGGGAGGGAGGGCTCAGAGCCTGACAGCCTGGGTGAGCCCACCCTTAGCCCTGGTCTGCCTGTGAGGTAGGTTACAGTGTGGGGCTGCCATGAGGTGAAAGGAGGGGTAACGTGAACACTCGAGCAGCAGAAATGGCTCAGGGTCAGACACTGAGGGGCCATGGGGCCTGAGCTTCTGCAGCACAAAGGGACCCCTCCGCCCTTCCCAGGGGAAGGCCCAAGAACTAGAGCTACGCAGCTGGACCACGACGGAGAGGGCGGGCCTCCAGGCAGCTGGGACCAGGCCCGGGGCAAGGAGGGAAGGGGCCGGGCTGGCCTCGATCCCCAGGAGCTGGGGCTGGGGCATAAGGCAGACAAAGACAGAGGAGGTGGGAGGGGCCGAGATAGGCCAGGTGGAGGGGCTCCGGAACTGGGCTGTAGGTAGACCAGGAGCAGCGAGGCCCTGAGGCTGGGGAAGGTTTGAGGTGGTGGTGAGCAGGGCGTGGTGAGGAAGCAGTTGGCACACAGAGCGTAGGCGGCCAGGCTGATGGGAAACAACCTTGGGGTCCTTGCTGGGGGAGGCAGAGAGCTCCTTGCATGTGCCCGGACCCTTGCAGTCCCAGGCCCCCACTGAGCCGCCTCCCCGGCCTCCAGCTCTGTCCCTGAGCCCAGCCCAGCCTCTGCATGGTTCATTCTTGCCCACGCCCCATACCCCCCACGCCATCCCCCTGATCTACTTTGTGTGGTCGCCTTGTGCCTTTGGCCTAGTTGGGCGGGGGGCGGGGAGACGGGGGCCATTTGCCTAGTTGCTCCTTTATTCATCTATGCTGGGACCCCTGCGCACACGGTACTGACAAGGGTCCCTGGCGGGAACCTCCTGGTGGTTCAGGCTGGTGCAAGAAAGCCCGTGTGTCTAGAGAGGGTAAGAAGGGCTCTGGGTGG
>NW_020172451.1:6592929-6608959 GCF_003031525.2 Neophocaena asiaeorientalis asiaeorientalis | reverse complement strand
GGCGGGTGTGGCCGGGCTGCAGAATGGGGGGGTGGGGTGGGGCCAGCCAAGGCAAGAGGGCACCCTCTTAAATGTGGCGGTGAGGTGATGGGGCACCCCTGGGGCCTCGCTCCTGGTACAGATCAAGTCCTTTGGAGGGAGAGGCTGCCCCAGGGCCTCTGATCCAGGGCAAGACCCCTGGGCAGGCAGAGCTTGTCCTAGAGATTTTCATAGACCAGGTTAAATTCACCGTCACCCTCAAATCTATGTTGTTTCTCCTGGAAAAAAAATAAAAATAAAAAAAGAAATAAAAAACAGTAGGGAGGGAAAAGAACAAACTTGCACAACTTTAGTTTTAGGCAGAGGCAGACAAACAGATGGCTTCCCAAGTAGCTTTGACAGGGAGACCTGTCCTTGTGCCCAAGCCCACCGCACCAGCCTCTTCTCCCATCATTCCAGCCCATGCCTGCTCTCTGCCCTCCAACTCCACAGACCTCTTCTTTCCTGCCTTGGGCCTCCCCAGGTGCTCTTCCCTCTGCCTGGCGTGCTCTCTCCATCCTACCTGTTCCCTGGCTACCTCCTCCTCACTCTGCACCCCCGAGAGCCCCCTTCCCAGCTCTGGCCTAGTCCCTCCCCAGAGCCCACCCTTCACAGGGGGCTACAAATGTCTCTGTGTGTTTGTAAGATCAGTGACCCTGTCCCTGCAGACCCAAGGATCCTGGAGGGCCAGAACATTTCTAGTCGTCCTGCCAGGACTTCAGGGCCTGGCACATGGTGGGCACTGCCTAGGACGGCCCAGACATCCTTGGGGAAGCCCTGCCTCCAATCAGAGCCTAGTTCAGGGATGAGTATACAAAGGGCTTTGAGAATAGGAGATTCAACAAACAGAGTCAGCCTGGGCCATCGGGGCCAAGCACTTGCTCCCCTCACTTCCTGATGGCTTTTCCAAGGTGCCTACCCACAGCCCTTGAGCTCCTGAATCCAACCTTGCACTTGACGGTGTCCAAAGCTCTGGTGTAGATGCTACTTAACTTGGAACTCATTTGAATTCAGGGGCAGTTGATTTTGCAGTAAAGTGTCACTCATCCACCTTACAGATGGGCAGACTGAGGTTTAAGAGAGAATCATGATCGGGACTTCCCCGGTGGCTCAGCGGTTAAGAACCCGCTGGCCAGTGCAGGGGACACGGGTGTGAGCCCTGGTCCGGGAAGATCCCACATGCTGCGGAGTAACTAAGCCCATGAGCCACAACTACTGAAGCCCGCGCTCCTGGAGCCCGTGCTCCGCAGCAGAAGCCACCGCAGTGAGAAGCCCGCGCACCGCAATGAAGAGCAGCCCCCGCTCGCTGCAACTAGAGAAAGCCCGCGTGCAGCAACGAAGACCCATCGCATCCGTAAATAAATAAATACATGTATTTTAAAAGAGAGAGAGAGAGAGAGAGAGAGAGAGAATCATGATCAAGTGATGTGCCTTAGGCCCCATCGTGATAATAACGAAGCCCCGTCCAGACCCTCCCAGGCTGGCATCAGTGTAGACTCCAGCTCCCGGCTTTAGCCACCTTCAGCCTGGGGGGAGCTAGAAGCCAAACACCCCTGCTTTACCGGCCAGTGTAGACACTATGCCGTGCCCAGCGGTAGTTACGATTGCTCATCTTGCACGGCGCCTACGGGGTCCCAGTACGACATTTGATCCTCATGGCAAATCTAGGAGGTGAGTGCTGTTAGGCTCCTCAGTTTGCAGCCGAGGAGAAGCAGGCACAGAGCTTAGCCCCTTGGCCAGGGCTGCACAGCTGGTAAGGGGTGGAGCAGGGGTTCAAATCTACCAGACCTCCTAACCACTAGGCCAGCTGCCTTGGAGAGAGGGCTCTGATTCAGCCGCAGGTGGCTCACTCCTCTGGTCCTATTTACCCATTTCCCAGATGAGGAACGGGACAAATGGAGTAAGACGAGGCTCGCTGCCCAGCCCCTGCGTACCTGGGAGAGCAGGTCCTGGTTGGAGGGCGGGCTGCTGGCCTCACTTTGGATGCAGTCGTAGACCTCGGTCTCTCGGCGCTGCAGGTCCTGCAAGAGACGTGGGAGGGTCAGAGAAAGGTGAACAGAGGGGCAGGGCCCCGGCCGCAGCGGCCTGCTATACCTCCCTGCCGCCCGAGGGAGCCCAGGGGCCGGGCAGACCTGTGAGGGGACACCCACCACCCCCAGCCTCGCCACTCGCAGTCACACGGCTGCACCTGTGCACCTGTCGTTCCCTCTCGGAGCCATCTTACCCCTTCCCCGCTGGTACAGTGCCACTCCTCTCTGTGCCCCTTGCCAGCCCCTCATATCACCTCAAGGCTCTAGCAGAGCCTGTGCTCAGCCCGGTGGGCTCTCCAGGCCCCCAGGTAGCTGGCAAGAGGAAGGGCCCAGGCCCCCCCCCTCACCATCCCTGCCTGTCCTTAGGTCCTTTGGTGCAGCCAGCAGCCCCCAGATGTGACTCCCGTGGCCAAGGCTTCAATAGGATGCTCTCCTGTCATCCCCCCCTCACTCCCCTGGGCCAAAGCCCTGTCCCTGTGAGGGTCCCACCCACGCATCCACCCCCGTTGGTCTCCCTTCACCTCTCACCCCAGCCTGTGCTCACAGATGACCTAGGTACCCACTGGAGTCACACTCCTTTCCCACAGCTGTGCTTGGTTTGTTGCTGGGTCACTGTAGCTGTAGTTGGCACACTTGGAGAACAGCACCAAATGAGCTATGATGAGGGGGCTCCTCGCTCAGCTAGATGTGTGTCTTAGGGCCAAACTCACTCTTGGCCCAGCTATGAACAGCCTGACCAGAGGCCTCAGGATGGTAGAAAGAGACGGAGCTTTGAAATCAGACAAGCCTAGGTTCAACTCTCAGCTCTGACACCTGCCAGCTATGGGCAACCCCGGGACCTCCCTGTGCCTCAGTTTCCTCATCTGTAAATGGGAATAATTGTGTCTCTCTTTCAGGCTCAACGGATGATTAAATGAGATATTGTACATAAAGGGCCCAACAGAGGGTCTGGCGAATCACAGGTGCTTAATAACTGTTGAATGGTCATCAAGGGAGGCTTGATGCCTCCCTCCCCTCTCTGCGGTCACAGCCTGGACCCTTCCTCAGACCCTGATGGGCACCGGGGTCCCAGGCAAGGGGCAGATGCTGCTCCTTGGGGGATGTCGGAACAGAGCTACTAACAGCCTAAGCAAGAGGCAGGAACCTTTCCTTCCCACGTGTACATGTCATATGGATGCCGGCTGCTTGCCAAGGAGGTGGTTTCCCTGGCAACAGGCAAGCAGGGGTTGCCGAGGCAGGCTGGAGAGACAGGTGGTGCTCTGAGGCAAGAGAAGGGAGGGGAGGTGGGGTGGGGGGAAGGAGGCTCCGAGAGGCAGCGGGGCATGAAAACCTGTGTAATAAACCATTTGGCACTTGGGAGACCCTCACTTCAAGGGCATCACACACAGGGATGGCAAGGCTGCCCTAGGGACCTCTGCATCAGAAAGAGGGAGGGTCAGGACATCTGTGGTGGCACAGTGGTTAACAATCCACCTGCCAGTACAGGGGACACGGGTTCGAGCCCTGGTCCGGGAAGATCCCACATGCTGCAGAGCAGCTAAGCCCATGCGCCACAATTACTGAGCCTGCGCTCTAGAGCCCGTGAGCCACAACTACTGAGCCCGCGAGCCACAACTACTGAGCCCACGTGCCACAACTACTGAGGCCCGTGCGCCTAGAGCCTGTGCTCTGCAACAAGAGAAGCCACTGCAACGAGAAGCCTGCGCACCACAACCAAGAGTAGCCCCTGCTCGCCGCAACTAGAGAAAAAGCCCGCATGCAGCAACGAAGACCCAACGCAGCCAAACATAAATAAAAATTTAAATTAAAAAAAAAGAAAAAGAAAGAGGGAGTGTCTTGGAAGGGGTGCTCCCAACCTGCCTCTGGGTAAGGAAGCGGGCAAGGCTGTCCCAGGGAGGAGCCCAAATTCTGGTGAAAGGCATTTTCCAAGGCCTGCTCTGGCCTGTTGGGCTTTTATGCCTGCCCAGAGCACCAACCACTGCAGGCAAGCCTGGCACACGGGATGGGAATCTGCTCCTCAGCAGCCCTGGGCCTCCACCGCCTGTCCGCCCAGACCTGGATCCACAGATCTGACAGCCCCCCAAGCTGGATGCTTCTGGTCACAGAGTGAAGGGAGAAAAAGGGCCTCCTGGCTGACATGTCAGCAGGAGAACAGATCTCGGGTCCCACAGATGGTTCCCTTCTCCCTCGTGTCCAGTCCACGCGGGCTGCCCACCACGCATTAGCCCAGAGAGGCCCAGAGATGTCTCAGGTCACACAGCCCCTCCCGCCCTTCACTCCGTGTGCTCCCACTGGCCTGGGCCCCACACTGCGGGGCGGGGGGGTGGGTCATGCTGTGGGTGGGAGCAGCTGCAGGGCTGAGGGCAGGGGAGGCTGCAGAAGTTGCTGCCCATTAGCAGCTGCTGAGTGAAGCCTCTGACAAGCCCTGACCTGCTGGGTTGCATTCGCATGCAGGGAGTGACCTGCATCACCAGGCTGTGAAGTGCAGGGCAGCCTTGTCAACAGGATACCTCCTTGGCCTTGCTTGCTGGTGATGGGGACTGCCTCCCACAGGGTACGCCTGTGGGGAGAAGGCCAGGCCTCTGAACGGGCTGGGCTGGGCTGTACTGGGATACGGGTCTGGGATCCAGGCCCTCTGAGCCCTCTGCCTCCTGCTGCCCAGTATGGGCAGTGATGCTGGGCTGAGTGGTCACCAGCCCTGGCAGAGGCGTGAAGTCCGTGCCAAGGCCTTTGTCCAGGTGGGCTGAGGCCAGAGCTGAAGTCAGCCGCCCTGGGCCAGGACCTAATCTGAGGGTCCTGGACATTGGTCCCCCTGTAATACCCACCCCTGTCACCAAGGAAACACAAGAGCTGTGGTCTCACGGACACCTGCATGTTGAGGTTTGCATGATGCCCTCTGCGGGGCAGACGGCTGAGACCTGGGGGCCTTGTTCAGCAAGGAGTGGTACTCAGGAGAGACGGAGCACCTCTGCTCTAGGTCAAGGTCCTGGCGTGTGTGAAGTAAACGGCCCACGGCAGTGACAGGAGTCTGGTGAAGCAGGGCTGGGTTTGGCCTCCAATGAAGGCCTCTCGTGCCAGGCTGAGGAGCTGGCAATGGGGAGCCCCTGGAGGTTTCTGAGTGGGAAGCAACAGCATCAGTGGTGTGTCGGAAAGGCCCCTCCTGCTGCCGTGAGGCGTGGGAGGGCTGGAGGCTGACAGCAAGAATGAGGCGCTGGGCCAGGCAGAGGCTGGAACACAGCTGGGTGGGGGGGCGGTGTCCAGATGCTTCTGGGGAGCGTGAAACTACAATGCTGATGCCCCACGTTCGCCATGGAGCACCTACTCTGTACCCAGCACCGAGCCCCAGGGAACCCCAGCCAGCTGGGAGCTAAGAACAGACCTCCACTCAGCTGATCGCTGAGCACCTACTACGTGCCAGGCACTGGGCTGGTGCGGGGGAGGGCGCCAGGCAGACCACGATCAGAAAGAAATCGGTGGCCGTAAGTGCCACGGAGAGACCCAGAGAAGGAAGATGGGGATGTTGGCTCATGGAGAGGGTGGGGAGGTCAGAAAGGCCTCCCTGCAAAGGTGCCTCTGAGCAGAGAGCTGGGGAGTGAGACAGCAGCCCCTGGACGGCTCCAGAAAGGACACTGTAGAGGGGAGGGTGCAGCCAACACCAAGGCCCCCCTGCGGGGTGGGCATGGGGGGCAAGCCTGGTGCATCTGGAGAACATCAAGGAGGCCAGTGTGCCTGGAGCGAGTGAGTGAGGGGAGAGACAGTGGGAGGGCCTGTGGGCAGAGCTCTCAGAGACCACTGTCAGGGCTCCGGTGTTGACCCTGAGTGAGACAGAATCTATCTCACTAGACGGCCGAGGTGGTCATGAGAACGTGATCCGCAGACCTCCAACTCCAGGGATCAGCATCGACCCGGGGCCCCAGCTGCTGGGCTCTGAAACCCATCATTACATGTGCACAGAGGGCCCCCCCCCCCGCCACCGTGGGCTACCGCCAGCCAATGGCTGAGCTCAGCAGGGATGCCGTCACAGCCTCCCGCCCTGGGAGACCTGGGACTCCTCTGACTGGGCTCCCCATGGCCTGCTGAAGCTTCCCTAGATGGTGCGGTGGTCGATGCATCCTCTCTGCCTCTCTTCACCCTTTCCTTTACCCAGGATGAGATCTGCAAGAGTCTGATGACTCTCCCAGTCTTCTCCATTTTCTCTCACAGGTGGTTTCCCTAATAAAACTATCACACATTTACCCCCGTCTTGGTGTCTGCTTCTCGGGGGACCTAGACTCACCAAGGGCTCTGAGCAGAGCGGGATGTGATCTGTGTTTGGGTGGGATCACTCCGCTGCTCCTGGGTGGAGCACAGACTGTGGGGCAAGGATAATAACGGGCCAGTTGATTAGAAACCAATTGCAGGACTCCAGGCACGAAATGGTGGTGGCTCCCACCAGCGTCAGCCCTGGAGGGGTGAGAAGGGCCAGGTTCTGGATATGTTCGCAATAAGATGTGCTGATGGATCCGATGTGAGCAGTGATGGGGGGAGAGAAGGAAAGGGCAATTTCAAAATGTTTAGCCTGAGCTAAACATCAGGGAGGATGGAGCAACCATTCACTGCATGAGGAGGACTGCGGGAAGAGGTACTTCGATGGGTAAAGAATTGGAGATTGGTCTGAGAGAGAAGCCGATACGCGGTCCAAATGCAGTTACTTCTGGTGTTCAGAGGAGGTGCCTGGGCTGGACGTATAAATTTGGGAGTTGTCAGAGTGTAGAGGGTCTCAAAACCTTGAGGCTGCTTCACCCCCAAGGAGGGGAGTGAAGATCAAAGAGAAAGGGCCCCAGGCCTGGACTCTAATGTTTAGAGGTCAGGATTTCTCTGGTTCCTAAGAAGGAACCAGGGATGCAGGCTGAGTCAGAGGGGCATTAGGAGAGAGTGGAATGTTCTGGAAGCAAGTAAAGAAAGTGTGTCTAGGAGGAGGGAGAGCTCGCTGGTGTCACACGCTGCTGCTCATCAGGAAGGAGGAAGACTGGGAACTGGCCACGGGGTTGAACAATGTGGAGGTCAACGGTGACCTTGAGAAGGAAGGCTTTGGGGGGCAGAAGGAAGAGGTGTGCAGAAAGCCTGACTGAGTGGGTTGGAAAGGAGAGACAGAAACTGAAGACAGGGAATTTTGACAGATCTGTTATAAGCAGTCGTCGAGAAAGGACAGGGTCACTGGAGGTGGCTGTGAGCTCAAGATAAAGAATTTAAAATAGAAGAAATCATAGCATGTTTGCAAACTGTAAATGTAATACTGTATCAGTAGCCCTATGTTAAAGGTTATGAAACCAAGACTCAGAAAGTTTAAGTAGCAGAACCTCTGAGCAAAAGAACTAGGCCTTGAACCCCAGTCTGTCTGGCTTACTCCAAATCCATGCTCCTTAATAGGTCAACTTGGGCTTCCCTGGTGGCACAGTGGTTGAGAGTCCGCCTGCCGATGCAGGGTACACGGGTTCGTGCCCCGGTCTGGGAGGATCCCACATGCCACGGAGCGACTAGGCCTGTGAGCCGTGGCCGCTGAGCCTGCGCGTCCGGAGCCTGTGCTCCTCAACGGGAGAGGCCACAACAGTGAGAGGCCCGCGTACCGCAAAAAAAAAAAAAAAAAAAGGTCAACTTTTCACACACAAAAAAACTGAAGTAGTACAGCTTTTTTTTCCTGTCACAATATATCATGAACATTTTTCCACGTGAATAAAAAGCAAAAATTGACATAATCAGAAGGAGAAATATACAATCTACAAGCAAATGGGCAGATTTTAACTCAATTCACTCAACATCTGATAGACAAAATAATCAATAAGGATATGGCATACTTTAGCAACACAATCAATAAACTTGACCTCACTGACACAGATAGAACACTCACTCAGCCATGCACAATGCAGACGAAATATAAGCCAACAATAAAGCAAGTCTCAAAAGACTTCGAAGGATTAAAATCCTACCGAATGTATTCTCTGATCACAGTGGAATTCGTGAGAAACAAAAAACAGAATGATAACTAAAAAACAAACGTTTGAAAATTAAGCAAAAGACTTTTAAATAACTCATGGGGCAAGTGGGAAATTTAAACTGAAAGACAACAAAACTATGACATATCAAAACTTGTGGGATACAACTAAAGCCATACTTAAAGGGAAGTTCATAACCTTAAGTGCATAAATTAGGAAAAAAGAAAGATTGAAAATCAGTGATCTAAGTATCCATCCAAAGAAAGTAGAGGAGAAGTATACAAAAATCCTTCCCTGGGCTTCCCTGTTGGCACAGTGGTTGAGAGTCTGCCTGCCGGTGCAGGGGGCGCGGGTTCGTGCCCCGGTCCGGGAAGATCCCACATGCTGCGGAGTGGCTGGGCCCGTGAGCCATGGCCGCTGAGCCTGCGCGTCCGGAGCCTGTGCTCCGCAACGGGAGAGGCCACAACAGTGAGAGGCCCGCGTATCGCAAAAAAAAAAAAAAAATCCTTCCCTGGATGTTGTCTACTGTCACCACTCTTGTTCACCATCACTGTCTGAGGCAGTGCGATAAAACAAACAGAAAAAGAAATAAAAGGTATGAAGATTAAAAAGGAAGAAATGAAACTTCCACTATTCATAGATGACATGACTAGGTTCATAGAAAATCCAAAGGAACTTACAGAGAAACTATTAGAATTAATTAGTGAATTCATCAAGGTTACTCTCTATATAAAGTCAATATACAAAAATCAATCGTATTTCTACACGCCAGCAATAGACAATTAGAAAATAAAATTAGGGACTCCCCTGGTGGTCCAGTGGGTAAGACTCCGCACTCCTAACGCAGGGGGCCCAGGTTCGATCCCTAGTCGGGGAACTAGATCTCACATGCATGCCGCAACTAATAAGCCCTCATGCCGCAACTAAGGAGTCCGCATGCCGCAAATAAGAAGCCTGCATGCTGCAACTAAGACCGAGCACAGCCAAAAATAAATGAATAAAATTAAAGAAAATTAAAATGGGGACAACACCCGTACCCTGAAGCCCTATTATGAGTATTGATGACATAACAGGTATAAAATCCTACAACAGTACCTGGCACGTAGTAGGTACTCAACAAATGACTTCGTGACATCATCATCACTCTTGTTAGTGTATTCTTATCTGCCCAGGTCCAACCCCAGCAGCTAGGGACTGGTCTCGAGGGCTAGCAGAGTCTGTGGCCTCCCTTCACATCTCCTTTCCAGCCCTAAAACCTTTTGAAGCCACCCTGCAACCTGGCAGGGCCTTTGAGCCTCTTCCTCACACTCCAGAGAAGTCTAAACACGGGCAAGAAAGATGTTCCATGCAAAAGTCTCTTCCATTAAAAGTAATCTTGGAGAAGGATATTTATTCATGTGAAAAGATGTTCATGAGATATTGTAACATGAACAAAACTAGCTGTACTACTCCAATTTTTTTAAAAAAAGTATGTGTGAGTGTGTGTAGGGGTCTCTTTGTATGTGTTTACAGAAAAGACTGGAAGGTACAGAGGTCAATGAGACTAGTGTTTATACTGGAAGAAGATAGGCTTAGGATGATGGTTATTTTCCTCTTTTTGATATATATAGAAAGATCTCGTGTGTGTGTGTGTGTGTGTGTGTGTGTGTGTGTGTGTGTACAGAGAGAGAGAAATATTTTCATTTAACAGTTGACACCAGAATTCCTCCTAGGGAAAATACCACGATGAGTTGCTGGGAGAGAAGAGAGAATATGGGGAAGTCTAGGGCCACGTGGGAAGCAGTGGCTGCTGGAAATTCCCTGGGGTGGAGGGGCTGAAGGCCCCATGAGAGCTGGCCGTGTTACGTTCTGTTTGGGGTTATGGGCGCTGCCCTGTAGGAATGCTGCCTTTGCCTCGTCCCCCTCTGCCTCATCCTCAGTAAACCGGACCATATTCTGAACACCCTCTGCGCGGGGTTTTATGGACATCGAGGAAGGACCTGAGTTTCACGTATGAGTCAGGGTGGTGGGGACAGGAACAGCTACAGCACATACAGGCAGAGTCCCGGAACATGCCCTTGGAGGACCTGCAGGACCCAGACATGGCTGTGCACCTCCCAGGTGCTGAGTCAAGACCGCTACCTGGTGGCTGGAGGCCCCGTGGAGTTGAGACCCCAGCTGACACTGGGTGGCATTTATTCTTCACTTTCTCCACAATGAGCATATGTTATTTGTTCAACTAAAATAGATGTAACTGAAAAAAGAATGTCTGTCACCATCCCAGCCACCGGGCAGAGTGACCACGTGTTGACCAGATGGGCAAGCCAGGCTGGGGGAGCGAACAGCATCTCAGCCATGTCTCTGCTTGACTGTAAGGACATAAAACAGTGTGTGTGTGTGTGTGTGTGTGTGTGTGTGTGTGTGTGTGTGTGTGTGCGCGCGCGGTGGGGAAGGGGTGTGTGAAGAATTGAAAATCGTTGGTGTGTTAAGGGCGTGGGACACTGCCTGACTCTTTCCTCTTTTTGTGATTCTTGCTGCTGTGGCTCCGATGCTGTTTGTGCAACGAAAACAGGAAGGAGTTGGTGAGCGGGTCCACGTCACTTGGTCAGATGAAGGGACTTTCTTCATTCCTCACCAACGGTGCCCTCACTGGCCCTCATTCCATAAGTGGCGGGGCACGCCAAGGAGGGGACCCCAGTGGCACCTCACACCTACACTCCTTCCAGGGCCCAGGGCCACACACTTGTAACCTCGGTTCACCTTCACAGAAATCCCTCCAGGCAGGAATTCTTGTCCCCAGTTTACAGGTGAGGAAGTAGAGGCTCACAGAGAGGTCACACAGCTGGTACACTGGCCGAGCCAGGGAACCAGACCCCGAGCCAGGCCTCAGAGGGCGGAGGACTCACTGTGTAGATGGATTCTGGTGGAGGCTGCTCCCGGCTGCTGGCAGCGCTGGGGCCCGGGCACTTCTGGGCAGTGTGCTTCCGTGGAGCCTGCATCTGTCTCTGTGGGGAAAGGAGTCAGGGCTGGGGACCAGAGGCTCTCCTTCTTCCCACCCCCGACCAGACCCCACCAGAGGAAAGGATGGCAGGTTGTCATGAGGCCACTCAGAAGTGCATCACTCAGCACCTTCCATCCACCGTCTCCAGGGAAACGGGGCAAATACCTGCAAGACCTACATCAAACCACTCAACTGCCCGGGGACACCGGACACGATAAACACCCCAGCGAGGCAACTGCCCACCACCCAGTGCCTGGCTCTAGGTACCACCCAGTGCCAGAGCACAGTGCCAGCAGTGTGACAGGGTCCCCGGCTGCAGCCGATCACTGTGGGTGTTGCTGAGTGAGCCAGCGCAGGCCAGACCAGGTGTCCAGTCCCTCTCTGCCCCTCACTGGCTCTGCGGCCTCACTCAAACACTTACTCTCTCTGGACCTCAGTTTCTCCAGCCGTCACCCTCCTTTGCGAGATTGCTGCACAGGTCCAGGGAGGCGATGAGGGAGTCAAGCACTCTTGACACTCGTGGGCCACTTATGTGGCCCTTGGCCAACTACACACACTCTGGTTAGCCAGGTGGTGTGAAGAAGGGGACACCATCCCTGCCCTCCCGGAGCTTAAGACCCAGTGGGGAGACGGACAACGAACCAGCAGTTTTACCACGTGTGGTTCATGCGCTGACCGATGGGGACGGAGCCTCTGGCGCACGGGAGGGAAAAACCGCCTCGCCTGGCAGGGAGGCTGAGAGGAAGGCTGTTTAAGGCTGAGAAGTTCGTTGGGAAGAGAGGGAGGAGAGGCAGAGGGAGCAGGTCTGGAAGAATTTAAAGACGGTCAGCATGGCCCAAGAGGCGAACCTGCCCTGGTTGGGTCAGGACGGCCATGCTGGGCTTCGAGAAGAGGGTGGACGGTGGAAAACATCTGAGGGCTTTAACCAGGAGGCGCCAGGATCAGAAAGTGGATTCAGAAAGCTCACGCTGGGTGCTGCATGAAGCGCTAATGGTCGTGGAGGCCGGAGCAGTGGGCCTTCGGGAGGGTGAGGGCTCAGCTCCTTCCAAGTCAGAGGGAGGCTGTCCGGACGCCCCCCTCATCTCAGGCACACCACACTGCCGACAGTGAAGCAACACAGCCTCATCTCGGGGCAGGACCTAATTAAAAACCCTAGCCGCCTGCCAATCCCCAGACCATTTACTTGGGATTAGCTCTCGAGAGCTACTTAACACTCAGGCAGAAGCCAGTGCCACCCCCAGTCGCAGCATAATAATGGCTCGGGAGTACATGGAGCCTCACTGGGTGCCAGGTGGGGTTCTAAACGCATCACTTGCCTTATCTCCTGTGCCTCTCAACAAACCTGCAAGACCAGTCTTCATATCATCCCTGTTCTACCCACGAGGCTGTGAAGGCTCAGAGAGGGCTGACAACTTGCCCGAGGTCACAGAGCCAGAAGTGGCAGGCGCAGGATTGGAACCCAGGTCTGTGTGATTCACCAAGATGCTGATCTGACAGTACCTGGAGTTTTCACTCCCCTGTTTTGTTTGAAAGTGCAGGTCTCACAGAGAGATCGGTGCAGGCATCCGGGCAGCTCTTTACAGTTTACAAAGAACTCTGGGACTTATTGTCATTTAATTCTCATAGTAGCCTAAGGAGGTGGGCATGGACTTCCCACTTGCCAGAGGAGGAAACAGGTTTGTCCAGCTAGTCATTGACTGCCCTTGGATCAAACCCAGGTGCCCTGTTCTCAAATCTAGTGCCCCTCCCCTGCACCACCTACTTCACTGCCAAGGCTGGCAGTGTGGGCTTATGGGCAGGGGATCTCCTGGACCCCATGGGGAGCAACACCCAGGCCTGGCCTCATGGCATTCCTATTGAGGCTGGTGGGGCCGCCAGGGAGGTAAGTGCCACTGTGGGTTCGTGAGGAGTTCATGCCTACCAGGGGCTGGGGCAGACTTCTCAGGGCTTGCTTGCGCCCTGAACATAGGACAGGAGTCTGAGGATGTGTCCCAGGCCATGGAAACAGTGCAGTGTTATTACTGGGGTGGGGATCCTCCTTGGAGCCAGCCTTGCCCCATCTGGGTGCCCTGTCCCAGACCATCAGCATTTACCCTTCCAATTGTGATTTTCAAATGAATAAACCAATCGGCAGCTTAGGAAACCCGTAGAGCCTCTGTTTCCCCCTCTGTAAAATGGGAGCGATACCATCCCCTTGCCCACCTCACAGCCTGGCCACCTCTGACTCATCTTTCAGGTCTCAGCTCTCATTTACTCCATCACTCCTTCCATAAGCACTATGTGGCAGGGTCTCCCAGACACTGGGGACACCAAGTCCCTTCTTTCTGGGGCTTATGCTCTGGTGGAGGAGACGGTAATGACACAGAAGCCAGGGTGTGGGGAGCAAAGCAAGAAGAACCAAGAGAGAAGCAGGGAGACCCACATTCTGGGCGAGGGGTGATGGAAGCCGGGGCTGGGGGTTGGGGCAGGAGAGAAGGGGCTGGATCCTGGACAGACTGCCGGCAGGACTTGCCGAGGGATCAGCCGTCGGGGGAGGGTGGGGGCGGGCACAGCACCAAGCCTTCTGGCCTGAGCATCTGGGGGCCTGGTGCCATGTGCTGAGCTGGGGCCGACCTGGGGGGACTAAGGAGTGCTGTTCCTGACCAGGTGGGTGCAGACGCCCGTGGGTGCCCACACGGAGTGGACGTGATCTGGAGCTCGCTCGGGGTGGGGGGCTGGGGGGCTCTGGGCAGCCACATGGGTGGGACTGTAATCCCGGGAGCAGAGCCGTCACGGAGGAGCGTAGACAGATGAGGAGATCTCTGAGGAAGGGGCCTGGGAGGTGCCAACGTTCAGAGGCCATGAACATGTGGGTGACCCAGCACAGGGCCACCGGGGGATCCTAGGACCAAGGAAGGAGTGTGCCGTGGAGGAGGGAGACTGTGTCTGATGCCCTGCGAGGATGAGGACGGATCAGCATCGGAGGCTGCCCGCTCCGGGGAGCCAACCTTGACCCCAGGCTGAGTGTGAGCCCTCGAACCTGCTCTCAGGACAGGAATCGTCTGTCTCTTCTGAGTCAGTGGCTCCGGCTTCGATTCATTTATCAGAAGTGCTGCTGGCGTCCTCCATGCCTCTTCCTCCTCGGCCCTGTCCTCCCGGCCCCCGTGGCTGGCTGCCGGGCCCGTCTTTGGCCGGGGCTCCCACTGCATGCTTTGTTTCTGCGCTCAGCTCATGGTTCAAACGCCGGCCATCCAGTTCTGGGGCAGCATCTACAGGGGCCACGTCCGAATTTGGATCCAGCTCCGGGAAGCTCTGGGAACTTCTCTGGCAACACAAACCCAGCAGCAGCTTCTGGCCTCCTGAGTTCTCTCTCCTTCAGGACCAGGTTCTCACAGCAGCCCCTCCTCCCTCAAGTGCAGGGAGGGACAGCAGGAAGTGTCCATGCACTGTGCTCCCACCAGGGGTCGGGCACCAGCTGGTGACTCGCAAATGCGGCCTCTTCCACCCTTTTCGGGTAAGGGTGGGGATCCATCCTTATACCCATTTCTGGAGGAGAAAACAGACTCGGAGAGGGTCGAAACTTGACAAGAGGACAGGGGCTGCATCTGTTTTGCTTCCCACTGTGTCTGACAATTAGCCCAGTGCCTGGCACACACTAGACACTCAACAGCTATTCCTGGAAGGAGACGAGGGAAGGCGAGAGGGAGAGGGACGAAGGAGGCAGGGTCTCCGAGGCCGTGTGGCAGGAGGAGGGGCTGGGATCTGAGGTCAAGCTGAGGCTTCAAGGTTCACGCTCTCCCATCCTCCCTTCGAGACTTTACTGAGCACCTACTCTGCACCACTGTCTCCCTGGCCTCTCAGGACACTGAGATCCAGTCATTAAAATCCTCTTTTTGGGGCTTCCCTGGTGGCACAGTGGTTGAGAGTCTGCCTGCCGATGCAGGGGACACGGGTTCGTGCCCCAGTCTGGGAAGATCCCACATTGCTGCGGAGCGGCTGGGCCCGTGAGCCATGGCCGCTGAGCCTGCGCGTCCGGAGCCTGTGCTCCGCAACAGGAGAGGCCACAACAGTGAGAGGCCTGCGTATCGCAAAAAAAAAAAAAAAAAAAATCCTCTTGTTGCAGAGCAGGGGCTGAAGTGAGGGCTCAGGGTCAAGGTCTTGCCCTGACCCTGCTCTGCCCTCACCGGCTGTGCTTCACACTTCATGGGAGGCGTTTGTGTGGTCATACAGTAAGCCAAGTGGCGGGGGGTCCACAGATGGAGTATGAGTCCCTCAGCGCCCCTGCCTGAAGCCCAGTTACTGTGTCCACACCCAGGTTGAAGCCTGGGAGCTGCTCCGTGAGGGCAAACAAGAGCTGTCCTGCCTGTACCCATCCTTGGAAGAGCAGCAGGGTGGGGAGGAAATATATTAAGGGCCAGTCACCGCCTCTCTGAGCCTCACTTTTCAGAGCTGTAAAATGGGAAGAAAAGTCTCTCACCAAGTGACGCTGGGACGCGAACCAGAGCACGCCTGGGAGGGTGCCTGGCACCCAGCGGCCCTGAGGAAATGCTTCTTCCTTCCTTCTGGGCTGCCGGGGATCCAGAAAATCTGAGATAAGGTTTCCTAATCTGGAGGGCTAGAAATGGTAAGCACGCGGGCTCATGGATTCCATCAGACACTCAGAGGGACCCGTGGCCCGGAAAAGGCTCAAGAGCCCTGATTTCTTGCAACAAGATCAAAAAGGACCTGGTGGTGGTGAGTTGGCAGCACAGGCCCAGCCACAGCGCAGGGCGAGGGAGGGGGCCCTGGTGCAAGTGGCCATGAGGAACACCTATTCCAGGCACCCCCTCATGGGGTGGCATCCCTAAGCCACGGTGAGTGGGGTGGGGGCAGCATCGCCGTGTGCCCGGAGCCCCTACCTTCTTCCAGAGCAGCAGGGCCGTGGCCAGGATGCCCAGGACAGCCAGGAGGCCGATGAAGCAAAGAAGCAGGAGGTCCTGGGGGCCCTGCGGGGGCTCTCGGTAGCCTGTGTCTGGGTGCAGGGCAGGGAAGCAGAGACGTTAGTTGCCTGG
>NW_020172451.1:6577319-6592908 GCF_003031525.2 Neophocaena asiaeorientalis asiaeorientalis | reverse complement strand
CCCCCCAACCCTACTTACAACTCTCCCCCACCAGGACCCCCAGACCCCGCCTCTGCTGAGGTCCTCCTTCCCATACTCGCCTTGGCTACGTTTCTATGTTTGCTGCCCAGATTCTCGTTAGGAGTAAGGACTACATCCTTTGCTTCTTAGGTGCCCCTGCCTCGGTGCCTTGGGTCCACCGAGAGGTGCTTATGGGACCTGGGTGAGCCATTTCGCCTCCTGGGGCCTCCTTCTTTCCACACGTGAAGTAGTGATCATACGGGCAGGAGTGGTGAGGGTGAAGCGGGTGGGCTTGTACAAGGCCTGGCAGGTGCTGCCGGCACCAGGGGTAGGTGAGAGCACAGCCCAGCCCCTTCCCTTGAGCCATCCAGCCTTTCATCCACCACTTTCTCCTTCCATGCCTCTGTCCACCCCTCTGTCCAGCTGGTTGGCCCAAAATTGCAGAGTGCCAACCACATGCCAGGCTCATGAGCGTCTGTTACTTAACTAGCGCATCCTGCTACCGGGCGCCAGCCCTCACATTCAGGATCTCACTCATCCCAGGAAAAGCCTCTGACAGGCAGGATATTGCCATGAAGAGTAGGTCCAAGGCGATATCCTGGCAAGCAGCAGGACTGAGGGCCAAACTCAGGTCCGTGGGATTCTGTAACCCTGGCCCCTACCAGCGGGAGTCGCAGAGGTGCCTCAGAGAATCGCGACTTCAGTGATGGGCTGTTCTTAACCTTTTGGAGTCATTACTCTTTTGAGAACGTGATGAAAACTAGGAATCTATCCCCAGAAAGATATACACGAGCCGTGTCTTTGTTCACAGGTCTCTGCAAACACACGCGCACATGCCCCATTCCATGCTCACCGAGCTAATAGTGCCAAAGGGACACTGAGAAAAGGGCCTGCCAGAGGTAGTCAGACCCACACCCCAGGCCTCTGCCCCTGCTACACAAAGATGGGCGTCTCGGCACACCTGTGTGGCCAGGGGCTCCCCGAGGCTGCTCTGTTCTGTTTTGCCAAAGCTGAACAATGAGGCAAATGTTCCCCACTTCGGCTCCTGTGCCCCAAAGTCTGCCGGCTGAAACCTCCGGGCCCTTCGCCCTGGGAAGAGACGCGGAGGAAACTCACCTCTGACCAGGATGAAGGTGCCGTTGCCTGTCACCCTGGAGCCCGGCCAGTGGACGGAGCAGTAGTAGGTGCCAGTGGCAGACGCGTCAGGCAGCTTGGGGGTGATCTGACACTCTTCGGTGTGGGTCTGGTTCTCTCTGCCTGCACCAGGTTTGCAGCTGGTCTTCTTCTCAGAGCTCGTCTGGCCCAGGAGGTCCACGTGAAAGTAGCTGACTGTGAAGTCCTTGAAGGTGGGGGTGTATGGGTAGGTAATCCTGCAGCCGAAGGACACGGCCTTGTTGGCCAGAGATACCACAATGGGGAGGCCGGTGTGGGTCACTGACTGCCCTCCTGCAGGGGAAGGAAAAGGAGAGAGTGGTAGCTTCGATCCCCTGCTTCCCCGAGGACCATGCCTCACACTCACACGTCCCACGCCCTCAGTGTGTGCAGGTGGTGTCCAAGTGCTTCGCACGTGATGACTCTATACTTCCCAACACACCCAAGGCACAAGCGTGTAAGGGCTCCATTTTACAGAGAGGGAGAGTCTGGGGTCAGGGAGGTCAAGCCTCTAGCTTTCAGTTTCTCTGCAGGTATGGAGCGGAGCTGCCACCCCCCCGACCCTGGGCTGGATGACCCCAGACCCCACGCTTCCAACCACTCTCCCTCCCAAAGGTCAAGAAGCCACGTTGGATAAAATCACAGGTCTGAGACAACCCGAAGCTGGTGAAGGATGAGAAGTAAAGAGGAAAGAGGCAGGAAACAAAATAATGAAACCCTTCCTGTCAGGAAGAAGCACTTCCTGGCATAGACAGACGCACAGAGGGAGGCAGGTCTGCCCAGGGCTCTCCCCAGCCTGAGGGGGAGGCATGCCAGGGAACAATCAGGAGAGACACACCTTTCCCTGAATCTGAGCTTGGAGAATTTGTCAAGTTTTTATAGACTATAACAAGCAATGCCCCAGAAGCAGTTTTCCAACAACGCAGAGGTGCTCCATAGGCAGCCATTTGGCCGTGAGCATGACGAAGGCAGTTCTCCGGGAGCTGTCTTCTCCCCCACCCCCGTGTACCACTCCCCTCTCATCAGAGGCACCTAGGAAAACAATTTGAAAGCCCCCAAAGCAGCAGCCCGCCCGGCTGGGCGGCCTGCCCTCCCGCAGGCTCTGAGGCGCTGGTCAGATCCTGTGCAGGGTCAGCAGCTGCCACCTCTCCCCCCGCCCGGACTTCAGCTGCACAAGCCACGCCCAGCTTCAATATGCCCTGTCCCCCAGCGCCTTCCCTCTCCTGCAGATGAACGACAGACAGTTCTAGACTGAGGTCGGCATCGAGCAGCCTAGAACATGCTGGCCAGGCTGCTAATCGGGAGAAGATGCCTTGGAGCCACTCGCGGGGAGCAGCAGGGTTTAGGTGGCTGGGGAAGTGAGGCGTGGGCCTCCCACCTGCGGTCGGTGTGGCTCTGGCGAGAGGCCAGGCCGGTTTCTTTGGTTTCTTCTTGGGTCCTTTCAGCTCAGCCTTGGGCCGGATCCTCAAGGGAGGTGAGGCCAGGCCCCCCGGGAGACTCGGGGACAGGGGCGGAGAGGGTCCTCCACACCCGCTAATCCCTCCAAGCTCGGGCCAAACAGATATTTTGAGCTTCCTGGGGAGCAACTAAAGAGACACCCCCTCCCCCGAGGAACTCAAGCCAGTTCCAGGGAATCAACTGGCATGTCTGGACGTCACAGTGGGTTGACTTTGTCCTGTGTGATGCTCACGCGTGGAGATGCCACTGAGCCAGCCCCGGGGGCGCCCCTCCGGTGAGCGGCGGGGAGAGGACTTCACACCGCACCGTGGATCTCCGGGCTGCTAGTGGCTGCTGTTTAGCTAGAATGATATATTCATTTTGTCATAAAACAAGGAGGCTTGATTCAGGCCTGAGGTTGGAGGTGTGGCAGGGGCAGGGTAGGGGTGCAGAGCCGGCGGGAGGGGGTTTGTGCATGACCCCCCCAGGGTCCCAGGTGGGCCGAGAGGACAGGAGGCGAGATGAGCAGTGCTCTCCGGCCCATGCTGTGTCCTTCCTGCGCACAGGCCACCGCCCCCCCTCTGCAGCCACCTCCGCCGTCCTCTCTGCCTGGGACCGCCACCTCCTCACCTGGCCAACGCCTAGTGAGTCCCCCAAACTCGGCTCAGGAACCACTTGCCAACTCTTACGTACCTCCTCTCATCTGGTTCTCATGGTGACCCTGCGAGGCAGCCAGCCAAGCGCCAGCAACAGGCTGGTGCTTCCTCATGAGGGTCGGCAGGCTGGAGCCAAAACCACAGGGAAAGTGGCTGCCGAGGCCTCTCCCACCCCCAGGGCCGCTTGCGCCTCCTCTCCCGTATCTAAGAGGCCCCTCCAGGCCCGGGGAGGCTGGACGTGCTGTCAGCACGGCGAGGCCACCTTCCTGTTTGTCCTGGCAGGAAGACGTTCATCCAACTGTCTTAAAAAATCATCCCCATTTGAGGTATCTTTCTAGAAAATGAAGGAATCTGCTAGGGCAATTAAGCCAATCTTTTACATTTCTGGGGAAATCTATAAAAATAGATGATCATTGTTCTGTATTCTTCTGGGATTTGTTATTTTAAGGTCAGAGGGACAGGACCGTGGAAGTGTATGGTCTTGGCTCAGGTCTGCCACAGAGAGAACCTCAGGTGAAACTGCTCTCTCCAAAAAGTGAAGGGATGAGGCCATCTCTGTGGACCAGTAAGGTCAGTCAGTCAGGAGACAGCAGGCCAAAAACAAGGAGGAGGCCGGGAGGCCTGCTCTTGCAACAAAGGCGATTGGGTTCTGACCTGATGATGTAGCTAACTGCTTCCAGGGCCCCTTCTTTTTACTGGGTGTCAGCACCCCAGAGCCTGGACCATGGCAGCCCAGCTCCCACCTCCTCTCCTGGACCTGTGCCTCCAAGAAGCCCCTCTGGGGTCCAGGCTGCTCCAATCGGCTGCCACCTAGAAGCATCCACCAGTTAAGGCTCCGTGCTACAGACAGGTTCAGAGTAATTTCTGAGTCCACAGATGCTTTTCAGCTACCAGTTGTTTGCAGCTCCAACAAACATTTAAGAGTATCAGTTAGATCACAGGCCCTGGTTGAGGTCCAGAGGGGCTCCCTGCCCTGGCAATGTCCCCAGTCTAACAGGGACGGGAGGGAGCCTGTAGTGGGAAGCCTGGTGGGGAGGGAACCACTAACTGTGACTAGGGAGGAGGCAAAGGGGTGGTGATGCCCTGGGGGTCTGGAAGCAGGAACACACACGTACAGTGAGGCCAGGACTGGCCCAAGGACAGAGGGGAAAGAAAACTTATAGAAAACGTATTCTGGCTCCGTGTGACACAGACCCTATGTCAACTAAACACCGTGACAGGACTTCCCTGGTGGCGCAGGGGTTAAGAGTCCTCCTGCCAGGACTTCCCTGGTGGCACAGTGGTTAAGAATCTGCCTGCCAATGCAGGGGACACAGGTTTGAGCCCTGGTCCAGGAAGATCCCACATGCTGCGGAGCAGCTAAGCCTGTGGGCCACAACTACTGAGCCCGCGTGCCACAACTATTGAAGCCCACGTGCCTAGAGTCCGTGCTCCGCAACAAGAGAAGCCACCGCAATGAGAAGCCTGCGCACCACAACGAAGAGTAGCCCCCACTCGCCGCAACTAGAGAAAGCCCAAGCGCAGCAACGAAGACCCAACGCAGCCATAAATAAATAAATAAATTTATTTATCTATTAAAAAAAAAAAAGAAGAATCCTCCTGCCAATGTAGAAGACACGGGTTCGAGCCCTGGTCTGGGAAGATCCCACATGCCGCCCGTGAGCCACAATTACTGAGCCCACGTGCTGCAACTACTGAGACCCGTGCACCTAGAGCCTGTGCTCCGCAACGAGAGAAGTCACCACAATGAGAAGCCTGGACAACGCAACGAAGAGGAGCCCCCTGCTCGCCGCAACTAGAGAAAGCCCGTGCGCATCAACGAAGACCCAACGCAGCAATAAGTAAGTAAATAAATAAATAAAATAAAAATAAACACCGTGACAATCCTATGAGGCAACGATTGCAACCCCATTTTGCAGAAGAAAAGAAAACAGAAGGTCTTAGAGGTCCAAAGCCACAGAGTTCCTAAATGGTAGAGTTGGGATTTGAACCCAAGTTTGTCTGACTGTGCTTAAGGAAGAAAAGCCAGCACTCAGGCCAGGCAGCGAAGTCAGACCCAGCCAAGTGTGACCGGTGCCAGACTGTGAGCGTTCGCGGTGGCACCAAGCACAGGAGACATCAGATGCTAAGAGAGGGCTTTGTCAGACCCCTGGTAGGAGGCATACTTTTTCACAGTTGGAGGCTGACAGGTGGCTGCACGGCTGCAAGATCACATGGAAACCACGGACCAGACAGTGTGGGTGAAGAGAGGGCTTGGACAGAGCTGCTGGGGCACCCAACCTGCCCTGCGGGGAACTGCTTCTCACCCTAGATGCAGAGGGGCTTCCTTGGGTTGCTCACAGAGCTTAAGGTGTGCCCCCTGAGTGCCACAGGGATGGCACACTGGCTGGCGCCTGTCTCAAGTCCTGTATCAGCTGCATCACGCTTTGGCCCTAGTTCAGCAAAGGGAGTGTGTCTCCCGGGGGACAAGGTGGGCCAGGGCTGAGTGGGCCAGCCTGGGGATTCTCTTAGATTCATGGGCTGTCAAGAGGGGCAAACGGCCCAGGGAGGAGGACTGGGGCGGACCTTGGATTCCTGAGGCTGTAGCAGGAGGGAGAACCACAGGAGCCCGGTTGGGGGCCCCTGAGTGGCCACGAAAGTGCCCAAGAGAGTCCACCCCACACCCTGCACCCAGAGACAGGCCCCGTGTCCGCAATACCTGATGGGCAGGGCTTCTCGCTCCTTCCCGCTCCACCCGGTTGACACGTGGGGACGCTCGAAGAGGGGATCTGAGCAGAGAAGGGGGGAAGAGGGCCCTCACCCCTTACTCTCACCCCATGGCACCAGGAATGAGTTCGGCATCAGTCAGTTCTGAATCTTGGCTGTGACTCGGGTTTGGAGACTTGAAGAACTCATCTGCGACGGTAAATGACCGCAGGGCTCTGCCGTGCTCAGGATGGCTGCAGCAGCTCCAGGCACGGAGGAACCTCCGCACACCAAGAGATCTGGGCTGCAACAGCACCACAAAGCTGCTTTTGGATAATTCTGTGCATCCCAGTGCAGCCTATAGGCCCAGACAGGCACCGGGAGGAAAGCACTTCAAGGAGCCTGGCGTGTTTTCTGCAGGAGGGACGGATTGGTGGCACAAGGGAGAAGGGGCTGGAGGTGGCTGTTCTTCCCAATGCAGGTCTGAAAGGACAAGAGGGGGCGGGAGGCGCAGGGAGAATTTGAAGGTCGAGTCCAGGGGGAGTTTTTCTGGATGGGAGAACTGTGAGCCTGTGTCAATGTGGATGGTATGGGACCTGGGCAAGGGGTAGGGGTGCACCCCTGTTGGGTGGGGTCCATAGTGAGTGGGAGGAGGCTGGGAGCAGGGCCAGCCAGAGAAGGACTGGGAACCAGTTGCAGCAGGGCATCTGGGAGGGCTCCACTCCCCAGGGCCACCACCCCAGCCCCACACAACTGCAAGCACCCAGAAGCTTGCACTGGGCAGCACGGCTACACCCCAAGCCCTGCCCACTCCTACTTTGCAGGAGATGGTGTTTTCAGGGATGATACATCCTCCATCCCTCACTTATTGGCAGCTCCAGGGACTGCTAGGAAGCCTGCGGCCTGAACAGAAATGGTGGGGGGAGAGGGGGCGGGGGAGGGGGGCCTGGGAGAAGACCAGTTTCCGGAGGTAGCAGGCCTGGGTTTGGGTCCTGGCTCTGCCATTAAAAACTGTGCAACCTTAGGCAAGTGACTTTACTTCTCTGAACCTCGGTATCTTCCCTGCAACAAGGGGAGAAAAACAATGCCAAACTTGCAGGGTTGTCATGAGAAAAAATGGGTCCAAGAACACAGCATGCCTGCCACAGGGTCAGGCTGCCTTTCCCCAGTGACAAGGAGGCAGGAAAGCCAGACCAGCCCTAAGTCCTCACTGTGAACATGGAAAGGCAAATGCCAGCCTGACTCTTCTGCCCACGTAAGTGAGAAGCCCACAGCACAGGGCACTGCAGCACAGGTGGCCTCCGGGCATGACAGGACCCCCAAGGACTCCCTGCCTCCTGCCCCAAGCCTGTCTAACACCTCAGGCCCTGTGCTGGGCCGGATACAAGGGGTAGGCGACACCGTGGGGTGTGGACCCTGGCCTGGCCCTCGAGGCTCGCCTGCCTGGGAGAGCAATGTGTGTGCAGGGGTTCTGAGCCGGGAGGCCCTCCCCGCCACCCCGCAGCAGCTTCCAGCTGCTCTTCCCCCATCCTGCCTGCTTGTCTGCTGCCCCTGTTGGGAAAGACTTTATCTACCACCCGCTGGCACCTGATTCCTCCCTTTTCCGGTTCTTCTTTTGAATCTGTGGGCGCTTGAACTGTGGGTTTGAGAGCTGGCTGGCAGTCGGTGCCTCACTCCCCACTCCAGCCCAGGGACTCCATGCTGAGTCTCTGGGGCAGGGATCTGTAATCAAGGAACTTGACGGGGTGTGGGAGGGGTGCCCACGCCATCAGACCTTTCCATCCCCAGCACAGCAGCCCCCTCTTCCACCTTGGCAGCTCCAGCATCCATCCTTCTCTTCTCCCCAGCCAGGCTTGCCGGGCACTGCCCTCGAGGGGGATCCACCAGCCATCCTGATCCTGCCCTGCCTGGCCCTGCCTGGACCCCTCACCAGAGGAGGCCCAGGAAGGAGTCTGAAATCAATTTACAGGGTCAAGACATGCAATTAAAAAAAACAGAACATGGAGCATCTCGTTTGTAGTAAGGACACTGTTTGTGACCTTCCGGTTTGTTACATTCCTACAACTGGATTCAGACAGGGTCACGCTATAACGTGCATCCCTTGACTTTGGGCCACTGTTAAAAAAATTTCTTTTAAGTCCTTGTCCTGGCGGATCAAGTTAATTCCCTCAGGCCCTGTGCAGCCCCACTCAGCTGCCCTCGGTCCTCACTCACTCGCTCCCCGACAGACGCCAAGTCTACCAGGCCCTTGAGCCTTTGCCCACACTATTCCAGCTGCTTAGAATGCCTGTCTGTTCCCCTCCTCTCCCCAGGCTGTGGAGTCACCCTCTCAGTCTGCAGGACTCGCTCACCTCCTCCCTGAGCCACTCCTGGGTGCATGGCCCTGCCCAGAGAGCACAGACCGTCAGTCTTCGCTGTCAAGCCTCCGATGACAAGGACTAACCTCCACTGGGCATGTTCCCTTTTGCAGATGAGAAAACTGAGGCTCAGAGAAGGGAGGAGGTTTGCCCAATCGGCACAGTAGTTAGTAGTGGAGGAAATGGGATTTTAAGCTGTGTCTCTTCGAGCAGATAACCCCACACTCTTATCCACTACTCTGGGCCACAGTGTTAAAATCTCAAAGCAAGCAAAAGAAAAACCTTTTCAAATGAAAGAACTGCCCTCTTTTAAAGGGAGATAAAAATTCAGAGGCCTATCCCCTAAATTTAGGTCATCTAATAGGGAAACACATCTGACAGCCCGAAGCGGGTCTGAGGGTGGTGAGTAACCCTGCAGCATTAGGGGGACCGAGACTGTTGCCCAGCTCAAGGGAGCCTGTGGCTCCCAGAGCAGAAACCAGTGGCCCCATGAGCCCTGTACACACTGGTGCTGTGGCGGGGCCAGCCAGAGTCCCTCCCTCACCACAGCACAGACATCCTCTCACCCCTAGAATCTGGCACTCTCCCCCGCACACCCCTCCCTCCCCAGCCTCTCCAGCTGTCCTGGGCCACTCACTGTTCCTCTCGCCATCCAACCCCAGAGCCAGGCCCTGGCCCCAGCTTCCCCCTCTGCCTGGAACTCAATCCCTTCCAGGGCACCGAGCCAAGGGTATGAGAGCCCAGAGGTGATGATCAAAGGTATCCGTTCCAACTTAGGTCAATTTTAAATGAAAACGCTTTGTCCAGCTACAGAAGAAAGCAGTTCCCACGGTCTTTATTTTAGGCATGGAGTTTTGCCCTCCAGTTTAATTCTGGCATCTCTCAGAGCCATGCCTTTTTTTCAATGCCCTTCTGATGGGCTGCTAGGAAGACACAGATGCGGGGCTGCTGGTTTTATCACAGAGCTCTGGCCATTTGCCTGAGCCTGGATCCCGGGATGCCACAGAAAAACAGGTGAGTCCTTCAGGACACATGCATCAAACATGACGGTGCGTGGCCAAGCAGCTGATTAGGGAGAAGCTCAGAGCAGGCGTTGGAAGGCAATCTTTGAACAGAGCGTGTGTATCCTGGAGCTTTTAGCGCTGATGCCCTCGGAACACTGCCATCAGACTGGCTGTCACATCTTTCAACACCTCCAAATGACAAAGATGCTCACGGATGTGGCTTGCGGGGGGGGGGGGGGGGGAGGGCATTTCCATGCCTGCCTGCATGCTGTTCTCAGGCCTCCACTGTGGACCCTGGGTGCACAGTGACCACACGGGGACACAAACCAAGTGCAGAATGTCAAATGTTTAGTCCCAGAAATGTACAAGCTTCACCGTGTTAATTGGTATTTTTATAGCAGTCACCTCCCTTCTGGCCTGTTTTGAAAGGCAAGTTGCTCAAACTTTGGAGCTCGTTTGAGGGTGTGGCCTGGGGACTCTGTTTCTCCCTTTACAACCGGCTTTACCCTTAAAGTAGGGGGCCAGGATGTGGTGGAGGCATCATAGAGCCAATGGCTGGAGTGAGGTTTCGCTCCTTGTCTCTGAAAGGGGAGAAATGGAGCAAGGGGGATAGACCCCACCAGGACGCATCCTTCAGCAAGGAATGTGTGTCCCCCCCAAAGTCCCACTGCCACTGGGAAGGCACCTGCCGTCCAAAGCTGCAAGTGGTGAGATAAAAGGGAGTCTCAGGGATGGCAGAAACCAGGTGGAGGAGACCCAGCCCACACAGAAGGGGCAGGGGCTGCCTGGAGAGGCGACCCTTGGAGCTGGTGCTTTGGTTTTTAATTATAACTCTAAGGACCCGAAGGGCATCAGGCTTGTGGGCAGTTCCCTCCCCCCAACCCCCCGCCCCCGTGACATCACAGCTGTGAGCGTTTTGGTCTTTCTTTCCCATCTCTTTACCGAGCTGAGCTTTGGAGAAAGAGTCATCAGAGGCAGCCAGGTTTAGAGGGGAGGGTCCACGCGAGGGGGTTTAAGCACAGGAAAGCTCCTGGGTGAAGCTTCTACAAGGCTTGAAACAGGCCAAGGAGTTGGGGGACTCCAGAGCCATGGTGGAGTTGAAAGAAAGGGTTTGAGTGGGGGGCAGAGGGAGGTGGGGGGTTGAATGTTGTCCTGGAAACCTGGGGAGCCTCTGTGGGCCTCAAAATCGGGAAGTGACACGATCACACTTGATGTTAGGGAAACGACAAGAGAAATACTAGAGAGCTCCAAACAGCCTTCCTCAGCCGCCCAAAACCCTGGCGTTAGTGACTCGTTCTGTGGGATTCGGCGCCCCCACCTCCAGCCTCCTTTTAAAATATAAATGCTTCTGGCTGACAACACACTAACTCCTTCCTGTGGATGCCTCCGCCAGATCACACTTTTATCCTGACTTCTCTTAAATCTCCCCCTCCCCAAAGATCCTATACCCTCCGGGCACAGAATCACTCAACTGCCCTCCATCTTCCTCTCCCACCCCTTCTGCATCCTCCAGTCTGCCAGCCTGGTCCTTCCCTCTTGTCCCATCCCCTCCCCTCCCAACATCTGATGCTTTCCGCCCAGGAGGTCAGCAAAGACCCTGGCGGCTAAGCTGTGGCTCCTGTTCTTTCTGGCCTTGACCCTGGCCCCATAGACCCCTTCCTCTCCAGCCTTCCCCTTCTCTCTTTCTTACACAGCCACCTCCTAAGGTTGGGTACTTGTTCCTCGGTTGTCTGTACCCTCACCTGCCCCAGGTAAGCTCAGTCGTGCTCCACACCTCTGAGCTCCTGCACATTCAGAACCACAGGTGAACACCCTGGGGAGCAAGGCTGCTTCATCAGGGACTGGGAGGGTCGACCAGAAAGGGCACCACAGAGAAAGTAAGAAAGTACCAGAGCTTGACCTTGGCCAACAGGTTGGAGTCACCAGGTAGGCAAGTGAGAGGACACCTTCCAGGCCAAGGGAGCAGCAGGAACGAAAGCTCAGGGGCAGACAGTCACCAGCACGGCTCAAAGTGGGGTGTGAGGAAGGGGGGCAGGAATCTGGGAGGAAAGGGTAGCCTGAGGGGGAGGGTTCTACCGAAATTCCCCACAGCAAGAACCAGCTGATGGCAATGAGGCTGTCTGCAGCTGTGCTCCATGGACCCAGGCGTGATCATCCTTATACATACACACTCTCTCTTGGGCCCCTAGCTCCATAGGACAGGTCTGAGAAGGGGAGGTTCTGATTTAAAGGGTATGCATGTTTTAAATTTTGGTACGTGTTGCCAGGTATGAACTTGCCTTCGGAAACGTGCCCTTGGACCCTATGACCAACGCTGTAGCAAGTATCTCGCCTGTCTGAGGATGGGCTGCCTGAGGGGAGGAGGCCAAACCTGCACTTGAGCTTGGGTTGCACCCACTTGGTGCCTCCTTCCTGCCCCCACCCCTACCCCACAACCTGCCCATGAGCAGCAAGCAGGGACCAGGCCTAGAGCCTCAAGAGGGCGCCAGCTCTGGCCCTACCCTGCCTCCACCACAGCCCACGCAGTCTTGGGGTGGCTGTGTGTGTTGACGGGGGAGCAGATACCAGGCCCACCCCCTCCTCCAGGCAGCCTGTCCCCACGATGGAGACCCACGAACCTTCCCTAAGGGCTCCCAGGTGCCGGCCCTGGGGCCATCGGTGGTCCTGGATGTGCCCTCCCCTTGCCACTGGCAAGAGGCCTGTATAGGAGGGTGCTGAGCGCCATGACAGGGACATAGGAGCTCAGAGCGGTCAGGTGACTTGGCCAAAGTCTTCCAGGACTCAAACCCAGGTAGGTCAGGAAGCCAGGTAGCTGCTCCACCTGCCAATGTCTCATCTACTCCCTCTCCCTCCACCTCTCCAGGCTCATTTCAATCGCCCCCTTCCCTTCCTCTGGCTTTGGTCCCCACCCCAGTGCCTGACACCCGCACTCCCACTACCGTGAGGCCCCACCTAGATCCTTAACAAGCAAGCAATCAGGTGGAGGGTCAAATCCTGTTTCCCGGCTTACGTTTACCCAGCACCCCGACATCCACTCCCTCATTCACAGATCAGGAGGGTTTTGTCACTCCTCTCCTGGTGGCATCACACCTCCACCCTGCTCAGAACTCCAGGGGTTGTCTGGCTGCGAGTTGAATTCATCCTGTTACTGTTAGTATTTCCTGGGCATCCTCTGGGTGCCAGGTGCCGTGCTGGGAGTCAAGGATTCGAAGCCAGGTAAGTCCGCACGTGTTCTGCCCTCTCGAAGCTAACAGTCCATACAGGGAGGCGGACAGCGCAGAGAGAAGCAGCCTTAATGGGAATATACCCCCTGGAGGCACCGAATACACGTGTGCCTGGAGACCACACACGAGTACTCACAGCCACAGACGGGAACACCTGGGACGTCAATCATAACTAAATAGATCGCAGTATATTCATTCAATGGGACGCTCCACAGCAGGGGTTGACAAACATGTTCTGTAAAGGGCCAAGTACTAAATACTTTACACTTTGCGAGCCATATGGTCTCTATCACAGCTACTCAACTCTGCGGCTGTGGGGCAAAAGCAGCCATAGATGAGCCGTGAATGGCTACGCATGGCTCTGTTCCAATAAAACTTTACTTGTGGACACGGAAAAGGGGATACCGTCATCACTCGGTATCCACGGGGGATTGGTTCCAGGACCCATCATGGATACTAAAATCCACAGATGCTCAAGAGAGGGGGTATCTTGTGTGGGTTGAGGGGTACAGGGGCTTTGGGACACTACAATGTTCTCTCTCTTGAGCTGGGTGGTAGATACACAGGACTATTTATTTAATATGTATTGTACTTTCATGATATAATGGCATAGGATTTATAAAATGGCATAGACCGTCAACTGGATATATCTTAAAAAACATAATGTTGAGGGACTTCACTGGTGGTCCAGTGGCTAAGGCTCCACGCTCCCAATGCAGCAGGCCCAGGTTCGATCCCTGGTCAGGGAACTAGATCCTGCATGCATGCCGCAACTAGGAAGTCCTCATGTCACAACTAAAGATCCCACATGCTGCAATGAAGATCCACGTGTCGCAACTAAGACCTGGAGCAGCCTAATTAGTTAATTAACATAAATAAATAAAATTATTTATAAAAACAAAACAAAAAAACATAACGTTGAGTGAAAGATGCAGGTCGCAAAGAACACCCACAGTATCATTCTGATTATACAAAGTTCAAAAACAAGCCAGACCAATCTATATTACTTGGGGACGCAAACTAAAGGATAGAAGTATAAAGAAATGCCAGGAAGCGATTGCCCCAAATTCAGGATCATGGTGCCTCTGAGGGGAGAGGGGTTGTCTTGGGAGTGTCCAGAGGCTTTGGGGCACTAGAATGTTCTTGACCTGGGTGGTAGACACACAGGACTTTGTTTTATAATATCTATTGTACTTTCCTGTGTATGTATGCTATTTCACAATTTTAAAAAAGAAAGCAATGACAACAGGACCAACTGGAATGGCATCCCTACCTGACGAGCATTTAATCCACCTGGAATCATATCTAAGTGGGAGTTGTATCCCACAGCTCTGCTAAGAGACCCTCCTCCCCAGTCAGACTGAACCTCTCACCGTTCCCTCGCCCTGGCTCTGCCTTCCGACCTCCCAGCCTTTATTCATGCTGTGCCTGCCACCCACCCACCTGCTCTGTCTCCTCCCTGTCTCCCCTTCCAACACTCCCCCTGCCCCACCTCCAGCAGAGAGGTGCTTCTTTCTCGTCTGCCAAGACTTGAAAGCTCTTTATTGGGATTAGACGAAGATGAAAAGCAGAGGCCAGTCCTGACAGAGGCCCAGAGCTGCGGGAAGGGAGGCAGCAGGCTCCCGAGCATCTTGTGGACAACAAAGGGAGCCGTGACCCTGAGCCCAGAGCAAACAGGGGAGGGGAGGCAAGCCTGCATCGGTACTCTGGCCTTGGGTCTCGTTCTTCGGTGAGTCTCACGGACTCCACCAGGCTTGGGGTGGGGGCTGTGGCTTGTTCACCACCAGGTCCCCCCAGTGCCTAGAACTGGTCCCCTTCAATGAATATTTGAGAGATAAATACAGCCCAGAGCTCTGGAAAGGCCAGGGAGAGAAAGAGGACTGACTTTTTTGAGGACACTGAGGCTCAGAAAGGTTAAGTAACTTGCCTGAGGTCACACAGCAGTCAATATAAGAAGGCAGGACTTGAACATGGTCTGTCTGGCCTCCGAGCCCTTGGAGGTGACTTGAGGCTTGGTGGAAGCAGGGCTAGAGCAGGTGTGCAGCTGCTCCCAGGAAAGCTGAGCCTCAGACTCAGATGATTCACCTCTGAGGAAAGCAGGTGCCCACGAGACCAGAGGTGGCTGCTAAACCCTTTGGGAAAAGTAGAATTTGCCGAGGGCTCAAGAGACCAGAGGAGAGCAGGAGGAGGAGGGTTGGGAGCAAGAGAGGTCCTGAGATGCCATCCAAGGGTGTGCTGGAGACCCCTGGAAAAGGCGAAGTGACCCCAAGGAACCCGTGGGTTCCCCAGGATGTAGAGCCAGCCAACCAAACCTTGCATTTCGATTGGCTCCTCTAGGCTGGCAGGTGGCTGACATTCTCTGAGCCCTAACCACATGCCCTAACCTCAGTCTGGGGATGGGCCACCAGCAAGCACTACTGTCGCACCCACTTGACAGATGAGGCCATCGAGGCACAGCAACATTAAGAAACTGCCCAGGGGCCCAGGATGAGTTGCAGAGCTCAGACCCAAACTCAGGCTGAACGCCCCTGGCCCGCACTCGACACTGCATCAGGCGGTTCAGGGAAACGGTACATTGAGCCAAAGCTTCATGGACGATATGCTCCGCAAGGCCCCCGGCGGACACAGTTGAGGCCACAGGCTGGGTCTTGGTGCTGGCAGTGGTGGAGCTGTTTGCACCAGGCTGATGGGTGAGGTCAGGGGAGGTTTGGGGGACACGGGAGAGGTAGGATTCCCTCCACCAAACCCTCAAAGCTCAGAGACAAGAGGGTGGGGAAGGGGTGTGGCACAGCAGAGAGACAGAGCCAGGCGCCTACAGGGGAAGGACCAGGAATAATGGGGTGCTGTCTGCTGCTCCAAGAGGTTCTAGAAGGGACCTCCCTGGTGCTCCAGTGGTTAAGACTCCACGCTCCCAATGCAGGGAGCAGGGGTTTTGTCCCTGGTCGAGGAACTAAGGTCCCAGATCCCGCATGCTGCAAGGCGCTGCCCCAAACTAAGAGAGTTTCTAGGAGACCACAAGGTGTTTCCACCTCTTGCGAAAGAGCAGAGTTTCTCTTTTGCATGTTTGCTGCCAT
>NW_020172451.1:6564170-6577266 GCF_003031525.2 Neophocaena asiaeorientalis asiaeorientalis | reverse complement strand
ATCTGTTGTTTCTTTCCATTCCAGAGAGTTACAAAAATGCTTTTCACAGCAGCACCCCAAAAAGTCTCTTCCACTCAGGTACTAGGATGTGCCAGGTCCGTTTTGGGGAGGAGGGACCACACAAAGAGAAATGATGGGAATTGGGGGGAAATTAAGTTAAAAATGAAAAAGTAGGAGTTCCAACACATTGTCACCAACAAGGCACATTTCCTCAGGCCATCTTTACATCTGTCCATGGGTGGGTGAGTGGGGGTGTGTGAGGTGCCCAGATGAAAGGAGATGACCTCACAGGGGGCCGGGCCTCGAGGCCTGCAGTAGGTGTCACACAGCCAAGTCTTGCCTCCCCAGGGGGGTAGATCTTTCTGTGAAGAATGTTCTTTACAAAGAAAGGTAAGAGGACCCCCCAGAGCCCACTGCCAAGAGTCCTGGCTCGGGGCTGAACCTGGCCTCTACTTACCCTCCAGGCCGTGGGCAAGCTACCTGGCCTCCCTGGGCCTCAATTTCCCGGTTCCTAAATGGTGCCAGTGGGGACAGCACCCCAAGGGAGCCTCGAGGGGGCCTGAGTACGCGTGTGAAGCCCAGCTTATGTGCTCAAAGAGGCTAATTCATGATAATAAGAATAGCTGCTATTGTTTATGGTATAACCGAAAGGCAGAGGATGAAGTAGAGGGTGGAGAGCAGCTCCTGGAAAGCTCATAAAAGTCAAGGGGAAGGGGAAGGAAAGCACCCAGCCTGCACTGTGGGGGGCAGGGGGAGGACTCCTGGGGCTGCAAGAAGGTCAGCACTGCCCAGGTGAGACTGAGCCTCAGGGATCCCGGGGTGGGCAGCCCTGGCCAGGGACGCTCCTGGGAGTTCCCTGGCCTGGATGAACTCGCCCCAAAGCCACTCATCCCAGGGCCTGGCTTGGATCCAGGCCACCCAGCTTCTGAGGGAACCTGGGACCAGGAAAGGGGCACAGTGTCAGCCCCCGGAAAGTAATGATGTGGCCTCTGGTTGTATTTCAGGAAGTGGGAGGTGCCCCCCTTTCTGGCAACAGTGGCAATTCTGTGCCCCAGGCATTGTGCTCCCATGGCCAGCAGCTGCCTCCCTCCTCCCCCAGCTAAGAAGGGCCGCACCTGGGCAGGTTCCACGCGGTGGCTCCACTGTAAGCTTTCTTGGGAGTGAGCTGTCAGTCCCCAGGGATCGCCCGCCCACTGGATGCCCCCAGGCCGCAGCAACGCCCACCCACCGCTTTGAAGGGCCAGGAGGTCAGGCTGTGCTGGGAGGGAGGCTGTTCCAGCAGCGAGGGTGGGGAACGCTGCCCCCCCCCTTCAAAAGCCACCTTGGCAAGGCCTTAGCTAAACATCTCCTGGTCCCTGAAGGCCCCTGTGAAGTCTGCAATGTTCAAACGCAGCCAGCAAATCCCCCGAGACAGGTCCCGGGAACTAGCCGCGGGGCAACACGAGCCAAAGAGGAGCGCTTGGGAAGGAGGATGGCATACCTGTGCCTGTGAGCTGCAGGGTCCAGGGGAGCAGGAACAAGCCCAGGAGCCGGGGGGCTGGGATGGGGCCCGGTGGGGCCCGCCACCAAGGAGGCCGGCTCTCCATCGGGGCCTCTGGGTCAGTGTCCCTCCTTCCTCTTTAGCTCACACGAGGAGACAGCCTGCTGGCAACCACAGTTCCCCTTGGCTTAGCCAATAAGCTCCTCCCTGGCCGCTCTTCCGCTTCCTCAAGGCCTCAATTGGTCCCCTTGTCCTCTCAATAACTCCAGGATTGGGCTTCCCTGGTGGCACAGTGGTTGAGAGTCCGCCTGCCGATGCAGGGGACACGGGTTTCGTGCCCCGGTCGGGGAAGATCCCACATGCCGTGGAGCAGCTGGGCCCGTGAGCCATGGCCGCTGAGCCTGTGCGTCCGGAGCCTGTGCTCCGCAACGGGAGAGGCCACAACAGTGAAAGGCCCGCGTACCACAAAAAAAAAAAAAATAACCCCAGAATTTCCACTCAAGTAGTGGGAACAGCCCCAGGCCAGGTGGCCGGCCTCCAGGTGAGGATCTTGTCCAGGGGAAGAGTTGGGAGGGGCTGGGCCTCCCAATCCCCCCCGGGTGGTGGGCTTCTCCCTCCTCAGACCCTTTCCAGCTAGTGGCCTGTCCAGAAGACACTGGTGACAGAGGTGGGCACAGGATTTCCATGGGATTTCCAGGGCTGGTTTAGCTGCTCACGCCTGAAACTCTTAACAAAAACAAAAAACCAACCCCATTCACGAAAGTTCCCCTCGGAAATAGTCCAGGAACCCGTTGGATTAAGGTGCTCCTCCAAGAGTAGGGTTTTGGGTGTGGGAGGAGGGGGTGGAAGTGGTCGGGAGGATGGGACGGGGCAGGCCGTCGGGGAGGGCAGGAGCCACAAGTTCCCAGCCTTCCACGGGGCCAAAGAGCCCGTCATTAGTCCAGTGAAGGCCACCCTGGGTGCCCCGCAGAGGCCCAGCCAACGCCTCCCCTCTGACTGACCTCACGTGAGATGTCTTCCCTCCCTGCAGCTTCCCTAAACTTGAGCCACCGCTTCTCCACCAGGAGACACGTGAATTTCTTCCCCATCCAGCCAGAACAGCAGCCCCTGTCCCCCCTCCACAGGCCCCAGCACAGGTAATTCTTTGCCGCCTGGGCCCCTTTCCCCCGCAGACTGGGAGCCGCTCAGCCTGGCCTTCTCTGGAGCCCAGCACCGGGCAGGGCTGAATGTGGGGGGACAGAGGTCTGCCGCGGGTCCGGAGTGGCAGAGGGAAGGGGTCTGGGGAGGTGGTGAGAGGAGCCAGCTGGCACGGGAGGAAGGTGGGCTGAATGGAAGGTGATGTGTTTCAGCGCAAGCTGAGCGCTTCCCCTCCTTTCCCCATTAGTGCCCATCAACCCTCAAGATAAAGGTTTTTAATCCCAATTTGACAAACTACGCCCCCGAGAGGCAAAGCAACTTGCCGAGATCAGGGTGGGTACCTGGGGCGGGCATTCGGTGCCCAGCTGTGTGAAGCCGGAACCTCTCTCCCCACCCCTGACGCGGCCCCCAGGGATGGCAGGATGGGGTCCAGTTTCCGCCCTTCGTCTGAGTGCTTTCCCCTCAGCCACTTAGCACACAAACAATGAAAACTAGAAGCTGTTTCCCACCAACTCCAGGAGTGCCAGGAGGATGGCAAGCAGCAGGGCCCGCCCACCAGGTGAGGAAGACGTATGAACACAAGACATTTCCTACTGGCTGGGGGGCGGCGGGGACCCCAGTGGTATTGACTGTTGATCCATCACAGTGATACATGATAGCATATGTCACAGTGAGACACAGATAATCTGCTTCACGCTGTTTCCGAGCTCCTGGGGGGAGCAGGTTGTCTAAGCACCTCGATGCCATGGTGATAGACGTCATGTTAATGCCTCCACGCACGGAGGGAGCACTGTAAAGGCATCAGTCTGTGCCTCTGGGGTCTCTTTATGACTCCGCATCGGAAGGCAGCCGAGCGCCAGGCAGCCTCGGAACATGGACCCGGGCTCTGCCTCCACACCTGCCTGTCCACTCCGGGGCTGCTCTACCTTCCCCCGGCCATCAACACAAGGCCCTGGGCCCCCTAACGGCGCAGCCCACCTCTGGATCTGCACGCTCGGAGCCCCAGGAGCTTTGCCACCTTTGAGCCCAAGTCCAGCCCATGGCCTCTTGCCTGCCTGTGGCCTTCTGTTTGTCTTCTTTACCTCTGACCCCCCCGAGCCTAGCACAGTGCCGGCACCTAGTATGTGCTCGATAAATACTGGTGCATGAATGAGCATAAGACGCGAGGTAAAGTGCCTCCCTCCCAGGCTTGCTCTGAAGGTGGGTGCCTCACATCGAGCCTGGCACATAGTAGGCTCCCTTCAGGCCCCCATGGGATGGCTGGACTCCAGGGTGGGGCAGGAGGAGGGCCATGCCCTCCCCGGGCAGATGTGACTTGAAAAGAAGTGGCTGGGGGTCTTGGGTCATTGTTGAGTTTCATAGATGTTCTGAAGCCACCCAGTCTCCTGGGGAGAGGCAGGCATGGACCTTGGGTGGGGAGCCAGAGGGCCCAGGCTGTACTGTCTGGGCCTCAGGAACAAGGGTGATGGAAGAGAAACCACAGCACATCCAGAAACCTCATTTTCTTCAAGACTCTCCACCTCCTCTCACTGAAGTGGCCACCAAGCAATGAACTTGCTGGACTTCGGTCCATAGGCTTCTCCTCTCCCCTGCCCTTGGTAGGAGCTTCGAATAAGTGGCTGAAAGGAAGAGCAGAGGACATGAGGCTCTGTTGGCATCTCCAGTGGGCAGCCAGGAGCTTCGCGGCCTTTGGGCCAGGCCTCCACAGCTGAGTCTGCAGGCGAGGGCCCTGGGGCCGGCGTACTCAGCCCCTGCTCTCGTCCAGTCATCTGTCTGCCTGTCCACCCATCCATCCATCCATCCCTTCACATTTTGCTGAGCACCTGTTCTTCACCAGGCACTGGCCTCAACAGAAAGATGCAGAGGTGAAAGACCCCAGCTTCGAGGAGTCCATGTCTCCGGGCAGGGGGAGAACTATAATATATATATAGAGAGAGGCCTAATATATAGGCCTCCAGATAATATAATATAATCAACACAATTATACAATCACATCACAGTTCTGAGCAGTTACTCAATGCCATACACCATCCAAAATGATTCTAATCTACACATCAAGTTAATCCTCACTGCAATTCTACGAGGCAGGTACTATAATCACTACCATTTTACAGATAAGGACACTGAGGCACAAGGAGGTTAAAATAAAATTTGCTCAAGGTCACACAGCTAAGAAATGTGTCCAGGGGAAATGACCCAGCCTCTGCTCCTAACCACTGCTCCAGTCCGCCTCAATGGCAGAAGTGTGTACAGAGCAAAGAGGGAGGCAGGGGAAGAAGTGAACTACTCGGGGTGGAGGGAGGAGGGGCTACCCAGGAGGACTTCCTGGAGGAGGTGGCAGCTGTGAAGGAAGAGGAAATGGGGGAGCACACACATCCCCTAAAGTCCTAAGGTGTCTTGTCCACAGAAGACTAAAGCTTTCCAAACTGGACCACAATTGCTGGCCTCCATACACATATTAAGTGCCTACTGTATGCCAGGCAGTGGGAATACAAAACATAAATCTTACTTTTGCCTTTAAGGTGCTCCCTGTCTAGGGAGGAAAACAGAACCCCCAGACAGGATTTCCAACTGCCCCAAGTGAGTGAGGGTGAGTGATCGAGTGAGGTGAGGCCCCTGGAGCCACGCTTGGCTCCGATGCTCAGGATCTTCTGTGTCTTCTCTGCGTTTCCATTCTCCTCCCTTTCCCACCTGCAGGAAGTCACTTCCTTCCTCCGTATAGACGCCAGCACCAGAGGAGCCCACCAGTTGGAGGGGACCCCGAGAACGCCCTCTGAACTGGCCTGGTGGTCGAGATGGAAAATGTCCCCCTCTGTCGGGCCTCTACGTCCCCACTGCCCGGGGTACCAGGGGCAGCTGGGTCGGCTCCTTGTTTCCTTCCATCCTCTCCCTCAAGCACCCCCACACTGGAGAGAGCGGTGCGGAGGGCAGCCTCCCTCCTCTCCTAGCAATACTCAGGTTCGCCTTGGAGGCCCCCTTTCTGCACCATGTAGCAGCCTGCAGGTGGGTGGTGCTGACGGATCCCCCACCGCTGACCTCCGTCTGAGAGTGGACCTGACCACCAAGCCCAGGGGCCCTGAGAACTGGCTATAACTCAGTCGAACGAGACCCATCTAATTGTGAACTTTCTCAGGAGGGAACGAGCTCTCTGTTGCTGTAGCTGTGCAAACCATCCACCCGCACGCTGCTGGAAGATGCCTATCTGGCCTGGAATGCTGACCTGGCCCGTCTCCAAAGTCCCTTCTCAGTTCAAGCTGCTCCGATTTTGGCCTGTTTATGAAATATTTGTTTCATGCCAGACACCATTCTAAAGGCTTTACATGTATTGAATACTTCAGTCCTCACAGAAACCTCATGTGGGTAGGTGTTATTATTGCCCCCATTTTACAGATGAGGAAACTGAAGTTCAGAGACTGTAAGCCACTTAACCTAAGTCCACACAGCTAGTAAGCAGTGGAACAAGGACTTGAGCTCCTCGGCTGCACTTCTAATCACTATGCTCTCCTGCAATTCATTTGATTCTCCCGGGGGGGGCAGGTATTACAACCCTCATTTAGTGATGGAGAAAAATAAAGTGGCCTGCTTGGGGGTCACAGAGGGGACCACAGTGCAGGGTTTTCCTATTGGACATATACTCAGAGTTAGATAAGACTTTCCTTGCTAACTCTGTTGAGGGGAGGCAGCAAGGAGTTAGTGCCCCCTCCCCAGCCCCTGCCACACTGAAAATAATCCTGAAGATCTGAAAAACAAAGGTGGCATCATTTTTCAACCTTTATTCCATGGTCACCACGTGCCAAGGCCTTGTTAGGATTAGGCTCTTGGTACAATTGTGTCCCCAGCAGAGACAAGCACCGACCAGGAGGCTAATCACTGGAGGTCCTTGGGTGGCGGGGACCAGAGCTTGAAGGTCCCGTATTCAAGCTGCCACCCGCTCCAGCCACGAGGACGGCCCCTGGGTTGTCCTGTGCTGATGGCGCCACCTGGTGGCACATGTGTCTCTCACCGGTGATGTCTTCCTCTCCAGGTCGCTTCTTCCCTCTCTGGGGTCTTGGGCTGCCCAGAGGCCACTACTCAGCAAGGTCAGAGCAGGACTTGAGAGGCCACATGATAAAGTCGCAGGGGTCAGGGGTTGGACAGGGCAGGCAGGACCAGGCATGTGCTGGGGGCCTGTGGGAACAGAGGGCAGGGCATGCGGCTGTAGGGCCCCAGCCCGCCTGCCTCCTTGATGCCTTTTCTGGGCACCCACAGGAGCCTCCTTCAGAGACCGCCCCACTCTGTCCTAACAGCTGCCTTGGCTGGGAACACCTTAGAAATTCCTCTTGGAAAGCTTCATAGGAGCCAGTTATTGGGCGCCAGGAAAACCAGTCCATGGCTCCCAGCAGGGCTCCCCATAGAGAGTTCAGCCAATTAAGGAAGCAATTAGCCTCCCCTGAGGCTAATCCATGCACTGTCACCTAACACAGTTTAATGGTTCTTTGGGACAGAGGGCCTCAGTTCCCTGTGGGCAGAGCGGGGTGTGTGGCAGCCACTCCTTACAAAGATTCCTGGTCCCACACCAGCGATCCAGCTCCACAAGGCTTCGGGAGGCCAGAGGACCTGTGTTTTAACAGATGCTGGTTGTCACACTTGAGAAACTGCCCGAAGCGCTTCCCAAGGCAGATTTCCAAGGGGCTGTGGGTAGGGTGATGGGCAGCTCTCCAGGGGGCCTGCTCTGAAGGGGCCACTGGCCAGGAGGAGCCCTTCGAAGAGGCTGGGTCGTCCCTCCTTCCTTCCTTCTCCCCGCTTCTCCTCCACTTGTCCTCCCTCCCTTCTCCCTCCCCCTTGGAAGGCCGGTGTGGTGGAACTGGAACAAGCCCCCTCCATTTGCATCCCAACCTTACCTCCTAAGCCAGTGGGGGCACTTTCCTCACCTACAGTATGGGGGTAAAATACCCACCTTGCACGGATTAGATGAGGAACAGTTGTGGTAACAGAGGTGCGAGTGCTTGGCAAAGAATGAGATGTTGATTGAAAGTAGCTGTTTTGCCTTAGCCTTTGAGCCTCTCTCGAGTAGGTCTCTTTACAAGAGGTGGGCCGGCGGCTCGGAGGGGAGCAGGTTCTGCAGAGCACAACAAGCATCCAGCATCAGGAGATGAGGCAGGTGTAGCCCCCAAAGGTGTGCGGTTATGGATGAGGAACTCTGCCTGGGGGGCGGGTCTGGGGGCAGCAGGGAGACACGCAGGAAGGTTGGAGAGTGGGAACGGGACGGGAGGCCTTCCAGGCAGCCTGGAGTCCTGGAGCTGGACCCCTGGTAGGTTCCAGAGCAGGGTGCAGGGGGCTGGGCAGCATCCGGTGACTCTCCCACCAGCTGACCCCTCAGGAAAGCTCTGCTCTCCCCTCTCCTCCCTGCCCAGAGGTACCTTTCCTCTCACTTCTCTTCCCATCGCACTGTGTCTAGGCCCGCTCCCTCATACCCTCTGCCTGGGGAGACCTGGGTCAAGGTCAGAAGGCCTTAGGTCCACAGACAGCAAAGAACCCAAGCCAGCACCTCTAGTTCCTACAGGAGTCCAGAAGTCCCTCCAATGACCCACAAGGAACTTTGGTTCGCTCATTCATTCATTCAGCAAACATCAGGGCGTTGCTCTGAGCCAGGCCCTGTCCTGGGCACTTTCCATCTAGGACAGAGCTTGACACCCACACATCTAAGCCACAACCCAGTGGGAACCCAGTGTGAAGGGGACACAAGCCCAGATCAGGCTGAGCCTGCCATGGAAACCAAGGCCACAGCATTCACAGAGTCTTGGTAAGATGCTCCAGGAGTAGAAGAGAGAGGGCTGGCAGGAGGGGCTGGGACGTCAGGTCCAGGCTAAGAAGCTGAGACAGGACAGGGGTCCAGGGAAGCCAGACTGGGACGCACTCCCTCCTCCCCCATCCTCTGACAAAGCTACCTTCTCTCTCCAGTGTCAACAATCAGATGAATGAAACCATTTATTTTTCTATTAAAAAATTACTGGTATTGCAACTAGTATAGATTCCTACTGTTTTCACTTCACATGTACAGATTTTCAGCCACACTCTGAGTTAAGCAGATTCCTGGCTGTTCCTGGAAGCCCGGCATCATTTATGACACGGTTTCTGAGTGGAAAGACTTTCTCCAGAAGACACAGCTCATTTGGAAGTAAAGAGATATCCTGCGTTCACTGGAGTGAAAATCTCGTTCTTTACAAAACCGCCCGCAACACTGAGGAGAGGCTGTGGGCTTTTTAGGACCAGAAATCTTCATGGGGTGTGCTGATCGAGAAGGACCACAGTCTGCCCTTCGTCCAGGTAGAAAAAGAAAGGGGAAAAGTCGGCTGAGTCCAGACCTTCGGATGCTGCGCCGTGAAATTTCCACCAGGTCACAGCAGATGGGCAGCAGCCTGAGAGCCCAAAGATTTCACTCACCCAGAAACCTCCTCCCCAGGAAATTCCCCCACCCCCACGGAGCCCAAAGGAAAGTATTTTCAGGCTTCTTCCATTGGACTTGGGTGAAAGTATTCCTAAGCAGCGGCCCAGCCTGGCTGGGAGCCCGGGCCTGAGTCACCGCATCCCTGCGCCCTGCTGGCCACTTCTTTTCCTTTCTTCCCTCCCTGAATCTATCTGCTGATCTTTGTGTCACCACCTTCTGGAAGATGAGCCATGCGCAGGCCATGGCCATCCCTGAGCTGCCCATGGGACTGGGGCTGGGCTCCTTGCCAGATGCAGCTGACCTCAGAGTAGGCAGGAGGCCCATTGTCACCTGGCCCAGGGCCTGGACCCAGGCAAGGGTCCCCTCTGACACCATCCTTCCCCCTCCCCCCCAGAGGGGGAGGGGAGGAGACTAGCAAATGGTGCTGGGGTCCGGGCAGCTGAGGGGACAGCTGTGCTTGGGGTCAGGTGGGAAGGGTGGAAGCAGGGGTGAGAGCAGGAGGCCTTGGCTGTTTGCGGAACACACTGGGGGAGGACGAGATGAGGGGGGATGGGTTCAGTGGGCTTCCTGGGGTCTGCAGGTGGCCTGGGGCTCCTGCCACCTCTCCCTGGAGTCCCTGTGGCTTTGCTCCCTCCCCTCCCCACCCCTCCCTCTGCTCGTGTTCCCTTGACGGAGGCTCTCAGGCTCACAGAGTCGCCCCTGCCCTGGATGAAATGTCTTTCCCTCGGAGTTGTTTTTTTTTTTTAAGAAGGATACAAGTCCTCCTTTTTTTAAATTTATTTAATTTTGGCTGCGTCGGGTCTTCGTTGCTGCGTGCAGGCTTTCTCTAGTTGCGGCGAGCGGGGGCTACTCTTCGTTGTGGTGTGCGGGCTTCTCATTGCAGTGCCTTCTCTTGCTGCGGAGCACGGGCTCTAGGCACGTGGGCTTCAGTAGTTGCAGCACGCAGGCTCAGTAGCTGTGGCTCATGGGCTCTAGAGCACAGGCTCAGTAGTTGTGGCACACGGGTTTAGTTGCTCCACGGCATGTGGGATCTTCCCAGACCAGGGCTTGAACCCATGTCCCCTGCACTGGTAGGCGGATTCTTAACCACTGCGCCACCAGGGAAGCCCTTTCCCTCGGAGTTTTCACCTCCAGGTCTTTCTTCTTCCATTTCCCGAGCAGGTCTCTTTCCTTCTCACAGGTGAGGACAGGGGGGTGTGGTCCCCTGCCTCCCCCTCTTCAGGCCAGGACATCCCTGGTCCTGATCATTCCCCCCACCCGGCTTCCAGACCCTTCCCCATAGAGGGCTCCTCCAGCCTGCATCTCCCTAGTGCCCAGCTGGGGTCTGACCAGGGCTGAGGTCAATGGGACCATGGCCCCGCCCACATTCTGGACAGATGCCTCCTGAGAATCCCCTACCTCCTTCTGGGTCCCCTGTTTCCCCTGAGCTGCTGGTCAACCCTCTGCTGTGCCCCCTCTATGCCCCAGAGGCCACCCCCCACGTGGGTCCTCTTTTGAAGTAACTCATGATGTTGACTAACGTCTGCCTCTCACTTGGCAAACCTGCCCTTCCCTGAAGGGGCCCATTAGCGCGGCCCGAAGCGAAGAGAGAGGCACTGCCGCAGAAGACCCCCTCTTTATCCCGACAGGCTGATCCCAACCCCTCACATCATTGGCTGAGATTGTTCACAGGTCATTTTGATTTAGAAAAAGGCTTTCTCGGGCTCTTGGGATCCGCTCTCTATGCGGAAGTTCAGAGCAAAGGCAAAGAAAATACTCACCCACTTAGCGGGGCCCATGGGAGGAACTGAAACCATCTTTGTGAGACGTGCGCCAGGAAAAGACGGAGCGAAGGGGCCAAGAACCGGCATCTGTATGGACGCAGGAGGCCTGCAGGCACTTCACACACGTGATGCCACCGCCCCCCAGGAGGGACACCATCCCCCTGTAGACAGAGAAAGAACCGAGCTGGGGAACCCAGCCAGCCAGGACCCAGAGCGAGGCAGTGGTAGGAACAAGCCCCTCTCTTCTCTGTAAACCGCCTGCTTTCAGCACAGAGGAAACTGGGGTCTGAGGCTTACAGTCTCCAGGGGATTTTCACTGGAAAAAAATCCCTACAAGTGCAAAGCCAATTTTAGGTATGACTGTGAATATTAACTTCCCCTTCTTGTGAGAACAGAACTCACAAGTTACAAGTTCTAAAAGGCTGACCAAACCATAACATTAAGCAACCCAGGAACATAGACTATTCTGTATGAACTGCCCACCCACCTCTATAATGCATTCCCTGTGATTTTCTACACTGATCACCTCTTTGTTGGACAAGGATTCTGGAACGTCATATTCTATCGAGAGAATATAAACTTCGACCAAGTTTCCTTCATAGATGAGCAGAAAGAATTCAGGGCATGTCCAGTTTCCTCACGCGGGGACTACCCTGCTCCTTGGATGGACGACCCTCCATACCCAGTGTGGCTGTGCTGTCCTCTCTGCAGGGACCTATTGTGAGTTATGTTCATTGATGTCAATATTTCATGTCAAATCACCAGGAGATTTAAACCTTATTCCATCGTGTTCATCGGGTGTCCTCTTCTTCATTCATCGGTGGGAGAATTCCTGGAAGCCATCTGGACCCTCAACAGCCCAAGAACTGGCCTCCACGTGGAGGTAACTGGGAGCCACATAACCCAGGGCCAGTCCAGCGCCAGCCGCCTGGAAGAGAGAAGAGAAGGGAATCGAGGGGAAAGAGGTTTAACTAACTGAGGTTGAAATGTCTCACATCTGCAAACCTTACAGAAACCTATGGTCATGTGAACGCAATGCAGTTACATATTGCAATTCAGTGGCCGAAATAAAGCCTGTATTTTGACTGAATGGCACTGACTGAGCAGGTACATCCAGGCAGGCGGAACCAAGCCACTCCTTGGCTGTTCCAGAGAAAGTGCCCCAAAGAGGATGCGGCAGCCAAACTCCTGCTAGTTTTCCATCTCTCTCAAAAGGCGCAGCCTTGGAAATAACTCTTGCAGGTAGGGGTGGCCTCTCTGCCTTATAGGAAACTGAGTCTGGACTTGGAGGCAGGAGATCTGGGTTCAAGGCCCAGCCCGGCCTCTTCCTACCTGCGGGAACTTGGGCAAGTCATGAGGGTCCTCTGAGCCTCCCCTTCCTCCTCCGTGAGGCCGATGAAAAGAACAGCCACAAGGAACGGGAGTGCCTGTGAGTGAGAGCCCGTGAACGTGCACGGGGCTGTTCACTTCTGTCCGGGGATCCTGCCGTCTGGGGCTCTGCAGGGGGGCCCAGGAGCCCGGTTCTGGGAGCTCCTCTGTCTCCCCAGGCATGGAGAAGGGGGTGATGTCTCTGATCAGGATTCTGAACCAGTTCCAACTAGGCTGTGGTTTCCCAGCAGGCGGGGCGCCAGCCTCCCGCCCTGGCCTCGGCCTGCCCTCCACACGGGGGCGCTCTGACCAGCCCACCCTGCCACCTCGGCAGCCAGGCTCCGCCTCGTTTCCTTTCCCTTTCAGACCTGATGGATGACTGACGGCTCCTCCTCCAGCTGTAGAGAAATCCAGCCCGCACTTTGCCTCCAACTCGATCGTGCAGGACCCAGCTCCCCTTCATCCTGGCACCAAACGTCTGTTTGATCAGCTTTTCATCCGTTTCCCGAAAATGTGGTGATTTGAGGCTATTCTGAATCTTGCAGAACTGTACGTGTTGCACCCTGGCAAGATATTGATGAAGCCCCAAAGCTGATACTGGAGATGCCCTGCTCTCTGACAGCCCCTTCATCCCCTCACGGCCCCCGCCATGGCCCCCACAGCCCCTGGCCCTCTCCTCTTTGCCAGGGCCACCGTGAGGGACAGAGGGTCAGCTGAATGCGCTTAGCAGAGGGTCAGAGAGGCGGTGAACGTGTCCTCACCGGGTGGGGATCCTCTGTCCCGCCCCACCCCCAGGTCAGCTGGGAGGGGAGGGGTGGGGCGGGAGGGGCGCTGGGGTAGCATACAACAAGGTGGCATCTCCGTCCTGACATCCTGGATTCCATGGCCCCTCTGCTCAGCCTTCGTGACAGTAAAAAAAAA
>NW_020172451.1:6563188-6563956 GCF_003031525.2 Neophocaena asiaeorientalis asiaeorientalis | reverse complement strand
AAAAAAAAAAAAAAAAGATTGTTTCCGTGCTGGTTAAGTGTTCTTCATCTCCCATCTTTAGTAATAAGCTTTCTCATTTGACAGCAAATCCCAGTTTTACAAAGCACTTTTTCAACCATTTTTTTCCCTTGTGCACAGACCCCTGTAAGGTAGCAGCTCCCCAACTTTTCAGAGAAGGGAGCCAGGCATCGGAGAAGCTGTGGCAAGTTCATGAGTTACTGTCAAGGATGCTCATAGGTTGATCCAGCAACCGAAAAGCCGGGGGTACCCTGATTGGGAGCTGCGGGCATCAGGGCAGGGAGCCAGGGGCCTGGTAGGCAAGGTTGTGGTTGGTGGCAGTGGACCCTGGACCAGGGTTCAGGATGGAAGCTCTGAAATCCCAAGGGTGAGGAAGGAGGAAGAACAGAGCAGGGCAGAAACGAGGGCCCAGTGAGGATGCTGGGGGACAGAGTGAAATCAGAGCTCAGAAAGTGTAATAATCAAAGATCTATAAAGACAAAGCTCATCACACCCGCCCTCCCACCCCTCAGTCCCTCTCCCCCAAAGGGGTCTACACCCTCAGGCTCACCTGCAACCTTCCTCACTCTTCTGACCTGCAAACAAATAAAGCACAGAGCCACACACAGCCAGGGAACTGGGTTTGTTGGTTTTCCCTGCGGTAGGGCCATCCTCGCCCTTTTCACCTGCATGCATCTTGCTTCAGGCCGGTGGGCAGGCTGGTGTGGGCTGCTCCAGCCTGCGCCTGGCTGGTCAGCTAAATCGGGAGGG
>NW_020172451.1:6520309-6562870 GCF_003031525.2 Neophocaena asiaeorientalis asiaeorientalis | reverse complement strand
CAAAAGTCCCCACAGGACAATCAAGGCTGTTCCTAGGGTGGGGTGGGGCGGCAGGGGGAACAGGGGAGGCCCAGCAAAAACTGGCAGAACCGCCCCCATCATAAAAGGATATGTTCTCGTCAGGCTCTTTTCTAATCCAGACTCCCCTCCCCCCCATTTCTCCCTGTCGCCTTGTTTCACCACAGACACCACTGGGGAAATTGCTGGGAGAAGGAAGGAGGGAGAAGCAATGGGGTTTATTAGGAATGGTGACTTTGTGATTTTCTGCTGCTAAGCGGCAACACTAGCTGTCCTCCCCCCGCCTGCCGGACAGAGGAGAGGGGAGAGTGAGGCAAAGCCCCAGCCCGAGGTCTGGGCGTGACAGCATGGGACAGCGAAGGCTACAGGGCCACCAGTGAGCACCAGGGCTCCAGCTTCTCTCTGCCCTCTCTGAGACAGTCTTCCTGAATGTAGTCGGTTGAACTGTGTTCCCCAAAAGATATGTTCAAAGACTAACCCCCTGTGAATGTGACTTTATTTGGAAATAGGATCTTTGCAGATATCATTAGTTCCTTTCATCTCGAGATGAAATCATCTTGGATTTAGGGTCGGCCCTAAATCCAGTGGCTGGTGTCCTTGTAAGAAGAGGAGGGGACACACAGAGACACAGGAAGCAAGTCCACATGAAGATGGAGACAGAGACTGGGGTGATGTAGTTACAAGCCAAGGGATGCTGGGGGCCACCAGAAGCTGGGAGAGGAAAGGAAGGATTCTCCCCCAGAACCTTCAGCAGGAGCATGACCCTGCCGACATCTCGACTTTGGAGCACGAACCTCCAGAACAAGTGTGTTGTCTGAAGCCACTCAGTTCGTGGTACTTTGTCACAGCAGCCTCGGGAAACGAATCCACCGGATAAAGAAACCAAGCAGGGATCATTAGGGAGGATGAAGACTCTCCTGAAGAGGCAGGCGAGGAATTTTAAACACCTCTGAATCCACTCGGGAGCAGCCCTTTTACAACAAGGAGTAGTAAGAGAGAAGCAGGTAACCTTTTATTGTAAAGCCACATAACCTTATGAAAAGTCTGGAAAATAGAAAAGCACATTTACCTGTTATCCCATGATACCCTTTGGAGTCTACAGACCTGGGTTCAAATCCCTGCTCCATCTTCCTTTTGACTTGAACGTAATTCACTTCTCTGAGCCTCAGTTTATACATCTGTAAAGTGGGGATAATAATCCTGCCCCCCCCCCAAATTTATTAGAATTAAACAAGAAAATACACACTAGGTCCTAGCACGTGCCTGGCTACTCACCAAATCTTAGTAAGGTGTTTGTTGAATACTGGTTCCTCCCCCTCTCTGATAAAAAGCTCCAAAATGATGAGATTGGGTTCATTTTAAAATCCCTAAATGTGGATGTATCACAACTTTCTTCTTCCTTTATTTGGAAACAATGAAGGTTTTTTTTTTTTTTAACTTTTAGAAAGATTTATTTTTAAATTTACATACAATAAAATTCACTCTCTTGGGTATATAATTCTCTGGGTTTTGACAAGTGCATAGAGTCGTGTAACCACTACCATAGTCAATATAAAGAACATTCCAGGAACTTCCCTGGTGGCCCAGTGGCTGAGACTCCGCATTCCCAATGCAGGGGGCCGGGGTTCGATCCCTGGTTAGGGAGCTAGATCCCGCATGCATGCCGCAACTAAGGAGCCCGCCTGCCCGACTAAAAAAAAGGATCCCGCACACCGCAACGAAGATACCTTGTGCCACGGCTAAGACCCAGCACAGCCAAAATAAATAGATAATTAAAAAAAAAAAAAAAAAATTCCATCACCTCCCCAATTCCCTCCTGCAGCCCCTTTGTGGTCAGACCCCCACCTGTTCTCCTTTTGTCTTTTCCAAAAAGAGGTTCATAGAAGTGGAATCGCAAGCACGTGGCCTATCGCGTCTGGATTCTTTCACTGGACATACGCTTCTGGGGTCCGTCCATGCTGTCGTGTGGCTTCCCCCGTATTGAGGAGGGGTTCCCGCCGAGTGAGCTCCTGTGTGGATGACCACAGCGGCTGATCCCTCCAGGTGAAGGATGCGGGCTCTTCCCTGATTTCAGTGACTATGAATGAAATTGCTATAAGCATTCATGTCTGGGTTTTCGTGTGAACATGAGTTTCCATTTCCCTTGGGTAACACCTGAGAGTGGGGTTCCAGGTTCCCATCAGGTTTCTAATGGCCTCTGACTCAGACCTGCTCAGAGGTGGGGTAGAGAGGAGCACGGTCTGGGAAGATCTGGGTCCCTGTCGCAGCTCAGGGATGACAAAGGTCAACCAACTGAGGAGCACTGCTGTCACTTCAGCCTCCTCCAGGTCTGCTTCCCTTCTCTTGGAACGACCAGGCCAGGGTGGGGAGGAGGGTGGCCAGCGACGGCCCCTGGGACTAAACCGAGCTTTGTGGTATAATCCATATGTTCCGCTGCAGCCCTCCAGGGTGGGGAGGTGGGAGCAGCTCTGTTTAGTTCTGGTGCTACTGGGCCTGCAAGTGGGTCTGTGCCATCCTTGCTCTCGCGGCTGTTTCTGGACTATTCTCCCTCTTCCTTACAAAGCCTCCCTCTGCGCCTCCTGTCCTCAGCTCTCCTTACGTGTCACCTGTTACCTCTCCTTGCGGCAGGCACCCAGACCTCCAGGCCACGCCGCCCCCGGTCCTTAAAGAGCCTAGTGCATGGCCTCCTGTCCCATCCACCAACTGCTCCTGTCTTCTCAGTGATTCCAGAATCCATGTCGATAGTCCGTAGGCCTCTCATTCCTTCACTTTCTCTCCTCCAATGGCTTTGTCCTCCTCGAAGCCCAAGGACCCAAGGCACGCTCTGGACCTTGCACCTGTGCCCAGATCCTTCAGCCCCTCAATCTCTAGCACTTCTTCGTCACCACCTCTTACCATCCACTTCCTGCTTCCGGATTCCTGCTTCCAACAATCCTTGGCTACCTCAGGCCCTACGAGCCGTGACCTTACCCTCACCCCATCCTCACTCAGCACCACAGCCACTCTGACACCTGGAACCCCCCTCTCCATCCTCATCCTACTTGCCTGGGGAGAGCCCGGCGCTGGTTAGATCCCACCCTCCACCCACCTGTGCAGACGCCCACTCTCCCCAAGGTGGCTGGAGGCCAACACACATCCCCACGGACCGCTCTCACTCACGATCCAAACCGCCCACCCCGAAGGGGCCCCACTGCCACCTGGTCCAGTTCCTGCCCCCGCTCCTTGGGGAATAACCCCACCTCCCCTCTCTGCTTCGCCCACCTGCTGTACTTTCCTGAGGAAAAGGAGAACCGGCCAGCAAAGAACTCAGGATCCCTCAAGATCCCTTGCCTCCATCCTTCTGCTTGTTCAGACTAAAACCTCGGGGTCGTCCTCACGTCCCCGCCTCCTCTCACACCCCACCCCTCCACCTGAAAGTATCCCCACGATACAGCCCCTCACGTCCCCTCCACGCCACCGGCCCCCTCCGAGCCCCTGTCTCCCACCCGGTTCACCGTGGAGCCTCCCCACCAAGCGCCCGCCTCTGCCTCCTTCCCCAGCTTGTGCTCAGCTACAGAGGGCTAAGCCGGGTCGCATCACACCTGCACACCCTTCAGGTCACTCGGGGTCAAAGCCAGTGTCCTTGAGCCCTCACAGGCTCTCTAGGACCTGCTGCCACCCCACCTGTTACTTTCCGTCCAGTCTCCTCCCCTTCTCTCTCAGGCTCACCCACTCGCCACACTGGCCTCCTTGCTGGTTCTCCAGCCAAACTCGCTCCCCTCTGAGCCTTGGTCCTTGCTGATCCCTCTGCCTTGAGCCTTGCCCCCCAACAATATCCATGACAGTCCCTCCTGTCACCGTTTTCCCAGCTTCACTAAAATGTTCCTCTCCTGGGGAGGTCTTTCCAGGCCACCCCATCTAAAATGGCACCTTCTCCAAGCTGCGTCTCCCTCCCTGCCTGTATTCTTTTTTGGCACCACTGCAGTGTCTTTTTAATCTTTTTTTTACCTTGTTTGCTACCCATCTCCCTTTACTGGAACATGAGCTCCACGAGACCAGTGAGTTGTCATTTGCCCACTGCTGAGTTCCCAGCACTGTCGCAATGCCTGGCACATAGCAGGAACTCAATAAGTTTCTGCTCTCCTGCGCTGCCCGCGCCCACCCGGGACCTCTCCTGGGGCCGTATCCTGTCCTTGCCAACTCATGCCACTGCTTTGGAAATTCTTCCTGGCTCCTGCATCATTCCCCGCTTGCTGTTGGGTCATTTCCATCAGTGTACAAACATGCAAATACCCTGGATTTTCTCCTTCTTAAGAAGAAAACAACCAAGGACTTCCCTGGTGGTGCAGTGGTTAAGAATCCGCCTGCCGATGCAGGGGACATGGGTTTGAGCCCTGGTCCGGGAAGATCCCACATGCCGCAGAGCAACTAAGCCCATGCACCACAACTACTGAGCCTGCACTCTACAGCCTGCGAGCCACAACTACTGAGCCCACATGCCACAACTACTGAAGCCCGCGCGCCTAGAGCCCGTGCTCTACAACAAGAGAAGCCACCACAATGAGAAGCCCGCGCACTGCAACAGAGTAGCCCCCACTCGCCACAACTAGAGAAAGCCCGTGTGCAGCAACAAAGACCCAACGCAGCCATAAATAAATAAAATGCTAGTTCTTTAAAAAAAAAAAAGAAAGAAAACCTAAAAAATAGGATCACACAAAGTGGGAGAGAGGGAACAGTGTAGAGAGGATGGGGTAGAACTGGACCTCTCTAAACATACCTTGTTTTGTACTTTTGACTCTGGAACCATGTAACTGCCTTATTTAATTATAAATACATTAAACTGAAATGAAAGAAATCCCCTAAAAAAACAAAAGCAAAAGGATAGGCTTCCCTGGTGGCGCAGTGGTTAAGAATCCGCCTGCCGATGCAGGGTACATGGGTATGTGCCCCGGTCCAGGAAGATCCCACATGCCGCGGAGCAGCTGGGCCCATGAGCCATGGCCGCTGAGCCTGCGCGTCCGGAGCCTGTGCTCCGCAACGGGAGAGGCCCCAACAGTGAGAGGCCCGCGTACCGCCAAAAAAAAAAAAAAAAAAGTAAAAGGATGGGAAAAGATCCACCTTGCTATATCACTAATCAAAATTTTAAAAGCTGGAATGACTATATTAATATCAGACAAAGTAGATTTTGGAGCAAAAGATGTTACCAGGGATAAAGAAGGTATATAATAATGACAAAGGAGTCAATTCATCAAGAAGACATAACAATCCTAAATATTTATGCACCTAATAACAGAGCTTCAAGATGCTTGAAGCAAAAACGGATAGATCTGCAAAGAGAAATAGACAAGTTGACAACTATAGTTGAAGATTTCAATACCCTTCTTTCAATAATTGATAGAACAACTAGACAAAAAATCTGTAGGTACTTAGAAGACTTGAACAACATTGTCAGCTAACTTGACCTGACATTTATAAGGCACTTTTCCCAATGACAGCAGAATACACATCCTTCTCAAGTTCACACAGAACATTTACCAAGATAGACAATATTCTGGGCCATTAAAAAAGTCTCGTTGCATTTAAAAGGACTGAAGTCACACAAAGTATGCTCTCTTATCAGAGTGGAATTAAATTAGAAATTGATAACAGGAAGATCTCTGAAAATGTCCAAGTATTTGGAAAATAACACACTTCTAAATAACCCATGGGTCAAAAAAGAAGTCAAAACAGAAATTTGAAAGTATTTTGAACTGACTGAAAAAGAAAACACAACATATCAAAATTTGCGGGCTTCCCTGGTGGCGCAGTGGTTGAGAGTCCGCCTGCCGATGCAGGGGACACGGGTCCGTGCCCCAGGTCCGGGAAGATCCCACGTGCCGCGGAGCGACTGGGCCCGTGAGCCATGGCCGCTGAGCCTGCGCGTCCGGAGCCTGTGCTCCGCAACGGGAGAGGCCACAACAGTGAGAGGCCCGCGTACCGCAAAAACAAAACAAACAAAACAAAAACAAAATCTGTGGGACTATTAGCTATAGATATTTTGGAGATGCTCTTTATCAAGTTGAAGAAATTCCCGTCTATTCCCAGTTTGCTAAGAGTTTTCGGTTATTTTATTTTTTTAAATTATTTATTTGTTTGTTTGTTTGTTTGTTTGTGGCTGTGTCGGGTCTTAGTTACAGCGTGCAGGCTCAGTAGTGGTGGCGCTTGGGCTTAGTTGCCCTGTGGTGTGTGGGATCTTAGTTCCACAACCAGGGATCGAACCCCGGTACCCTGTGTTGGAAGGCGGATTCTTAACCACTGGACCACCAGGGAAGTCCTGGGTTATTTTAAAATCATGAATGGATGTTGGATTTTGTCAAATGCTTTTTCTGCATTCATTGATATGATCGTATAATTTTTCTTCTCTAGCCTATTGATATGGTGGGTTACATTAATTGATTTTTGAATATTGAGACAGCCTTGCATACGTAGAATGTGTTCCGCTTGATTGTGGTATATAATTCTTTTTATATTTGTTATAAATTTGATTTGTTAACATTTTGATGAGGATTTCTCTATGTCTGTGAAATATATTGGTCTGTAGCTTTCTTTTTTTCACGCTGCCTTTGGTTTTTATATCAGGGCAATACTGGCCTCATAAAATGCTCTGAGAAGTATTCTCTTCTCTGCTATTTCAGGAAGAGATTGCATCATGATATTGGTGTTAATTTTTCATTAAATGTTTGGTAGAATTCTCTATTGAACCCACCTGGACCTAGAGGGTTTTTCATGGGAGATTTAAAATGATAAATTCAATTTATTTAATGGTTATAGGTCTTTTCAGATTATGTATCTCATCTTGCTTGAGTTTTGGTAGTCTAAGGTTTTCAAGGAATTGGTCTGTTTCATCTAAATTATCAATTTATAAGTGTAAAGTTGTTTATAGTATTCCTTTATTATCCTTTTAATGGCTGTAGGATCTGTGGTGATACCCTTGTGTCATTCCTGATACTGGTGATTTGTGTATTCTCTCTTTTTACCTTGTCAGTCTTTCTAGAGGTTTATTATTTTTTTTCAAAGAACCCGTTTTTGTTTCATTGACTTTCTGTATTGTTTTCAATTTCATTGATTTCTACTCTTTATCATTTCTTTCCTTCTGCTTGCTTTGGGTTTATCTTGTTTGTCTTTTTTCTAGTTTCTTGAGGTAGGAATTTAGGTTATTGATTTGAGACATTCCTCTTTTCAAATGTAAGCACTTCATGCTATATATTCCCTTTCAGCTCCACTTAACCTGCATCCCACACATATTTTCATTTTCAGTTCTATGTAGAGGATTGTTTTTTAAAGAGGCACCAAGATGTTTGGAGGAGACAAAGACAGCTATCTACCAAAAGGCACGCTCTTCCCCTCAATGGCATAGATGTGTTGCCAGGAAGTGGCTACACAACCGGGGACTAAGTTTCCAAGTTGTCCTTGTCTCTGGTGAGGCAGTGTGAACAGTTCTTGCCAATCGAGCGTGAGAAGTGCTGTATGCCACTTCCAAGCCAATGCAGTTAAGAAATAAATATTCTTTCTTCATCCTCTCCCTTTCTATGATGGAGGCAGGTGATGATGACGAAGCCTTAGGGGGTAGTGGAGCCGAAAGATTCAGGCTATGGTCCCTGAATCACTGAATGGAGGAACACCTCCCACCAACTGTGAACGCTCATATCGGTTGTTATAGGGGTGAGACACATGTCTTTTTGTGTTAAACTGTTAATAGTTGGGATTTATTTAGCAACAGCTAGCATTTCCTTGCTGTTAACCTCAACAATCAGCAGTGTAACTTGAAAGACATCTTTTAATAACCTGTTAAGGGCATGGCATCCATAAATATACCTGAACTTATTGATTTCATCCAGAATCAATTCTTGGGTATGAAAGGCCTTACCGTCTATTGCCTTGTTATACCTACTATACTGAGAACATAAAACAGTAGAACATTTTGGACAAGAGACCCGATCAGAAATCCCAGTTCAAAAGCATTTGGGAGCCATTCAGAAAACCAAAGCCCCGGAGCTATCATCTCTGACAATGCTGCTCCATACTTCTGCCTTTCCCCCATGAATGTCTGCTGAAGACAGCTGTCTGGAGAAATGAGAATCCCTGCACTGTCTCAGCAGTTTCTGCTCCCTATGTCCCCATGGTATGGGCACATAGATGCCTTGGGAAGAGCTGATGCTCTTAGGCTCTGAACCCGCTCTCCTGAATTTATGTTTCATTTTTGTAAATCAGACAGGACGTGGTCCGGAACCGTCTACAAAACACAACCCCAGACTGCTTCTCGATGTATTTCCAGTTGAAACGAACAGCTGCTCTAGTCTCAGATTTCCTTTGTATCATTTGCTGTTTGCTGTATCTGTCTCATTGGCCTCCTCTTTTTCAGAAAAATGTACTTACATTTAAAATAGAACGTGGTTATATTTTTGAAAGCTAAATGTCTTCCTCACCAGGCCAAATGGGGGTGCTTTCCCCCCTCTTTTTTCTCTGCACTTCCTCTCACATTAAAGCTGTTGAATTTTTGAATTTTTGTTGAATTTGATAGGAGCTTTTGACTCCTATCTGGTTTATAAGCTCTGATTTCTAGAACAAATTACCTACGTAGCGCTCAGGCAGGCACCCGTCTGTCAGATAACCCTGGAGTTTGATTTTTCCGCCCTGCCCCCGCGCTCGATTATTCATTCATTCATGGCAGGGAGAGATCCGGAGGGCCAGAACAATTTCATCAGCCCTTGGAATTCACTTACTGTGAGCCTCCTCTCCCCAGACCACGCCGCTACCATAAATAGACGTCACGTGGCTTCCTTTTATGATAAGGTCGGAGGAAACAAGTGCACAGGGAGAAGCCGCTAGGAGAGTCAGAGCTCTGAGTTCTGGCTCTAAAACCTGAACAGAGCTAGCTAGTCTTCTTGCCGGGGAGGGCGGGGGGTGCAGCTCAGAAAGGAGGGACGAGGTGGAAGACCTCGTGGGCGGGCCGCCTCCCAAGGGCTCCTCTGGATGCCTGAGCGACTCCCTGACTCCCAGCACTCTCTGCCCTCAGCCATCCCTACCCCTCGCGAGGAGGCCCGCAGACTCCTTCCCACCCCACCTGCCCGGCCAGGCTCTGCGGCTCCCCCAGCTCATTTTCTGATAGAGCTGTCACTTTTTATTGCTGATGGGAGAAATCATTTCCTCTCTTAGCTGAATGTTAATTGGCCTTTCTCTGCTCTTTCATTCAGTTAGTACATGCAGTCCCCTAGTTTTTTTCCACTCTTCAAGGGAAAAGCACCTTAGTAGAGAAGCATTCCAGCAAGACAAGGAAGGTGTTTCTTGCAAAACTGCTAATTGGTAATTGCTAAATCAGAGGTTAAGAAAAAGCTAAAAAGGAGTGCAAGGAGGGGGGTAACCAGGCATTTCGGTAGTTCCACAGGAGTTTCAACCGCCTGCAGGCTCACCGCTACAGTACCTACCACCATAGAGGGCTCAGTACTCAATAGGGAGACCCGGGAAGCCAGCTGGGTCTGGTTGAAGAATCAACTGAGCATCTTCAAGGGGCCAGGCACCTAGACAGACCCGAGAGGTGCCGAGATGACTAAGATGTAGTCACAGGAGGCAAACCAATAAATAAACTGGGGACATTGGTTTCCATGTGACCACAGCAGTGGCAGAGGTAAGCCAGGATACTGCGGGACGCACAGAGCATCAGAGAAACTTCCTGGAGAAAGCCACGCTGCAGCTCAGCTGTATAGGATAACTAGGAGGTCAGCAGCAAGGGCATCCCAGGTGGAGGAGACCATCTGTGCCGAGTCTCGGTGCCTGGAACGGGGTGGTGCGTGGGAGGAGGTTAAGGTCATGTGGAGGTTACGGTCACAGCAGGGCTTCGGTGCCCAAGCAGGTTTTTTTCCCCATATAATTTTATGCCCTTAAAAGAAATAGTCTTATTGAGATTTAATTTATACTCCATAAGTTTACTGCTTAAAGTGGACAATTCAATGGTTTTAATTTTTTTCGTATATTTAAAGAGTAATATTCCTGTATATTTACAGAGTTGTACACCCATCACCATAATCTAATTTTGGAACATCATCACAAAGAGAAACGTTCTCAGTGGGGTTTTTGATACGGGCCTGGCCAAATTATGCCTCACATCAGTTGGCAGCAGGGCAGAGAGGGGTTTGGAGGGGGAAGCCTGGCCCCTCCCTCATCGAACCCAGAACATGAGCAAGGAGCACAGCAGGGACTGAGCCCAGGGGCTAAAGATTTGTGGCAGCGGCAGGTAAAACTCCATCTCTTAGATTCTTCTTTCTTGACAGGAAAAGAACTAGGTTATGAACACTCAGGCTAGTTTTTGCTGGCTGGCTATTTAGTGGTAGTGATACAAGTCAGTATTTTAGATGGATGGTCGCCTACTTACAAAGAAAACAGACATAGGCCGTATCACAGCAAAATCCAGAATTCTGAAGTTTCTGCAAAATGGGAGCAGCACAGAGCACTATTCGTATGTTTCATACAGCAAAAACCAGAGCTGGTCTGTCCCCAAAAACGGGCAGGGAGGGCTTCCCTGGTGGCGCAGTGGTTGAGAGTCCGCCTGCCTGGGGGGCCCCCGTACCAAAAAAAAAAAAAAAAAAGGGCAGGGACTCTGTCCTCAAAGTCTCTGTAGGATGACTGAAGTGTGGTCACGTGAACCAGAGTCTTGAGCAGGCCTGCCTTTGTGTAGTACAGATAGACCATTCATACCCAGAGTTCTTAGCAAAGCAAGGGCCAGAGGGAATGGGTGCACCTCTGCAGTGGCTTTGGGGGCAGGTGGGTCTGATCTGAGCGTGATGCTATGGTAATTGTGCTATGATAATATTTGTTCATTTATTTATTTGGTTGCACCGGGTCTTAGTTGCGGCAGGCAGGCTCCTTAGTTGCGGCATGCATGTGGGATCCAGTTCCCTGACCAGGGGTCAAAGCCGGGCCCCCTGCAACGGGAGCACGGAGTCTTAACCACTGCGCCACCAGGGAAGTTCCTAGGTTTATTTTTTAAATTGCAAGTAAGAAACAAAAGCAGAAACAAATTAAACCAGCTTTCACAATAAAGGGGACTCGGTTCTGACAAAATCTTGACCGGTGTAATGTGAAAAAACTCTCCATACAAAAACATAGAAATGCGGGATAAAATATAACTACATAAAGAAACCTTAAGCGCAGGCTCAGTTAGCAAGCAAGAAAGGGATAGCCCCAGGGGCCAGAACAAGGAGGGAGAAACCAGAGCGCTAATCATGTGATCTGACCCCACAGCGGCCTCAGGGAGGGATGCAATCAGAGCCAGTAACCCAGGGGCCTTGGCTTTGGCCTCCAGATTGGGATGAGATGTGGAGATGGAAGGTAAGATCTTCAGAGGACAGGAGGTGGACAGGTGAAACTGACTCCCTGAAAAGCCAGGCTCCTCTGAAGGCTGATCTCTCAGTGAAGGGGTGAAGAGCTAGGAAAACCCTATCCCCTGGCATGAGGAGATAGCAAGAAGTTTGTCTATCACAGCACAGGCGAGAACAGGCAAGTTACAAAAGGATCCTCTGAAAAATCCAAACCTCACCTATGTGCTTTGAATGGGTTTGAGGCCCAGATTGGTATGGTATGCATGGTCTGAGATTCTCATGCCAAAGGAAAAAAATTGGTCCCAGGCTGGTGATAACCCTGGGCCACCTGGCAAAGCAGCTGCAAAATGGCTTTAGAGGGACACTCTTACAACTCAGGTAGCGGGAAGTTCTCCTGGGAAAAACAAGCTCCTCCAAAGATGAGCTCACGGTATCAAATTCCAGTACCGGCGCCCCTTGCTTTATAGCGCTTCACAGATACCGCATTTTCTACAGATTGAGGCTTTGTGGTAACCCCGTGCCAAGCGAGTCTTTCAGCAGCATTTTCCAACAGTAGTTGCTCACTTCATGTCTCTGTGCCACGTTTTGGTCATTCTCACAATATTTCAAACTTTTTCATTATTTTTCTATTTGTCACAGTGATCTGTGATGTTACTATTATGACTTGCTGAAGGCTCAGATGATGGTTAGCATTTTTTAGCAATAAAGTATTTTTTAATTAAGGTATGTGCCTTGTTTTCTATAGACATACTGCTATCGCACACTTCCCAGACTATAGTATAGTGGAAACATAAATTTATATGCGCTGGGAAACCAAAGAATTCGTGTGATTCATTTTATTTTGGTATTTGCTTTATTGTGGTGGTCTGGAAGCAAACCCACAATATCTCCAAGGTATGCCTGTATTCATGAAGAAAGAGGTCATCTTGAACACAGCAGATGCCACAAACAGGAGGATTAGAGCCCTAAGACTCTGAGATAGTACAACAGCAGGGCCAAAAGAGATTGTGCCATAAGAATGCTTATAATGACTCAAGGCCAAAATGAAAGGTTCAAACGTTCAAGAAAATAGCAACACATCATGAAAACAGGAATAGGCAGATCTGAACAATATTTACAGATGAAATGATAGGATATTTGAGATTGCCTCAAAATAACCTCAGAGTGGACAGCTGTGTGGGTTGGTACTTGTGCAAGGTGAATAAGCATAGATACATAGGGGTTTCATATTCTATTAACTCTAATTTTATATATTTGAGATATCCATAATAAAAATTAAAAACAAACAAAATTAAAAGCTCCAAATAGAACTTCTAGAAATGAATAATATAAAAAATGAAATTTAAAGCTCAAGACAGGGTTAATGGCAGATCAGACAGAGATGAAGAGAGAATTGATGAACTGGAAGATATTTTTTTAATATACAGAGGATAGACAACCACTTTAGAGTGCAATTTTTAAAATATTTATTTATTTATTTGTCTGCACCAGGTCTTAGTTGTGGCATGCAGGATCTTCACTGCGGCATGCAGGCTCTAATTCCCTGACCAGGGATCAAACCCCTGCCCCCTGCATTGGGAGCGCAGAGTCTTAACCACTGGACCACCAGGGAAGTACCTAGCATGCAATTTGACATTATCGGGTGATGCTATGACCTGACAGTTTCACTTCTAGTTTTGCTTCTCATACGTAAAAGTATGAGCACTAGAGCTATGGGTAAGAATGTTCATAGCAGCATTATGTATAATAGAGAAAAGATGGAAATAAGTTAAATATCCTTTAGTGGCAGAGAAGATAAATAGCTTACATCTTGGTCATATAAAGCCGTAAAAATAAATAAACAGTAACTACATGTCTCTCCATTAATAAATTACAGCGGGATATATATATATATATCACATCTTCTTTGTCCATTCATCTGTCGATGAACATTTAGGTTGCTCCTACGTCTTGGCTATTGTAAATAGTGCTGCTATGAACATCGGGGAGCATGTATCTTCTCAAATTATAGTTTTCTCTGGATATAGGCCCAGGAGTGGGATTGCTGGATCACATGGCAACTCTATTTTTAGGTAAAATTGTTTTTTTTTAACCCATATGTTTTAAAATTTAAATTCACGAATCACCCAATATAAGGGTCAAAGAAGATATCATAAGGGAAATCAGAAAATATTCAGAACCGAAAGATAATTAGATCACTATGTGCTAAACTAGAAGAATCCCACTGCAGGATTATGCAGAGGGAGAGTTATAACCGTAAACACACACATTAGAAAAGAAGAGCGCTTCCCTGGCAGTCCGGTGGTTAAGATTCCACGCTTACAATGCAAGGGGCGTGGGCTCGATCCCTGGTCGGGGAACTAAGACCCCACATGCTGCACGGTGTAGCCAAAAAAAAAAAAAAGAAGAAGAAGAAGAAACACTCCAAATCAGTGTCCAACTCTAGAAGGAAGGAAGAGAACAGAATAAAGTAGCAAAATTAAAGTAGAAGGAAGGAAATTAGGAAATAACAAAGAACAGAAATTAAAGAAAAAAAGAAGAGGATCAACAAAACCGCAGCTGGATCTTTGAGAAGACTGATAAAATAGGCAGATCTCTGGCAGGAGCGGCTGAGAATAGGAAGGAGAAGGGACGAGGCATGTTAGGAATGAACAAAAAGGACACAGCACAGCTACAATAGAGATTCAAAAAATAACGACAGCTCACATTTACACGTCAGTCTTTCATACCTCATTCTATAACGTAATATTTATTTACAGTTTAGGTTGAAATACAAATCTTTTCTACAGAATCTTCTGCCTGGGTATAGTAACAGTGATGGGCTAACACTTATAAAGAACTTACTAGGAGCCCCTGCACCTGCCATGGGCTCTCTTGCCTCCACCCCTTTGGTTAGTCTGTTTCCTCAGCTCAAAATACCCTTTCCCTCTCACACATCTTGCAAAGGTTCGGCTAAAATGCAACTCCTCTGGCTGTTCCTGGAAACCCATTATCCACTCTGCCCTTCTTCCTTACCAATAGAACGATAATTTTTGTTCAGGATAATAAGATGCCCCATTAAAATAACCACAACTACAATACTATAGCCCCAGCTTCCTCTACGTCTCAGGGTGGCATGGGACTCCATTTGGTCAATGAGATACAAGTAGGAGTTTGCTAGGTACATTTTTTTTTTTTAGGTACATTTTTTGAAGATATTTTAAAAAATAAGTTTATTTATTTATTTTTGGCTGCATTGGGTCTTCCTCGTTGTGCACGGGCTTCTCATTGCGGTGGCTTCTCTTGTTGCGGAGCACAGATTCTAGGCACGCGGGCTTCAGTAGCTGCGGCTTAAAGGCTCTAGAGTGCCCGCTCAGTAGTTGTGGCGCACGGGCTTAGCTGCTCCACGGCATGTGGGATCTTCCCAGACCAGGGCTCAAACTCGTGTCTCCTGCATTGGCAGGCAGATTCTTAACCACTGTGCCACCAGGGGAGTCCTGAAGATTTTTTTTTTAATTAATTAATTTATTTATTTTTTGGCTGTGTTGGGTCTTCGTTTCTGTGAGAGGGCTTTCTCCAGTTGTGGCGAGCGGGGCCCACTCTTCATCGCGGTGCGCGGGCCCCTCACTGTCACGGCCTCTCCCGTTGCAGAGCACAGGCTCCAGATGCGCAGGCTCAGTAGTTGTGGCGCACGGGCTTAGTTGCTCCGCGGCATGTGGGATGTTCCCAGACCAGGGCTCGAACCCGTGTCCCCTGCATTGGCAGGCGGATTCTTAACCACTGCGCCGCCAGGGAAGCCCCTGAAGATTTTTTTTATCTATCCACCCAACTATTCATCCACCACCCATCCTTTCACTCATTCATTCTCCCATCCACTTGTTCACCTGTCCATTCACCTATGCACCCACACACCTACACATCCATCCATCCATCCATCCATCCATCCATTTCTGAGGGCCTTTAAAGTGCCAGGCACAATATTTAGGTACTTGACATAGAAAATGAGTGATATTTGTCCCCTGCCTTTAAGTAACTACACTCTATTTGGAAAGACAGATAAGGAAACAATTTCAATACATTTGTGGTAAGTGCTATGCTAGAGGTAAAAGAGAAATAAAAATCTTTTCCTTCTCTCATTCATCCAGAGACACCTGTTTGTCGCAGGGAGGATTGTGATTTTTGTAGTAGAAATGTAACAAGAGAAGAAAAAAAAAAGACCCTTTAACCATTGAGTCTTAAGACCAACTCTGAGTGCACATAATAGTCTTAAAACTGAACTTGGTTCAGAGAAGAAAGGGATTTTCTAAATTCAAAGGGCTCCCCTTTAAGAAACACTGACCGAATCTGGTGGACTTGGACCCAGAAACAGGATACAAGGTCAAAGGATACGACTTGGGAAAGTTCCCATCAGGTAGGAAGAGGCAGGAGATCAGATACAAAGGCCTTGGCTCACTCCCCCAGGTCATAACAGCAGTGGAAAGGCCCAAGGTGAGCGTGGCTGGAGAACATCGGAGGCCAGGCGGTGGTCTCGGAGGGTTCTGGGGCCAGAGCCCAAGGATCAGGCCGACTGCTGCTCAGTGGGCCCAGGACAGGCACCGCCTTAGCTGCACGCCTTAGAGGCAGAAGCCGGAGCCAGGAGGCTGTCTGGGAAGGCGTGGGGAGAAGGAGCCCTGACAGGAAACCCCAACCTGAATGTACTTGAACTCCTCTTATCTCGATGGGACTGAGTTAACTCGGAAGGAGTTCTTGAAGCCTGAAGAGACTGAGTTAGCTTTGATTAGCAAGTTCACGGTGTTCAACGTTTCTTTTTCATTTTTTTGCCCTTAGCAGGAGTGGGGACTTGTGAGCGAGACAGAATCCATTACAGACCATTTTCGGTTGCATTTCTGTGGCCCTTTGCTTACAGCATGCAGATTTTATCCCATGAGGGAGGCTTGCACTGGGTGCTGAGGAGCCAGAGGGCCGAGAGGGGGTGTCAAGGGGGCCATGGGCTTGCGTCAGGGCAGTCGCACAGGGCACCAGGCTCAGGAGGGCCCCGTACTTAAGGATTTCATGGCTCTGTGGTCGTGGTCTTGAAATGCTTAATAATTTTACCTTTGAATTTGTGTTTTGTTAAGGGAAGTCTGATGGGGCAATAGAAGGCTGGGGGCTTGGGGTCCTGCGTCCCACTGCCTCCTGGGACCAGGAACTAGATGGTTCTCAGCGACCTGCTCCCCAGCCTTGCCCTCCCCACCCCAGCCTGCTGCTGCCCTCAGCCCAGGCCAGTGACAGGGTCATGTCGGTCGTGGCGGGGAGTGGCAGAGAGGCCAGTGTGTCCCTGGCGCCCTCAGCTTCCAGCAGGAGCCTCAGAGCAGGCAGCCGTCCTCGCCCCGGGCTGGCTGTGCCGTGGCATGTTTAGCAGGTCACTTGTAGGAGACCCACCCCTCATCCAGGCACCAGGTGTGTCTGTGCACGGAAGCTGCATTCCCTCGGGATTCCCCTTCCACCATGAGCTTGGGTGGCAGGCCCGTGGGAAGGGGAGGTCGACTTCCCACCCCTGCCGGGGCCCTGTAGTCCAGTAGCTGGCGGGAACGGGATCCTGGCAGCCTCTGAGGGCCTGCACCTTCACTTCACTGTCCTCACGCCTGACGGAGCGTGACATTAAGTAGCAAATAAAAAGCATCACGACAGGCTTAGAAGAAAGGAAAAAGCTGTGTACTGCTAGTACCTTTAACAGCACCATTTCCTACTTTTCAGACAAGAGGTCTGCATTCTCATTGCACACTGGGTCCCACAAATCATGCAGCCGGTCCTGGCCTCAGGGAAGCTTTACCAGAAGGAAGTCTGCTGGGTCTTAGGCCTTCAGCCAAGCTGGCCCACCAGGTAGCAGTTTTGACCATCTCGATGGTCAAAACTCAAAAGGCATCACCCTGCCTGGTAGGCTAGCCCAACCACAAGATCAAAGCAGGGCTACTGTTTCAGAAACACTGAAGCCAGGCTCTGGGCTCACCAGCAGCATCTCCAAGGCCCTTTCCACCAAATATCTCAGCGTCTCCAGGGATATCTCATTTCTTTTCAAGTCCTATTTTCTCAGCTAGCACATGATTTCTGCCACATTCCTTCTCTCCTTCCTGGGACGGCTGCCTTTGGAGCTGTCTGCAGCCCTCAAAGCCCGAGAGTACATTCCGCCACTGCCCGCCACTGAGTGCCTAGATTCCGGTCCCCACTGACAGATTAGTGACGAGGAGCTAGGATGTCCACTGTGCCTGCCACGCACCAGGGACCCCCCCAAGCACTTGACTCATTGAATCCTCTCGTCAACCCAACCAAGTATGCACTTAGCACTGCTTTCTTCCACATGCGAGAACAGAGGCACAGAGGGCACGGATTGAGCAGGGGATGGAGTTAGGATTTGAACTCAGGCAGAAAAAGTGATAATTTAATGATAAAACAAAAGATGTCACACCTGAGACGGCGTGCTGGAAACTCGAATGCAGCAGCTAAACCTGTGTCTAAGCTGCCAGAAAGGATTCTACCAGCGGAAAGGAAACACTGACTCATTAGCCCGATGGTGACAATGCACCCAGTTTGGAGAGCTTGGGTGCGGTTGGGCGTCCCCTTCGTGGTGCAGGAGGGCAGGGAGGACAGTTGGGATCAGGGACATGGGGTCAGACGGCTGGTGGTACAGATACATCTGACAGCCTGCATCAAATCCCTCACCTCTGCCCCCAGGCCCCAACTCGACAGGACCAGGGGAGCAGCCTGTGTCTCCACCACCTGACACCCCCCAGACCCCAACTCTAGTCTCACGAGGCCAGTCACAGAAAGTCAAGATGCTCAGTCTGGTTGGTTTAGAAGCCAGGGTTAGATTTACATTTTTAATAAAAATGTTACATACTTGGCCATAGCTGATTTATTTGAAGGTTACCTTAATTTCTTTCAGTCCACAGGGGCCCAATTCAATTTGCAAGGCTGATTAATTCGTCCCTCCCGTCCTCACTGTGACAGTGACAGTGATCCCACAGAGTCCTCTCCTTCCTCATCTGACCCCAGGGCCCCTCTCTGCGTTTCTCCTCCAGTGATACCTGGAGCCTTTGGTGTTTCTGTCCACTTGTGGTTTTTGGTTGTCACAGGCCCTTTCTAGGAACAGATAAAGATCTGCCCTGCCCAGAATCTTCGGCTTCCCCCAGCCTGAAGTTTGCTGGGGGTCTGTCCTAGTTTCACCATCTTGGGGCCAAAGAGGGTCTGGAGGAGGCAGACACTGCCCCTCCCGAGGGCCGGCCTCCCATTCTCCAACACAGCACAGGTTACACTTTTAAGGTAACCCTCTGCAAATTTAGAACCATGACATTTTGGATACAGTAGTTTCTGGGAAAGTGCCTGCATTTTGTTTAGACACATTTTTACCTAGATATTTGCCAAAGAATCCTGGAATTAAAATTCAGTCATTTGCCAATTAAAACTAATTTTTAAAAAAATAAATTTATTTATCTTATTTTTGGCTGTGTTGGGTCTTCGTTGCTGTATGTGGGCTTTTCTCTAGTTGCAGTGAGCGGGGGCTACTCTTTGTTGCGGTGCACAGGCTCTAGGCGCACGGGCCTCAGTAGTTGTGGCACGTGGGCTCAGTAGTTGTGGCTCGCGGGCCCTAGAGCGCAGGCTCAGTAGTTGTGGTGCACGGGCTTACTTGCTCCACGGCATGTGGGATCTTCCCGGACCAGGGCTTGAACCTGTGTCCCCTGCATTGGCAGGCAGATTCCTAACTACTGCACCACGAGGGAAGCCCCTAAAACTAATTTTTGAAAGGATATTTAACTCTGTGTTGCCAGTCTGTATGTACACACACACGTACATATTTTATGCATACATGCACGTGTATTTAAATCTCTTTGGTTAACTGTGGAAATAAACGAAGACCAAGCAAATGAGGAAAACAAGGCTATTTGCTCTGAACTTGCTACAGCGAAGGAGTGGGCCAGTGCCGCCTGCGTTTTGGCAGAGACTCAAAGGCAGGCAGAGTTGAAAGCTTTAAAGCGGAAAAAAGGGAAGGCCTCAGGTGTGCCCTGATTGGAGGCTGTTGGCCTGGGGAAGCTGTAGGCAGGCTGACTACAAGCGGATGTCCTATGTGATTGGTTAAGGATACAGATTTGGCTTTCTCTGATTGGTCCTAAACTGGAAGAGAGGACATAGATTAAGAAAGCTGTTGGTTATTAATCTAGAGCTGGTCATTTGGGGTCAATTGTTATAGAATTTTTTGCTTAGTTTCTTGGATTGTCACAGAGATAGGAAACTGGCTTCCTATCTCTGCAAATCTGATTTACAGAGGGCTGGCTTCCTGGGTTGTTTATTGCAGGGAAGGGGTCAGTTTCCCAGGCAGGTTGCTGCAGCCTGTGGGTAAAATTTCTATTCTTATATATGATCTAGCCATTGTCTTTATATATTCAGTCTCTCATGATAATTATGTAAGAATTGGTCAAATACGTCCATCCCTTCTCTTTGAAGGGTAAATCAGTCCATTCAGCAAGTTTAAAAGGTGACCTTATTAAAGAGTAGCAATTAATCTGCTTAATTCTGTCAGATCTCAAACAACTTCACTGAACAAATCCACAAAAATCACACGTGATCAAAATGCAGCTATCTCACACATAGAACCAAGCTCGTGTTTGGCAATAGCGTGGAAATCGTACATGACCTAGATTGGGAGAGAAAACCAAGACAGCTCCTCAGAAAGCTTCAGACAGCTCCTTCTTCCCCCATTCCCTGTCCCGGCCCCCCTCAGCGTCTTGCCAGGCAGTGCTACTGGATGAATTCTGATGGAGGACAGAAAATTAAGGAAAGGAAAAAGTAGCTTGGTAATGCAATTCAGAAAAATGCATGCTTTCCTCCTGAATTATTAGGACAAATAACTCTGCTTGGCAAAAGCACCCTCCCTTCTGCAGTGGGGATGAAGCGGGTACTTCGGAAGACCCGTCCTTGGTGTCCCATCAGTCTTGATGGTGGGAACAGAGGTGATGCCCCTGATTCTTTGGGGGCCAGCCCAGTTCAGTGCCCTTTCTCATGCCAGGAGCACTTGGAGCTTTCCCTTGTGAAATTAATTCTCGATCATCGGTGCCTCTGCTTCCCAACCTGGGCACTTCCAAGGCCCTTCCTTCACTATGGTACCAAATTTCACACAAAGGCAAGGAAATGGACCAAGGATGTGAGGCAAGGAGGCCGTGAATCCACAGCCGCGGGCTGCGGAGGTGGAGTCGGACGGCCTGGACTGATGCACAGTTTTGCCCAAGTCAACAATGGTCTGGGCAAACCATTTATTTAATTTCTTTTGTTTCAGATGTCACATTGGTGCAAGGAAAATTAAGATGCTATTTCACTCACGATACGTTGAACGGCTACTCTGTGCCAGACAGTACATGCTGGGTGCTGAGCATATGGCTCGTCCATCTACACAGAGGAAGACGATAAACACACAGCAAATCAGAAACTCACAGACTTGGAAAGTCTCTGAAGATGAACATTCCTCCTCGGCTTCCCTTTCCCTCACCCCGCTTCCCGTCTGAAGGCAATCCTCTCAGCTCCACCATCAGACCTGGTCTCCCCAAGTCCACTCTGCAGGGGCCCCTGGGGATTCCAGGAGACTTTACTGGCCTCCTGCCTCTGCTCTCTTGCCCTGAGGGTCAGTTCTCACCACGTCAGCTAGGAAAATCCTTTTAAAACATAAACCCAGTCATAGTTTTCTGCTCAAAACTCTCCCATAATTTTCCACCTCTCCTGGAGTAAAAGGCAGCACACTCACGGTGACCTGCAAGGCCGTACCAAACCCGCCCCTTGCCTCTCAGACCTCATTCCTGCTCCCTCTTTCGGCCACTGTGATCCAGCCATCCGTCCTCGCTGCCGGGGGACCCTGCTTTGAGAGGGGCCAGGTTCATGACTGCTGGTCGCACACAGTTATTAATGGTGTCACTTCCACTCTTAGAGGCCCCGGTTTGGATGATGGATTAGATGGCCGCACTGGCCGCTCACTTGCTATTTTTTCTCTCCTCTGCCCGGTCTCCTCCTTCCCCAGAGAGCTGCTGCCTTCCCTCACCTGCTTCGGGTCTTTGCCCACATGTCGTATTCCGTGACCGTGCTTTTCCTCCCTAGAACTTCTCACCACACTTTATTTTTCTTATTTGTTTATTGTGTCTCCCTGTCCCCCGTGCAGGCTCTGTGAGGGCAGAGATTTTTAATGTCTTGTTCACTACTGTATCCCTAGTGCCGAAAACACTGCTTAGCACACGGAGGTGCCTGAGAGAGTAGCTAGATGAGGGTGGGGATGCTACTTTGGATACGGTGGTCAGAGGCAACGTGTCTGAGGGGTTGGCACTGAAGTTAAGGTCTGTATCAGTTTCCTGTTGCTGCTGTAACAAAGTACTACAAACTTAGTGGCTTAAAACAACACAGATGTATTATCTGGCAGTTCTGGGGGTTAGAAGTCCATGATGCATCTCAATGAGCTAAAATCAAGGTGTTGGCAGAGATTCATTCCTTTCTGGAGGCTCCGAGAGAGAATTAGCATCCTTGCCTTTTCTAGCTTCTAGGGGTCACCCACGTTCCTTGGCTCCGGGTACCTGCCTCCATCTTCAAAGCCTGATGGTCGGCCAAGTCTTTCTCGTGATGCCATCTCTCAGTTCTGAATCCTCTGCCTTTCTCATCCCAATTTAAGGACCCTTAGGATTACACTGGGCCCACCCAGATAATCCAGGATAATCTCATTAAATCAGCTGATTAGCAAACATCATTCCATCTGCAACCTTAATTCCCCTTTGCATGGAACATAATATATTTACAGGTTCCAGGGATTGGGACATGGATACTTTTGCAGGAGGGGCATTATTCTGCCCTAGTGGGGATGCTTCTTTGGATAAGGCGGTCAGGAAAGGCCTCCCTAAAGAGTTGGCACTGAAGGCAAGATCTGAAGGACAAAGAGGAGCCACCCGTGTGAAGAGACAGAAGAAGTTTTCAGGCAGAGGGAGTAGCATGTGCAAAGACCCTGGGGCAGAGAAGAGCTTGGCTTATCAAGAAGCAGAAGGTCGCCCAGAGAGGCTACAGTATACCGAGCAAGGAGGAGAGTGGTCACAGGTGAGGCTGGGGAAGGAGGCAGGAGTCAGATACGCAGATGCCATGGTTTTCTCTCTCCCAGGCTATAGGTCATGTAGGTTCTGTGTGTGAGGCAGCTGCATATTTCTAAATTTTAAAAATTTTTTAAATTTATTTTTGGCTGCGTTGGGTCTTTGTTGCTGCATGCGGGCTTTCTCTAGTTGTAGTGAGGGGGGGCTGCTCTTTGTGAGCAGGGGCTGCTCCTTGTTTGTTTCTCATTCCAGTGGCTTCTCTTGTTGTGGAGCATGGGCTCTAGAGCGCAGGCTCAGGAGCTGTGGTGCACGGGCTTAGTTGCTCCGTGGCACGTGGGATCTTCCCAGACCAGGGCTCGAACCCGTGTCCCCTGCATCGGCAGGCAGATTCTCAACTACTGCGCCACCAGGGAAGCCCATGGACAGCTGCATTTTAATAATATGATTCTTGTGGCTTTGCTCTATGAAGTTGTTTGCAATCTGACAGTATAAAACAGATAACTGCTATTCATTGACAAGGCCACCTTTTAAACTTGATGAACTGACTGCTTTACCCTTCAAAGAGAAGAAAAATAATTTATTCTCTCACAGTTCTGGACACCTGAAGTCTGAAATCAAGGTTTCAGCAGGCCCACGCTCCCTCTGAAGCCTCTAGAGGAGGATCCTTCCTTGCCTCTTAGCTTCTGGTGGTTCCCGGCTGCTATGAACTGAATGCCTATGTCCCCCCAAATCCAAATGTTGGAACCCTAACCCCCCAGTGTGATGGTATTAGGACACGAGTCCTTCGGGAGGTAATCGGGTTTCGATTAGATCATGGGGGCGGAGCTCCCATAATGGGACTAGTGCCTTTATGAGAAGAAAGACAAGATCTCTCTCTCATCTCTCTCCTCCTCTCTCTGCCATGTGTGAACACAGGAAGAAGGCAGCCACCTACAAACCAAAAGAAGAGCCTTCAGCAGACACCACATCTGCCAGCACCTTGATCTTGAACTTCCTAACCTCCAGAACTATGAGAAATAAATGTCTGTTGAAGCCACCCAGTCTGTGGTATTGTATCATAGCAGCCTGGACTAAGACACCAGCAGTCCATGGTGGTCCTTGGCTTGTGGCAGCAGCACTCCAGTCTCTGCCCCCATCGTCACATGGCCATCTTCCCTTTGTGTCAGTGCCTTTATGTCCAAATTTTCCTCTTCTTATGAGCACATCAGTCACTGGATTCGGGCCCACCCTAGTGGGACCCCAACTTAACTGGATTACATCTGCAAAGATGCTATTTCCAAATAAGGTCACATTCACAGGTTCCAGGTAGACATGAATATTTGAGGGACACTGTCCAACCCAGGCCACCTCCAGTTCCATATGGCCTTCTGTTACTATCTCCCCAGGCCACCCCAACCCACTCTCCTTGACTTGAGCTGCCCTGGCCCAGAGCTACCTTATCAGACTGACTTTTTTTTTTTTTTTTGCGGTACGCGGGCCTCTCACTGTTGGCTTGTTGTGGAGCACAGGCTCCGGACGCGCAGGCTCAGCGGCCATGGCTCACGGGCCCAGCCGCTCCGCAGCATGTGGGATCTTCCCGACCGGGGCACGAACCCCTGTCCCCTGCATCGGCAGGTGGACTCCCAAGCACTGCGCCACCAGGGAAGCCCCAGACTGACTTTTCCTGTTTGTGGGTTTGTATACATGTTGCCTCTCCTCTCCATACCCTATCACCCTGCCCCCCAATTTTGACTGCAGCCGCAACTATTTTTTTTTTTTTTATCAGTAAGTCTTTTTACAATGCAGTTGCCTAGCAGACTGAATGCAGTTTAAATCCTCCAGATACCTCCTTTCAGGTCCATTTCTCTCTGTAAAGTGCTTATCTTAGAAAATCTGGGAAGAATCTGAGTTTGCTCTTTATATCAACTAATTAGTGTATACAGGCTCACCCTCTTATATGGTTACAGCTATCCTGAGCTGCTGACTGACTTCAGGCCACAGTACAAAGGAGACTTGTGCCAAAGAGGCCCAGGGAAGGAGGAGCTGAGTGACACTGTAGTCAGAATGCTGTTCTCCATCATCTCCCAGTGGACACTCACGGCTGCATCCTGTTACTCAGATGGTCGTAGAACCCACGGAGGCCACTAGCCATCCTCCATTTGGTAAAGGAGGAAACTGGGGTTTTGGAGGTTTACAGGACTTCCTCAAAGCCACAGCAAGTATGTGATAAAAGGAAGGCTCTGGAGTGAAATTGATGAGTGGTTTCTTAATATGATAAAATATATACACTTTGTTCCTAAAGCTAGAATGTAACTTAATGGGTAAATACTAAGGGCATTTCCATAAGATCAGCAATAAACCAAAGATGCCCTCTACTATTCAACACTGTACTGGAGGCATCAGGCAAAGTAGTGAGAGAAGAGAAATCAATAAGAGGTACAAGAATTGGGGAGAAAAGGAGTAAATCTATCACTTGCAGGTGATATGATTGTGTACCTGGAAAGCCCTAAAAGTATTTTGTATTTGTCTTCATTGTTACATTTCTGGAGTTGTTCATTTCTTGGTGTAAATCCAGGTTTTTATCTGGTATCATACATCTTCTACCTGAAAAACCTCCCTTGATGTTTCTTTTTTTTTTTTTTTGCGGTACGCGGGCCTCTCACTGTTGTGGCCTCTCCCGTTGTGGAGCACAGGCTCCGGACGTGCAGGCTCAGCGGCCATGGCTCACAGGCTCAACCGCTCCACGGCATGTGGGATCTTCCCAGACCGGGGCATGAACCCGTGTCCCAGGCATCGGCAGGCGGACTCTCAACCACTGCGCCACCAGGGAAGCCCTGATGTTTCTTATAGCACAAGCCTGCTGGGAATTAATTCTCTTGGCTTTTGTTTTTCTAAAAACATCTGTATTTTTGCCTTAATTTTTGAAAGATATCTTCACTGGGTATAGCCTTTTAAAATATATATTTTTTAAAAATATTTATTTATTTATTTGGCTGCATCGGGTCTCAGTTGTGGCATGCTGGATCTTCCTTGAGGAATGCAGGATCTTTCGTTGCCGTACTCGGGCTTCTCTGTAGTTGCAGCGCACAGGCTCAGTAGCTGCAGCGCGGGCTTAGTTGCCCTGCACCACGTGGGATCTTAGTTCCCCAACCAGGGATCGAACCTGCATCACCTGCATTGGAAGGCGGATTCTTAACCACTGGACCACCAGGGAAGTCCCTGGGTATAGCCTTTTGAGTTGACAATATTTTCTTTCAGCTCTTTAAAGATGCAATTCTTATCTTTGTTCCTCTGAATGTAATGTATCTTTTTCTCTGGCTGCCTTCAAGATTCTCACTTTACCTTTGGTTTTCAGCAGTTTTAATATAATATGTCTAGATTAAAAAAAAAAAAAAGGAAGGTTCTGGAATCATGCCTCCACTTCTCTACCCAATCCCCCACCTGTTGGCATCCAAGCCTTGGAAGGACTTGCCACCAACTGGTCTTGTAAGATGACAGCAGCTACACTTGGTGCTTGTAATAGCCAAGGGTCCCACCTCCAGCTAGCTCAGGTCCTAGAAAATGTGCCAGCTACACTTTGCCACACGGGGCCACAGCCGAAGGGACGTGGGATATTACTGCCTCTGGGGTGGGTAGTGGAAACTAAGAGGAAGAACTTACCAGCTGTTTAAACCCTGTTGCATTCACCCTTCAAACACTCTGGTGGCTCTGGTTCAGTAGCCCCCCGTTAGCTGGTTCCCATCTTTCAGGTTTTCTAAACATGCAAATGAACTGCGCAATAAATCCCCCCGCAGGCAAAGCCATGATTTCCTCAGCAGGTGGATGCGGAACGCTCAATGACCTAGAATAATCGACGCTTTGCAACAAGCACTTTTTCTTCCTACTCACTATCGCTGCGCTTTAAGAGGAGAAAGGAGTAACCGCTCTCGCACGGTTACAAAGAGACACTTGGAAACACGCTGCTGGGGGCCGCTCTGTCACCAGGAAAGACAACGGAATACGTTTTAAATGTCTTTTCCCCTTGCTCTGCCAAGCAAAAGCATCGGAACCCTTCTGGGAACTCACCGGCCCAGGAAAGAAAATGAGGCCCCGCGGTTGGCGCCACTTGCGCCCCCTCCGCTCAGCCCCCGCCCAAGGTCGGTGGCCGCCGCCCGAGGTCGCAGGGGCGGGGTCGCCAGCGCGGGCTCCCAGCGGTTGTGTAGTTGGGACGCGCTCGCTAAACGCAGTCGTTCTCTGCAACGGCTCACGGCCCTTTCTGTTTTGAAGGCGCCTCTGTTTATTCCCATTGAACCGCCTTCTGCAGAGGGCGACCCCGATTGCAAAGTCCCCAAGCGCTGTTTTCCTCTTTTTCTGTCCCCACTGGACAGACCCTTAAGGCTCCGCGTACGTTTGGCGCCCAACAGAGGACCTGGCGCGCGTCGACCCCCGCTAATGCTTGAGGGATGGATCCGTACCCTGTCGCCAACGTGCGATCCCAAAGGAACACCCATTTCTCAGGCTTTAAAAAATTCCTCTTGAAAAAAAAATTTCAAGTCACCAAAGATTCTAGCCAGCAGGAACTTCAAAGATGGAGAGCTTGAAATTACTTGCTCCGAACGTCTTGCTGAACCAGCAGGGTCCTTCTGACCATTGATCTGCAAACCTGCTGGGTCAGGAATCAATGCTGGTCCTGGTGCTGGTGACGATGGTGTGTGACAATGTGGCCAATCTGGCCCACTTGAGGGAAAGGCCAATCCGAATCAGTGAAAGTTCTGAATTAGACAAAGTGTAATAAAATTTAAGCATTTTAAATGACTGATTCACAATCTTATTTATAAATTAATGCATACTATAAAGAAAGGGTTTATTAAGGTAAATTTGGGGCAGGCCCCTATCAGTCATACTTGAATGAAATAATGTTTTGACTCTTGCTGTAAATACAATTGAGGACCCAAGTAAATCATTTCAACTTTTGTCACTACCCAGGAGGAATGAAGATTCAGTATTTATCACCAAACAAGACACCCAAGAAAGTTTTTCTTTTGTTAACTAAACTTATAAAACAGTATAATAAAATCAACAATACTTAAATAAAAGTATAATAAAATATCTGCGAAAAACATGACCAAATGATCAATTCTTTTTTTTTTTTTTAATTTTTTTTTTTTAATTTTTTTTGTGGTACGCGGGCCTCTCACTGTTGTGGCCTCTCCCGTTGCGGAGCACAGGCTCCGGACACGCAGGCTCAGCGGCCATGGCTCACGGGCCCAGCCGCTCCGCGGCATGTGGGATCTTCCAGGGCAGGGGCACGAACCCATGTCCCCTGCATCGGCAGGCGGACTCTCAACCACTGTGCCACCAGGGAAGCCCAAATGATCAATTTTTTTAAAAATCAATATTTGCTATTTAGGAGCCAACATATCCTTACCCAGAATATAAGGTTCCTAATACCAGAAAAATCATTTTAACCATGATCTTTGACCATCTTTGCAGCTAGGACTTTAAGAATGTTGAGCTCTGGACCTAACTTGTGTTATTCAGAGTTCTGCAGGAAGGTTCACTAGGCAAAAATCAACTGTGAGTTAATGGGAAGTCCCTGGTGGTCCAGTGGTTAAGACTCTGCTCTTCCACTGCAGGGGGCACGAGTTTGATCCCTGGTTGGGGAATTAAGATCCCGCATGCCAGGCGGCCAAAAAAATTTCAAAAAAAAATTTAAATCCTGAATTAAGACCAAGACTGAGCTTGGACTCCCCCCCTCGAGTTGCAAAATATTTATTAAATACCTTTAAGGGAAAAAAATATATTTTTTTGGCTGCGCTGCTCAGCTTGTGGAATCTTATTTCCCCCATGAGGGACTGAACCCGGGCCCTTGGCAGTGAGAGCACGGAGGCCTAACCACTAGACCAGCAGGGAATTCCCATAACGGAAAATCATTAAGTCCACTAAACTATGCATCACAGACAACCTATGTGGGGCATATGTTTCTGTTTTTTTAATTTAAAACATATTCATACACACAAAAAACATTTTCCAGAATCCTTGTGCCTAATAATTGTGTGCTTACAGAAAATGTGGGCCAAATGGCTTAAAATTATTACCTTCAAGAGACATTTCGGGGGACTTCCCTGGTGGTCCAGTGGGTAAGACTCCGCACTCCCAATGCAGGGGGCCTGGGTTCCATCCCTAGTCAGGGAACTAGATCCCGCATGCATGCCACAACTAAGAGTCCACATGCCACAACCAAGAAGTCCATATGCTGCAAGTAAAGATCCCTCATGCCGCAACTAAGACCCAGAGCAGTCAAAATAAACAAACAAAAAAATTTTTTTAAGACATTTTGGATAAAGATTATGGAATAATTCATCCCTCAATACCTAACTTCCCCATGGTATGTTTTTTGGTCCCTTTTATTTTCTATTTGCAAGCTTCTTTGGTCAACACCCACTTTATAGACAAAAGAACTGGAGCACAGAGGCCACACACTGAACCAGTGACAGAACTGATCACAGACACATGAGCTGTCCTCTTCCACCAGAAGCCACGGTCCTCGAGGGCTCCATACCCACCCACTTGTCTATCTGTAGGACTGGGTATTTTAGAGATGCATAGAGTTGAACAATTCAGTAACGAAGCGCAAACTCGTTTTAAAAGGCTGCCTACAGTTCCAAAAAGTTTTTAAAATCTGATTTGGTGTTTAATATAAAATAAATATTGAATATCAATCATATATTGAGGTTTTAATGAAAAATATAATCCAGAAACCAGAAGTCAGGTTTACAGGTGCCTAAATGACATACAAAATGTTGAGATGATAAATGATGCCCATGCGTGAGATCCATACTACAAGATCCAGCATGCAATTCATTTATCAGGTGATCTATCGGCAGGCGGACTCTCAACCACCGCGCCACCAGGGAAGCCCTATCAGGTGATCTTTTGTGCTGTTTCTATTTCCTTGCATTTTAGGGTTTGGACCCTAAACCTATAATTTTAGAAAAAGTACTGCTAACAATTTTTTAAATCGGGAATACATAATAATATCTCATAGAACTACTATTCCATGAAATAGTTTGGGAAATGGTGTTTTCATATAAATCCAACCAGTTTTAAGAGGATGAAAAAAAATTGTTTTGAGGATGAAAATTTTTTCCTTTACCTCCAAAGTTTAAAAAAATCAAATCAAGAATACAATGGCTGGGCTTCCCTGGTGGCGCAGTGGTTAAGTAATCCACCTGCCAGTGCAGGGGACACGGGTTCAATCCCTGGTCCAGGAAGATCCCACATGCCGTGGAGCAACTGAGCCCGTGGACCACAACTACTGAGCCTGTGCTCTAGAGCCCACATGCTACAACTACTGAAGCATGCGTGCCCTAGAACCCGTGCTCCGCAACAAGAGAAGCCACCGCAATGAGAAGCCTGCGCACCGCAACGAAGAGTAGCCCCCGCTCACCGCAATTAGAGAAAGCCTGCGCGCAGCAACGAAGACCCAATGCAGCCAAAAATAAAAAAATTAATTAATTTAAAAAAGAAGAATACAATGGGCATAGTCTAGAAGAAAAACCTACAGGCTGAAGTCAGGAGGTCCTGGGAAAATCATTTCATTTCTCCAGGTCTTAATCTCTTGTTCCCCAAGGTCCAGGGTTCAGCTTACACCAGACTCTGTGACCTGGCCCTACACCTCATGCCATGGGCCTCCTACGCAGCTATCAATACAAGGCTGCTCCACAAGGGCTCAACATACTTTTGCTAAATGAATCAATGACCCTATAAAAACACATACAAATTACGACAGTATGGCGGTGTTGTGAGGAAAATTGAACAGCCATCTCCCTATAAAGCACTGTTATTAAAGAGGACATTTATCGGGCTTTTAAATTAATTCGGCTTTCCCATCTTTTATCTACGCATTAATATATTTTTGTAATATCCTATTTGGGGCTCACTTGCAGAGTTTGCCAGGAGAAAAAGAGAGAGGAATAGTGGGAGGTGAAAAACCCATACTGCTTTCTGTGTGCTTCTACTGACACCAAAGGTTTATCGTGAAACTGACACTCTGAGCCCAATCTCGCTTGCCACAAAGACTGTCGAGTATATACCTGCTCTGGTTGTCCAAGAAAGGCACACGAGGAGCTGTCTGTAGTAGGAAAACGAGGTATACCTACTGACTGAGTCTTTTTTTTTTTTTTTTTTGGCTGCGTTGGGTCTTTGTTGCTGTGCGCGGGCTTTCTCTAGTTGGCGGCGAGCAGGAGCCATTCTTCGTTGCGGCACGCGGGCCTCTCACTGCAGTGGCTTCTCTTGTTGCGGAGCACAGCCTCTAGGGTGCACAGGCTTCAGTAGTTGTGGCGCACGGGCTCAGTAGTTGTGGCTCACGTCCTCTAGAGCACAGGCTCAGTAGTTGTGGCGCACGGGCTTAGCTGCTCTGCGGCATGTGGGATCTTCCCGGACCAGGGCTCGAACCTGTGTCCCCTGCATTGGCAGGCGGATTCTTAACCACTGCACCACTAGGGAAGTCCCATGCACCATTTTAAAGTGGGGAACCGGAGTCAGAAAGGGCCAACAGCAACTCTCACAGGCATCCAGGTGGCAGGAAGTCAGCAGCATTCAGCAGACACATTTGGGGCTGTCCTGAGCCAGGGGCCCCTAACTTTTTGTGTCCAAGACTTCAGTGAGGGCTCTGGCACACTCTCCACAAACATGCACAAGATGCACACACACACAATTTCACATAGTCCGTGGGATCATCTAAAGTGCATGGGATCCCAATTAGGAATACGCCTTGCTCCCCTCCCCAATCCTAACTTTATCTGAAGTTTTAGAATTTTGATTTACTAATTCCAATAACTGAAATGTCGGGAAAAATAAATCACTTTTTTTCTTCAAGACCAAATGTCGGGACTTGCCTGCTGACACAGACTTCCCTGGTGACACAGCTAAGCCCCTGCGGTGCCACAACTGCTGAGCCTGCGCTCTAGAGCCCGCGAGCCACAACTACTGAAGCCCACGTGCCTAGAGCCTGTGTTCCGCAACGAAGAGAAGCCACCGCAATGAGAAGCCCGTGCACCGCAACGAAGAGTAGCCCCCGCTCGCCGCAACTAGAGAAAGCCTGCATGCAGCAGCGAAAACCCAACGCAGCCAAAAATAAATAAATAAATTTATTTTTAAAAAAAGACCAAATGTCCCACACATCCTTGCCTCCTTCTATTTCCCCCCTCTATCTCCCCTGCCAATAAATCTGTCTAAAGCCCACCGGTTAGTTGTGGCATGCATATGGGATCTAGTTCCCTGATCTGGGATCGAACCCAGGCCCCCTGCATTGGGAGCACTGAGTCTTATCCACTGTGGCACAAAGGGAGTCCCCACTTGCGACTTTTGAATCCATTGTAAGGATGCTGGCTTTGACGGAGGGAAAGGAGGAGCCATTGCAAGGTTTGGACAGGGCATCACTCCGGCTGCTGTGTTGAGAATAGATTTTAGGAAACAAAAGGTTATACAGGGTGAGGCACTCTGGCAGTCTTTCAGATGCGAGATGAGGGTGGCTCCAACTGTCTGGCAGCAATAGAGGTGGTGAGGAGAGACGGATTCTGCATTTATTTTAACACAGAGCCAACGGCATCTCGTGATAGATGGGTTCTGGGGTGAAAGAAGAGAAAGAAAGGATGATTGTAAGGGTTTGGGCCTGAGTGACAGGGGCTGGAGTTGCGCTCAACAGAGAGAGCAGGACTGAAAGGCAAGATGAGACATGCGGACTGGGATGGCCCAAGACAGATGTGGACACAGGGATGCTGAGAAGGCAGCGGGGTGCACGAGAGGAGAGGTTCCAGCCAGAGATAGAAAGGTGGGAGCTGTCAGCCATCACCAAAGCCATGAGAAATTACTGCCAAAGGAGAGAAAAGGTAAAATTTAAAAATTAATTTCTGGTTCATTTATAAATGTTCATTTCACTCAAAGAAACAGAAGATCCTAAGTATATTAATTAGGATTTTTACAGAAAATCAAGTTATCACATATAAATTTAGTGCAAGCTACAGTGGAGTAGATGACACTTTCAGCTCTTTGTTGGGCCTCTTTCCCTTGATGCTATTCCTGTCGGTTTTTTAAAAGTGTAAAACACTACATGACATCTTAGGTTGTGTCGGCTGTTGGGGTTATGTGTCTATTTTATGAAGCTCAGGATTATGCTGGCCTTTCCAAATGGCCAAAAAGCTTGTAAACTTTTTGACATCAAATCAGGGAAGGTGCATATAATCTATTTTAAGATAAAAATTAGGTTCTGACTATGTGACTAGTATCTTATTTCAGAACTGCCATTGCTGCAGCACTTAACAGTTTTCACCCATGATCTGATCTGATGCTGGAAACACCCATGAGGTGAGTTAGGAAAGCACCCTCCCCGATGGCTGAGGGTCACTGAATGCCTGACCATCTTCCAGGCTCTGAATGTGAAGCCTGTGGATTCCAGGACCTGCCCAGGCTCCAGTCAGACCCCCTGGCTCCAGGCCCAGTTCTCACTCTACTTCTCATGGTTCTTCTTGAGTAAAAAAGGAGAAACCCATCAACTTGAGGAGAGTCAGAAAACATGGAGCAAAGGGAAGCATAAAGAGAAAAGAGAAAACATTCCCAGATAAGTAAGCATGAAGGCAGCAACAAAACAAGGGCAAGACAGTAGCTCTTAAACTCCCACTATTCACTTAAGACCCCCAATTCAACCCTCAGTATTGCAGTTTGGCACATACTAAAAAGATTCTACATTTTAAAGGGTAAAATTCATCCCCTGTCCTACTGTGCAGTAATCCAGAGCCCTTTACCAGATGAGACCAGCTGCTGTCGAGTTTCTTCAAGCGCGAGGAATCACGTGGGACCTGGCCACGCCTTCAGCTTCCAGGAAGCCTTCATATCGGTGTCCTTGACCCCATTTCCCTCTCCTTAAAAATTAGCCTCCATTTTTACCTCTGAGGAATACTAGTTTATGAATATATAAATAGCCAAGAAGCCTCTATGACCTATTTTAAAACTCCAGAGAGAGTAGCCTCCACCTTTGAACTATTCTCCTACCTACCTCAAAGCTGGACGCTATCTTAGAATGGATCCCCAACTAGAAGGGGAAGAAAGGCTATAATTTCTTACGTGGTTACTGGTCAGACACGGAGGCGCGTCACAGGAGCTGGATTTGGAATGTGTCCTCACAAGAGTCAAAAGACCTGGGTTATGGTCCTGGGTCTGCCCTTCATTAGCAGGGTGACCTTGGAAAAGCCCTTCATCCCCATCAGATGGTGATGTGGTTTTGCTGGCCTGTCTCAAAAGGATGCTGTGATCCAATGAGAAAATTCACTCACTCAGTAAATATTTGGTAAATCATGCATGAAGAAATGTGGTGTAAACTGTAAAATGCTAACCAATGATAGATACTGTTACTTTTCAATAGAAGGCAATGAACATTGTATTCTATTGGTATACAAGATCCCAAATGCCCACGGCAACCCTCTGAGTTGTCAGTGGAGGAGGGAACAGTTATGAACAAAATCCTACTCGTGACTTTAGGTGCACACTCGCCAGTCTTTTTGTTTTTGTTTTGTTTTTTCTATTAGTATTTAATGCATGCCTACATTTTTAAAAAATTAATTAATTTATTTAGGCTGTGTTGGGTCTTCATTTCTGTGTGAGGGCTTTCTCTAGTTGTGGCAAGTGGGGGCCACTCTTCATCGCAGTGCGTGGGCCTCTCACTGTCGCGGCCCCTCTTGTTGCGGAGCACAGGCTCCAGACGCACAGGCTCAGTAGCTGTGGCTCACGGGCCCAGTTGCTCCGCGGCATGTGGGATCTTCCCAGACCAGGGCTCGAACCCGTGTCCCCTGCATTGGCAGGCAGATTCTCAACCACTGCACCACCAGGGAAGCCCATGCCTACTTTTTAAATATAAATTTATTTTTATTTTTATTTATTTTTGGCTGCGTTGGGTCTTTGTTGCTGCCCACGGGCTTTCTCTAGTTGCAGTGAGCGGGGGCTTCTCTTCATTGCACGGGCTTCTCATTGCGGCAGCTTCTCTTGTTGCGGAGCACAGGCTCTAGGCACGCGAGCTCCAGTAGTTGTGGCTCGCCCGGCTCTAGAGCGCAGGCTCTGTAGTCATGGCTCACGGGCTTAGTTGTTCCATGGCATGTGGTATCTTCCGGTACCAGGGCTCAAACCGGTGTCCCCTGAACTGGCAGGCGGATTCTTAACCACCGCGCCACCGGGGAAGCCTTGGGGGGCTGTTTAGATGGGATGGCGCAGGAGCAATAAGGGCAAGCGCCCTCGGGGCCCTGGAGGTCTCGGTGGGGAGCTGGACTTAATTCTGAGTGGCTGGGAAGCCGGTGAAGGATTCTGAGGTGAGGCCTGGTCTCACTTACATTTTAAAGGGATCATTCCATTTGCTCTGGGGACTGTTCCCCTAGTGCAGGGGCGGGAGGGGGTTGACATCAGAATGGGCTTTGGGGTGGGGGGAGGAAGAAACGGACCGACTCTGGATTAATTCTGAAGATAAAGCCAGTGGGATTTGCTGATGAACTAGAACACTTTTACCCATTTTTAAACTTCCTGCTACGACGTTATCTGCCGTGCCAGGTCCTACTGGTTCTACTTCATATGCCTCACTCCAGTCGAGACCCGTTTTTCTGCCCAAATGTAAGTGGTCAGGGCAGCCCCTGCTGGCCGCACTGGCCTCCTGCCCTAATCCAGCAGCGCCGAGCAAACTGCACAGGCAAACCCGAGCCCGAGATTCCACGGCAAGGGTTCACGTGCATTCACTGTGTGTGTGGCCTTATCTAAAATCCTAGATGGACGGCAACGACGTGAACGCCCATCCACAGATAAACTATGGCACACCCACACTCTGAAAAATGACAAAATTGTTAAAAAGAACGTGGTAGATATATACGTGCTGACAGGAGAGATGTCTGCAACATAGATATTTTCAGTAAAAGTAAATTGCATAAAAATATGTATGCTTTCCCTTTTTATTTAAGAAGACATGATCTATATGTTTGCATGAGCGTAGAACAGAGAGCTGGGGAGGACACATACCCCATTGTGAACGGTTACTCCCCCCAGGTGTGGGAGGAGAGAGGTCCAGAGGGAGGACCATATGGATCTCTGTGCTGTTTTACTTTTCTCCAGTTATTAAGTGTTGTTTTTATAAGAAAAAATGAGATATTTTCCCCAAAGGTCCTGTCCAGCTCTTGCAGGAACTAGTGGACCATCTCTGCCCGTTCCCACACCCTCCATCTCTCGGTCTCACCTCTCCCAATACCTTGCCCCCCTAGTCCTGCCAGGCAGTGCCTTCCAGGCTGTTTCTGGCTCTCAGCGTTTGGCTTCGCTCCCTGGACTCCATTAAAGCCTCTTTTCCATCTGGCAGTGCCCACAACCCACCATCTGGGGATGGCCCACACTCCCGGATCCTACCCGGCCTGCCTATAACCCGACCACTAAATGCTCCTGGGCCCCCTTCTCTAACCTGGCTCCCATGCCCCTGCCCTGGAATGTCTAAAACACTGATATGCTTTGAATCACTTCTCTGCTGGGAAACTTCCAAGGTTTCCACTGCCTATGAAATAAAACCCAAACGCTGTGGCATGGCAATAAAGGCCCTTCACAAAACTTGGCCCAATTTCTCTGCCCGCTTCGGGCCAGTCTCCTGCTTCCTGTTACCCAAGCTCAAGCCACAGCAAACAGGTCAAGGCTCCGAATACGCCAGGCCCTGTAGGCCTTGTTGTCCTTATGCCTTTGCTCAAGGAGCCTGGAATCAGCTCCCCACTGGTCCTTATCCTCCACCCCCTTCAACTGACCCCAGGCAAACAAATACTTAACTGTCAAAGCCTCGGTAAAATTCCCCTCCTCCTGGAAGCATTCTCAATCCTACCTCTGTCCTGCAGAAATAGTTAACCCCTGCCTGCTCTGTATTCTGTAGCATTTTGTACGTACGAGGTCTGTCATAGCCCACTCCAGGAGTTGACTCCAGGAGTCAACGAAACGTGGCCCGTGGGCCGAATCTAGCCTGCCACTGATTTTTGTATGGCCTGCAAACTAGGTGTATCTTTTACATTGTTAAGCGGTGAGCAAAAATCAAAAGGAGAATACTTCACGACACATGAAAATTATATGAAATTTAAATTTCAGTCCATAAGTAAATTTGATTGGAACACAGCAGCACTTGTGTACCTAGTTAGCTAGGGTCCATGGGTGCGTTTCACGCTACTGTGACAGAGTTGAATAGACTGTATGACCACAAAGCCTAAAATATTTACTATCTGGCTTTTTATAGAAAAAGTTTGCCAACCCCTGGGCTACTCTTTTTTTTATTGTTTTAATTTTTGGCTGCCTCAGGTCTTAGTTGCGGCACGCAGGATCTTTTGTTGCAGCGCGCAGGCTCTTGTTGCAGCTCACGGGCTTCTCTCTCATTGAGGTGTGTGGGCTCAGTAGTTGTGGCGTGTGGGCTTAGTTGCCCCACGGCATGTGGGATCTTAGTTCCCTGACGAGGGATTGAACCCACATCCCCTGCATTGGAAGGCAGATTCTTTACCACTGGACCACCAGGGAAGTCCCTGGGCTACTCTATTTTTGTATTTATATAGATGTCAATTTTCAACAAGACAGTAAACCCACAAAAACAAGAATTTATTGTACTTCTCTGTTTATTTGTAGCCCTTAATACTGTATCCAGCACGTAGCAGAATTTCAATATTTAGTGAACAAACGCATTGCTGTGTTCTTGAAAGGGAGAATGTACTGGGTTCCTAATTCACAGAGGGAATGTCACCATGAAAGAAAGATCAATGCCAGGTGCCACTGGGATTGGAGGTTAGCATTTTTTTTCATGAGGTGGAGAGAGAATAAAACGTGTCACAAGTTCAATTCCACTTACAATTCCTACTGATTAAGGACAAAAACTGAGATGTTAATAAACACTTAAAAGTTGCTTTTCATGAAAAATTCCCAGGATGTATTGATTCCACTGATTTTATTATCCTGACGCAGGCTCTTTTAGTAGGGGCCGTATTTACCTACGACTTTGTTTAAAATACACAGGGCTAGGACTTCCCTGGTGGCGCAGTGGTTAAGAATCCTCCTGCCAATGCAGGGGACACAGGCTGGAGCCCTAGCTGGGGAAGAGTCCACATGCCACGGAGCAACTGAGCCCGCGCACCACAACTACTGAAGCCCGCACGCCTAGAGCCCGTGCTCCGCAACAAGAGAAGCCACCGCAGTGAGAAACCCGTGCACCGCAACGAAGAGTAGCCCCCGCTCTCCGCAACTAGAGAAAGCCCATGCGCAGCAACGAAGACCCACCGCAGCCAAAAATTAATTAATTATTTTAAAAAAGAAAAGATACACAGGGCCTCTCCATTTCCTCTCTTATCACATCTAAAGAGCTGATTAGTTTCCAAAGTCCACCATAATTTGGTCCCGCCCTACCCATCCAACCCCAAATCGGAATTCTCTCCCCACAGGCAAGGCTGGCTCTCCAGTCTCCCCAGGCACCTGTCTCCTGCCAAGGCCACCTATCAAACTCTAAGCATCCTTGAAGACCTACCTCAAGCCCACTCCTCCTTCCCTGAAGATCCTGACTCCTCTAGGTTTCCAGGACATGTATTAAAAACAAAGCAATTACCTCTGCTAGACCTTTTGGCACTTGACAGAGCTTGGAAAGCTAGTAGCCGTAATGGAACTGTATATTCTCTGTGAAAGAAAACTTCATCTCACCCCGCTTGTGTATCCCACATGAGGTGAGACCCTCAGCAAATGCTTAAAGGTTTACTGAGTTGGTGGGGGTCAAAAGATGAGTAGCCAAGATTAGACAAGAACCCCAAACTGTAATGAATGGAGAGCTAAAGTTAATTCTATAATGGAAAATACACATAGGATGCTAATGGCAAGTCAGTGGGACCAGCAAGGGGTTTAGGGAATAGGTACCTGTGAAATCATCAGTGAATGCTGGAGAACTTTTTAAGATACAGAAATAGGACAGATATTGCAAACTAAAGGTACAAAAGCACATAGTCATCCTTGGTCCTTCCCAAGACTTCTCTAGGCCTGGGTGTGGGAGGTGAGAAAAAGTTGGATTAAACTAGTTAACAGTTATTAAGGGCTTTACATGGACTCATTAGCTTAAATTTCACAACAACCCTATGAGATTATTACCCCATTTTACAGATGCAGACAAAGAGACACAGAGTCATCTGGCACTGATAACTTACATGTCACAACCATGTAGGTTATCAGTGTCAGAACCAGGATTGAAACCCAAGCATCAGGCCATGGCATCTTAGGTAATAAACAGTTCATCACACATTTTTACAAGGTTAGTCCTAGGAAAGGGATAATAGTTCAGGATTCTTAAAAAAACAAAAAACAACCCAACCTCAGATTGATTCTTATACCATTTCTTTACATGCTGTATTAATCATTTTTGAAAAACCAATTTCCATTTAATATTTGTTTTCTTGAAAATAGCTTGGATTTATGAAACCTTCACCACACCGTACTCAAATGTTCATCAATAGGGACCATCATCCATAAAAGGACAGAGGCAGCTCTGCACAGTTGCTACGGAAAGTGACAAAGATTGTCCCCCACCAAACTTTAGTCAGGTTCCTCTGAGTCCTCTTCTCCACTAGACCTCAACCTTGGCCTGTAAGAATTGCAGCTTTTAGCACAATCAATTTCAGCCACCTCCCCACACTGAGAGACTTGAACAAACACTAGCATGTTTCCAGCAGCTCAAGGCTGTCCCTAGGATGGGGACCCCAAGCTCCTTAAAATGTCTGCCTGAGAAAGCTCAGGTGGCCGAAAGAATGTACCTGAAGAATATTCAAGAATATTTAAGAATAAGTTATTTCTCTCATGGACATTTTTATTTTGACTATTATTTCAGAGGTCCAGCTAGTAATAGTGATAATAACAGCTAAGCTGCTACTGAGCACATACTATATCAAAACAGTGCTAAATATTACATATTTTATAAAATTATTTATATGAAAATAAAGCTAAATTAAATATAAGTATTTTCTTTAATCCCACAATAAGTTTTAAGTATGTAGCTCAATTTTTTTTAAATACTTATGCATTTTAAATCAGTAGTGCCGAAATATAAACATTCAAATGAAACGTATGCAGCTTACAATAACTTGACACATTCTTAAACTTAAAATACATCACACCAAGAAGCTGAAAAAGCAGTTAAAATTGCAACCTTTGAACATTATATGTCAGTTTTCACACAGTAAAACAGAAGAGTTTTGACTGTGTACATAAACTGCATTTCCAATAGGCTAAAGAAGCATTAAGAAGTTTTCTATCTGTAGTCTCTTTTCTCACTGAATAAATTTTTCATGCTATTTTTATCTACCATTTATTTTGTGTAGGATGCCGAGCCAGGCACCCTACTGGCATTATCTCATTGATTAAATGATTCAGTGCACAAAGTTCTAAGACCCATGCTGGGCATAGCTAGCGCTCAATAAATGTTGGCCATTATGATCTCACTTAATCTCCACATGTCGCATCATTCCTAACGAGGGAAGGAGTATGACGCTCCACCACAAATCTGGACACTGTGTTCAGTCCAGAGTGACCCATCTAGTACATGGCAGAGCCCAGCCGAGGTCAGGTCTGTCCCTTCTTGCACTGCCACTTCTCACTTCGTACTTGATTTCAGAACATTCTTGGAAAGGATTTGGTGGCTTGTCAGAAAATATAGTCCATTTCGGACATATGGCATAACGTAGATTACATGTGGACTGGAGACTACTGACTCATTCCCTGTGGGAATTGGAGCAGATCCGTGGAAGAGGGAACACAGGGTGCAGAGACTGCCAGAAGAACAAATGAGACCTGGTTCTACCCCAAACACAGCTTCTGAGAGGGCTCTGCCTCTGTGCCAGGCAGAGGACTGATGCTGAGGTGCTGACTGCCCTGGGGAGCTAACTGACGAGCAGCAAAACAGCCCAAAGACAAAGAGAAAACAGCTGCAAACGGGGATGGATGACGAAAGCAAACAGGGTGCTGAGCTGGGGACCAGAGTTACAACTTTAGATGTTCAGGTAGCAGTTTCTTATACTTTTCCTACCAAATGTTTTATAATCAAATGCTATGGACAAGGGACGCTATATACTCTCCTTCTTCCCTATCCACCTGGCACTTTCCATAATGGTAAACTGAATGGATACGTTTTCTTTTCTTTTCTTTTTTTTTTTGACTTCATAGGACAAAATTCTACTCTTGGGTGACAAGTGCCAGAGTATCAAGAAAGTTTTGTATGTGCCTTGACAATGAAACATCTAGAACGGGGCAGGGAGGGGGGAGGCGGAGGTGGCGGCGTGGCATTTGCCAGGTTAAATACCTTTCTTTTTTTTTTTTTCATGTTTGCTTTCAGAATCCTCCAACTGGGAGTTTCTGGGGCAAAGGGTAGATACCCAGACATTCTTCTTTGGAGCTGTCTCCACAGACAGCAATTGATAGGAGGCAAAGGAAAACACAAAGACCTCAAGGCAGATTTAGACACTGAGTAGGTGTGTGCTGCCCCCTGAATTAGTACTGAACTAAAAAAAAAAGCTAGAAAAAAAAAAAACAAAACAAACAAAAAAAAAAAAACAAAAGCTAGAGAGAGAAGAGACAGAAAATACATGATAGGAAGATAGGTTAAAGACTTTCATTATTTAACCTGGAGGAAAGAAGGTTGAAACGCACACAATTAATAATTGTCTTCAATTATTTGGAAATTTATCATGTAGAAGTTAATGATAAATTGCCCTCCATTTCTAAAAGCAACAAGAGATGGTGTGCTAAAAGTGTCACAAAAAGTGTTTAAGTTAGAACTTCGGAAAAATAAATGTTATGAGACCAAGGAAGAAGGTGAAATCTACTTCTTTCTAGCCCTGTATCGATGGATCAATAAGTATGTTCTTCTAAATGATGCAGATACGGTGGGTCTTATCACTAAATCGGTTACATTCGGAAGCCCTTTCTGTCTTACATTACTTTGATAAACCGTACTCTATCAACCGCTAGCCCAACGTGGACACAGTTCTAGAATACTCCGAGATCCCAGAATGTCCCTGGTGCCAACAATTCAACCTAAAATAAGCTGACGATCCTTGCAATTCCTGCCTGGGGAATCAAAAGTATTCTCCAATACTGGTTCTGAGTTGACCCCGAAGGTCCTCCCGGCAGTTTAAGAAGCAACGTTCAAAGAATCAAATCACAAACGAAACAACAGTTTGTAAAAACATTATTCTGTTTTCTGTACATATCTGAAACCCCATTCCCAAGTGCCAAATCTAACTTTTCAATGACTGTCCAATTAAAAGCGCCCTAAGACTTTGTACGGCGGCAGCAGGAGATGTGCTTTAGAATCTTTGACCCCGAAGTTGTCCTTGAACCAAAAACGTCTAGAGAACCCCACCGGAGTGTATGTGTATTACTCTCCATTTTCTCACACAGGGGTCGGAAGGAAGACCCTTCCTCCCTTTTCTCTTTAAATTAAGGCCAGATCAGTAGCAGCCTAAGCGCGAAGGGACTACAGGCCTTGGTAGGAAGCTGCTGGACGCTCTCGCGGCGCCTGCCCGGGTCCCCGCGTCCGCCCGGGGAGGACGCGGGCAAGGGCTGCAATAAGGCGGGGGGCCGCCAGGGGGGGCTCCAGTCCCGCCCGGGAAGCGCCGCACGGCTTCCTGGGGGTTGACCCGCGCACGAGGTCCTCACCGCCCGAGGTCCGCGCGGCGTTGCGTGTTTGGGGTCACGCGGCGGCCGGGGCCTCCGTGGACCGTCCAGCGCCCCCTCATGCGTCTCCCCCTTTCTGCTCGCGTTCACCCTAAACCCCGCAGCGCCCACCTGCGTCCTCGCACCGGCAGCCGGTGCGGCCCGAGCCGCTCTCGAGGGGTCGAATTCCGGGTCTGCAGGAGGCGGGTCTTCTTCGAACTCTATATCCCGGTAAGGATGAAATGCCTCCCTCCCCTTCCATTCGGCCTGTCACCCCACTGCCCTCAATTCAGGAAGCTCTCTTTCTCCAAAAAAGTGTCGCGTAAGTCGCGGCCGGCATGGAGACTCGCCCCGCCCCCGAAGGGGTTCTAGAAGGAAGGAGAACGGGGGTGGGGGGCGGCGGTGAGGACCACACACACAAACACACTCGCTCTCTCCCTCCCTCCTGCACCCCTTCACCCCACCTC
>NW_020172451.1:6508130-6520024 GCF_003031525.2 Neophocaena asiaeorientalis asiaeorientalis | reverse complement strand
CGCCCCGCCTTCCCCGCGCCCCTTGCGCACCTGGAAGCAAATTCGCGCCTGGAAACCATCCAAAGGGCGGGAGGCGGCTGGTGCTGGGTGGTGAGAGAATCAAATTGAAACGAAGAACCTCTCAGTCGTTGGAAAAGCATTTCCCCACCCGCCTGTCCCGGCCTGCAGGATTGGTTAAAGTACTTCTGTTTCCTCAGTGGCAATACGAGAGGTTTGGATGAAATTTTTTTCTGGAGCCCATCTGAGGGCCTCTGAGCGTCTATACCGCCTTCAGCCTGGAGACTTTTCCAGATTTTAAATGGGGACTGAGCTGCTGTCTCACCAGAGGAGGAAATTTCCTTGAGACCAGGAACAGGAACCCAAGGGAAAACACCGTGGTAAAAATGCAGCTGGTGGGAATTAATGCACGTGTGTGTCGCCTACTGCAGGGATCAGAGATGGGACCTGGTCCAGGGCACTGTGATGGCGAGATGGGTAAGGGAAAGAGCCCCGCACCTTGTGGGCCCTCAGTCCTTGTTTAAAGAGAGAAGCCGGCTGGGCTGGGTGAAGCACCTCACATCTCCGCCCTAGGACGGTGGGGGGACCTGATGGGCTGTGTGAGGGAGGTTCAGGAAAAGGATGAAGTGCCAAGGCCAAACTTTACCTCCCTTGCAAAGTTTTCCCCCGGCCTACTCTGCTATGCTGGAGGCTGAAATGATTACCACCCTGACCTCCCTCAAACTATGTTCCATTTAGTAAACATTAATCTAGGAAGACCCAACACTAGAGCCAGCAAGGAAGCAGAGATGCTCATTGGGAGGAACTACTGCATCGTCGTAGCAACCATCAGTTATACCACCAGTCCCTTTCAACTATAAGTCTCTTATCTTAGGTTGGGTGCCCTGGGAAACAAAGCTGGAGTCTCTTACTCGTGCATGCAGAAAGCTTATTGGGCAGCCTCTGAGTAAATCAGAGAAGCTGCACTGGACAAAAGTTGAACTTCGATGCAGCTGGGAGCCTGACCCAATTCCACAGGGAGCTCAGGAGCTGGGATGGCCCTTCAGAGTTGTCCTGAATCAAGGTAGGGGGCCAGCCCTTTGTACCCCTGCATGGACCAGTTGGTGGTGGTGGACTGCGCTAGGGAGGTCATATCCTTGGTCATGGCTGGTCCCTTCAGTAAAGGGCAAGTCTCAGGGAAGAACTCAGCTGTGAGCTGTCACAGCCAATGGCTGGAGGAATGGCACCCCAGCCCTCGGAGGATCTGGCTGGCACACCACAGCACCCCCTCCACGCCTTGAGGGCATCCTGTTTCATTCTCTGCTGCTCTGTGCACGTCTGATTTTTTCCCACTGCTTAGGGTGCAGGGGTAGATGATGGTCATACTACAGCTCCTAATTTTTTTAAAAAATGTGTTCCATTCTGAAGACAGGCCTAGAGTAAGGCTGGAGTATCAAACCCAATTCCACATTTGCGGGACAACTTGGCCCAACTTGGATCAGGTTGCCCACCCCAGTAACCGGTCAGGGACCCGGGTTCGATCCCTGGTCAGGGAACTAAGATCCCACATGCCGTGGGGCAACTGAGCCCGCGTGCCGTGACTACTGAGCCTGTGCCCTCTGGAAGCCTCACGCCACAACTAGAGAGAAGCCCGTGCGCTGCAACGAAAGATCCCATGTGCCGCAACTAAGACCTGATGCAGCCAAATAAAAAAGTATCTTTTAAAAAATAAAATAATGTAGTGTAGGCAGAGTTGACCCTTGTCACAGTCATTGAGCAAAAAGAAAGAAAGAAAACCCCACTTATTCTGTTATATGGTAGGAGTTGAAGAATTCTAGTCTGTGTTGCTCTGGTTGCTTAATCAACCAGGAAGAACCTACCCCCTCTTACTGTAGAGACCATGGCGGGCAGGATGCAGGATTCAGGGCAAGGATGTTCCCTGAAGCTGACTGGGGGGTGCTAACACGTTAGAACTAGGAGACACGGAGACCATACACTGCTTCATTTTACAGCGAGAAAACGTGTCGCATACATGACTTGGAGTCAGAAGAACTAAACGCAGTTGGGCTCCCTGTTCTGTGCTCCTTTCATAACTCAGGGAAGATTTGGGTCCTGGGCTCCTCTGTCTGACTCTGGCAATAACTACATTGACAGTCTGTCAGCCCTCCTCACTCCTGTCCCTCTCCCCGAGCTCCCCCCTGTGGCTTGAGGATAATGATATTGCCTATTATTACTGAATGCTGACCGAGTGCCATGCACTGGGCTAGGAGCTTTCTCTGCGTTATCTAGTTTACCCTATGAATCAGGTGTTAGGGATCTACTGGATTATCTTCTCTTCCCCTGCCTCTTATAAGACAATCGATTTAATAAAAGATAATCCACACTATGTGCATTTTTATAACAAGAAGTTATTCATTTTGTGATTAAAAAGGTAAAGCAGTTATCCATATATGTGACCATATGTGAGCCCAAGCTGTAATGACATTTTAAGGAAGCAAGGACAACCTAGAATGCAGTTCCCTTAATTGTAACCTTTGAAAAAAAGAGAAGCCCAAAGTGAGAGAATCTCTGACTGCCTGTCAGGATTGTATTTCCTGGGCAGCATCAAAGGTCTGTGGGTTATGCAGTCCTAGGCAACTCAAGGGTCTATGGCTAATGCCCAGGTGGCAACAAGGGTCTATGGGTAATGCCCGGGCGGCAGCAAGGGTCTATGGGTAATGCCCGGGTGGCAGCATGGGTCTCTGTGTCATTTAGTCCTGGAAAGTGCAAGGGTCTTTGGGGCATGTGTTTCTGGGTAACAGCCAGTGTCTATAGGTAATGCAGTCTGTCGCTGGTATGTGCCATGAATGACATGGTTTTACTTAAACACCCAGAACATGTTTCTGGTGCATTTGGCTACACCACCTCTTCCTCATGGAAGGACTCTGTTTGGGTCAGCCCCTCACCCACTTTGCACTTGTTCATTGTCAGGATGGGTAACAGGAAGCCCTTCTGGAGGCTCACACCACGTGGACTTCACTGTAGAGGCCCACGCGGCTATCATCCTGTCCCAAAATATCCGTGACCAGGCTCCAAAACCAGAGATGCCTATGTATCATGTTGTGTATAATTTTTGGTTATTAATTTACTTTTAAACATTCAGTAATTTTCATCCCAGCATTCTTCTCTTCTGCCTTTGTTTCATTTACGGGGGTACCGTGTTCTTGTGCCAGCCGGGGCCTCACGTCAGAAATCTGAACCTCAGCCTTGTGGAGCCTCGTGCCCTAAGCTTCCCAATCCTTCCTTATTCACGTTTACCTCAGCCCCAGAGGTGCTCGCCTCTGCTGGGTTGCTACCTCAGTTACGCCTTCTCTTTTATTCCATCCAGTAGTTAACCATCTTTTACCTCGTTAATAATTCTTTGTATTGAAATTTTCCCTGTTCAAATCACTTGTATGATTTTTGCCCCCTGCCTGGACCCTGACAGATAGATACTGGTAGAAATTCCCTGTTTGACTCACAGACTTAGAGAACAAACTTATGGTTACCAGAGGGGAAGGGATAGTCAGGGAGTTTGGGATTGACGTGTATACACTGCTTTATTTATTTATTTTTGGCTGCATTGGGTCTTCATTGCTGTGCGCGGGCTTTCTCTAGTTGTGGCGAGCGAGGGCTACTCTTCATTGCGGTGCAAGGGCTTCTCATTGCAGTGGCTTCTCTTGTTGCTCAGCACGGGCTTTAGGCGCATGGGCTTCAGTAGTTGCGGCACGCGGGCGTCAGTAGTTGTGGCTCGCGGGCTCTAGCGCTCAGGCTCAGTAGTTGTGGTGCACGGGCTTAGTTGCTCCACGGCACGTGGGATCTTCCTGGACCAGGGCTCGAACCCATGTCCCCTGCATTAGCAGGTGGATTCTTAACCACTGCACCACCAGGGAAGTCCCTACATTGCTATATTTAAAATGGTTAACCAACAAGGACCTACTGTATAGCACAGGGAACTCTGCTCAATGTTATGTGGCAGCCTGGATGGGAGGGGAGTTTGGGGGAGAGTGGATACGTGTATATGTATGGCCGAGTCCTTTTGCTGTGCACCTGAAACTATCACAACATTGCTAATCAGCTATACTCTAATATAAAATAAAATGTTTTTTTAAAAAAAAAAAGCCTGTTTGAAGTAGGTTGAAGACAGCTGGGCAGAGAGGGGGCAAGTCAGTGGGAGGAGACATCTCTGAAGGAATTTTGATATGAAGCTGAATTGAGAAATGGGGCCAAAGTTGAAAGGGGATGGGAGGGGCTTGTTTTGTTTTGTTTTGCTTATTTAACATTTTATTATGGAAAATTTCAAACGTATACAAAAGTAGAGAGCATACACCCCATATATAAAAAGAGTATAACAAACCCCCATATACCCATGTTATGGGTTGAAATGTGTCCCCCCCAAAAAATATGTTGGCATTCTAATCCCCAGTACCTGTGAATGTGACCTTATTTGGAAATAGGGCCTTTACAGAGATAATCAAGCTAAAATGAAGTCCTAAGTGTGGGTCCTAATCCAGTATGACAGGTGTCCTCATCAAAAGGGGAAATCTGGACACAGAAACAGACACACACAGAAGAAAGAAGATGTGAAGACACGGAAATCACCATGTGAAGATGGAGGCAGAGGTCGGAGTGATGTATCTACAAGCCCAGGAACACCAAAGATCTCCAGCAACCCCCGAAGCTGAGAGAGAGGCCTGAAGAGATTCTCCCTCAGGACCAGCCTTGCTGACACCTTGATCTTGGACTTCTAGCCTCTAGAACTGTGAGACAATAAATGTCTGTTGTTTAAGTCCCCCAGTTTGTGGTACTTTGTCCCGGTGGTACTTTTGTACCCAGGTGGGTTGGGTACAACCCATCACCAAATTTCCTCTCCACCCATACCCACTTCTCCTTCTCAGATGCTTTAAAGGCAACAGTAAGGGGGAGGAGACATCCCAAGTGGAAGGCCATCCTGGGCCAGGGCCTATGCTGGGGTGGGGATGGGTGCCATGGTGGTCCCAGGAGCCCTCTGGAAGGAACAGGCAGAGGAACTGGAAGCATTCAGTTGTTTCAGTGATGGGGAGACAGGCTTGGACGGGCCTTTCCTTGTGGAGTGCGGTCCTCTCCACTGCAGAGGCCAGGCCGAGCCTTACTAACTTTTCCCTGAGCCTTTGCACTCATTCCAGACAGGTGGCCGGGATGTATGAATACATAATTATAACACAAGTATACAAATTCAACAAAGATGCTTCCTCTTCCTTCTCCATTCCAATCTCTAGACAAACCCTAATCAGTTTCAGTTGGCAGGGATGTCACTTCACCCTTTTTTGTGACTCTTGTCTTTCCTCTTCTACTGTTTTGATTTGAGCTTTACTACACTTTTCTTTCAAATACTCCCAGGTGCCTATATACCTTGTCCTGCCCTTGAGATGGAGCCTGGCCTTGTTGCCTTCCCACCTCACCTTCTGTTCACTCCTCAATGCACTGTATCAGGATACTGACCCCATCTCACCAGTGAACTGAGTGCTAACCATCCCCTAACCTTACACTCCCGTTAGCACAGCTCCAGCTTCAGCTTGTGCTGTTCTCTCTGCAGTGCTTGATTCTGTTGACCACTCCCTTCTTTTTTTTTTTTTTTTTGACTCTGTACATTAGACCACTCCCTTCTTGACAGTCTCCTCCTTTGGCTTCCCGGAGATTGCACACTTCCATGGGTGGCAGACCACTTCTCCTCCCAAGGGTCTGACTGCACTGCGTAAGGCTCCCTTTGTGGGCCCCCCTCCCCTCGCCTGTCCAGGAAATGCCAGGGCTCCTCATTTCCCCTTCCTGCACTGCACGCCCTCCAAGTAGGACCTCATTCATCTCCATGGCATCACCTGCCAGCTGTAGGCCCATGGTTCCAATTCTATATCTCCGTCCTTAAAGACACTAAACATTGTATTTTAAATTGTATGTCGTATATAGAAGAGTATGTAAGATATCTGTAACACTTTGAAGATTTATAAAAATAAGGCACACCCTTATATAACCACCAAACAGTTTTGGAGCTAGAACATTGCCATCATTTTAGATGGTACCTATGTGTCTCTCCCTGATCACATTCCCAAGACTAACATTCGTCCCCTTGTTGTACCTTATAGTTTACCACTATGTATTAATCTGTAAGCTGTATTTTTTAGATACTCCACTTTTATTCAACCAAGTGGCTTCTACTGAACCAAGCTTCCACAGGTAACAATTGTAAATTCTGGGGAAAAATATAAAAAACAATGACCTGAAGGCACCAGAAAGCAACCGAAACAAGCAGATACTGGATGGGGGTTGACACTTGGAAAAGAAAGGAACCGAGTGAGTTTCCCACTTCTTAAAATGGATTTAGGCTAAAAGCAGGCCCCAATCCTCACAGCTAAAATAGGTATACAGACAGCTAAAACCTGAATAGAGCCCCACAGTCTTCCTAGTTTGAAAACTGAAAAACAGAGATTGTGGCAAAAGCTGGCAAGTTAAGTAGGGGAGTTCAAAAGGAGAGAACGAGAGATGAGGAGCCCCCAAATCTGCATATATATCCTGTCCAAACCTCTGATTGACCACTGAGTTATGTAGGTATGGGGTAGACTCCAAGAAGCCCAGCTGAGGCTAAAAGAACAAAACTGAAATTTGAGCTGCTTTTTACTAAAAGGGAGACCAAATTTGCAGGAGTTCAGCCAAGTTAATTGCTAAAATAGATAAATCAATATTCTGTGGAAGAGCTGTATCCAGACTCCATATCACGTATTATTCACAATAACCAGAACAGAATCCAAATTACTCAACATATAAACAGGAAAATATGACCAAGAGAAAAAAAAAAAAGCAATGGAAACTGACCTCAAGAGAACCCAGATGTTGGAATTAGCAAAGATATTTAAAGTAGTTGTTATAAGTATGCTTAAGGACATAAAAGAAAATAATGACTATTGGAAAGACAGTAAATTTGAGTGGAGTAATAGAAGCTAGAAAGAAGACCCAAATGGAAATTCTAGAACTGAAAAGTACAATATCTGAAATTTAAAATTCATTGAATGGGCTTAGCTACAGACTGAAGATGACAGAAGAAATAAAGAACCTGAAGACAGATCGATAAAAATTATCCAATCTGAAAAAGATTGAACAATATATATGTATTAGTTTCCTATTACTGCTGTAACAAACTTAGTGGCTTAAAAACAACACAAATGTATTATCTCACAGTTCTGTAGGTCAGAAGCCTGACTCAGGTCTCACTGGGCTGAAAATTGATGTGTCCACAGAGCTGTGTTTCTTTTGGAGGCTCTAGAGGAGAATCCATTGCTGGCCCTTTCCAGCCTCTCGAGGCCACCCACATTGCTCGGCTCCTTCTTCTAAGCCAGCAACATTTCACATCTCTGTGCCTTTCTTCTGTAATCACATGTTCTGCTCTGACTTTTCTATTTTGCCCCCTTTTCTGCTTTCAAGGACCTTTGTGATTTCTTTGAGCCCACTTAGATAATCCACATTAATCTCCCCATCTCGAGGTCCTTATTATTGCATCTGCAAGGTCTCTTTTGCCATGTAAAGTAACACATTCACAGGTTCCAGGTATTAGGACACGAGCATCTTTGGGAGGCTTTTTTCTGCTTACTACAATATACTTTATAGTTTTTCTCCTTTTTGAACTCCTTGTAAAGTGTATTACACTGTCATTTTCTCTCTTTTTTTAAAAAAATAAGTGTATTTATTTATTTTTGGCTGCCTTGGGTCTTTGTTGCTGTGCGGGCTTTCTCTAGTTGTGTCGAGCATGTGCTACTCTTCGTTGCGGTGCACGGGCTTCTCATTGCGGTGGCTTCTCTTGTTGCGGGGCACGGACTGTAAGCACGCAGGCTTCAGTAGTTGTAGCATGTGGGCTCAGTAGTTGTGGCGTACGGGCTTAGTTGCTCTGCGGCACGTGGGATCTTCCTGGACCAGGGCTCGAACCCGTGTCCCCTGCAATGGCAGGCGGATTCTTAACCACTGCTCCACCAGGGAAGTCCCTGTCATTCTCTTTTGTGTACTGCTTGTTTCACTCACCATGATGTTTGTAACTTTCATGTCTGGTAATGTGTGTAGCACTCATTCATTTTTTTGTCATTGCTATATTGTAGTCCATCAAATTTCATATACCACAATTTATTCATCTTTGTTGATGGACATTTAGATCATCTTTTGGCTTTCACAAGCAATACTACTTGTACATATATCTTAATGCATATGTGTACCATTTTCTCTACGTTTTATACCTAAAAGATAAACTGTTGGGTCATAGAGTATCAATCTTCAACTTTAGTAGCTGATGTCAAACTGTTTTTCAAAGTGCCTCAATTTATACACACACACACCCCCCACCCCTGCCACCAGCAGCTTCAATTGCTCCACATCCTACCCAATACTTGGTATTATCAAACTTTAAAAATGTTGCCGGACTTCTCTCGTGGTGCAGTGGCTAAGAATACGCTTGCCAATGCAGGGGACACGTGTTCGAGCCCTGGTCTGGGAAGATCCCACATGCCATGGAGCAACTAAGCCCATGTGCCACAACTACTGAACCTGTGCTCTAGAGCCCACGAGCCACAGCTACTGAGCCCTCGCGCCACAACTACTGAAGCCCACGCGCCTAGAGCCCGTGCTCTGCAATAAGAGAAGCCACCTCACTGAGAAGCACGCACACCGCAACGAAGAGCAGCCCCCACTTGCCGCAACTAGAGAAAGCCCGCACACAGCAATGAAGACCCAACGCAGCCAAAAATAAATAAATAGATAAATTTAAAAAATTTTTTTGCTGATCTGGTGGGTATGTAATCACAGCAACCAGTGTCTAGTTAAGTCAACAGAAAAACTCTAGGTATTTCAACAGAGGGAATTTAATGAGGGAAATTGTTTACAAAAATGTTGATACAGAAGGAAGGGCAAACTAAGAAAGATTGCAAGATTAGTAATTGCAAGAAGCTGACACAGCTCCTAGGGCTGATGCAACAGAAGAGAGGAAGGTTGACACATCCTCCAACACTGGCTGCTCAGAACTGACAGAGGCGCACTTGACATTCTCTGGGAACACAGAAGGGGCTCCTCCTGTGATGCTGTTCCTGCAGTTCTGCAGGGACATTCACTATTTCTGGTATATTCACTGTAGCTTGTGAGAGCACCTCTTTGTAGCCGATGGCTCAATGCCAGTATCCACCTGGTCACCCTGGTCGGAATCCTTGGATGCCCTCCTCTTCCAGTCTCTTCCCCACTCCTCAGCCACCCCCAACCCTGTCTGTTCTACCTTCCAAATTTCTCTAACCTGGGCTCTCTGCACCCTCCTGTCATCGTGGACTGCAGGGACTCCTGACACATCTCTCTACTCCAGCTCCCAGCACTAGGTCTGGCGAAAACTGCCTGCCCACAAAATGTTTCTTTGATGATCTGAAAACAGAAGTGTTGGGGGTAGATGAACCATAAGATCCCCTCCAGCTAGACATTCTGGGATAAAGAGAGAAAGCGGCTTCCCTTTCTAACCTGAGTCAACAGGAGGACAGTGGTGGCCACACTGATGGTGCAGCTGGACCAGTTGTTGAGCTACTAAGATGTTCTCACACCTGCTGGTGAAGAGCCTCCACGAGCCCCTCCAGGGACGCCCTGCAGACCTCCCCAGCACTGAGGGGTTAAGGTGGACCCCAGCCTGGCGAGTGCTTGCGCATTTGAATATCACTCCGGAAGGGTGAGTCTGGGAGGAGAGTTAGTTTCACTGAGTCAAGATCTGTTGGTTTGGGTGAACTCTACTTTGTGACTTTTTAAATTAATTGATTAATTAATTATACAGTAGGTCCTTGGTTATCTATTTTAAATATAGCAGTGTGTCTTTTGTGACTTTTGTTTTAATAGAGGTATAACTGACATTCAATAATATTTTTAGTTTCGGTGTATAACATAGTGATTCAACGTGTGTACACATTGTGAAGTGGTCACTACAATAAGCTTAGTTACCATGTGTCACCTTACAAAGTTAATACAATATTACTGACTATATTCCCCATGCTGTACATTGTATCCCTGTAATTTTATTTTATTAACATCTTTACTGGAGCATAATTGCTTTACAGTGTTGTGTTAGTTTCTGCTGTATAACAAAGTGAATCAGTTATACATATACATATATCCCCATATCCCCTCCCTCGGACCCTCCCTATCCCACCCCTCTAGGTGGTCACAAAGCACCGAGCTGATCTCCCTGTGCTATGCAGCTGCTTCCCACTAGCTAGCTATTTTACATTTTGTAGTGGATATGTGACATTTTGTGCCTTTTAAAGTCTAAATGAAATGAGGTGAAAACCCAGACTCCCTGGGCAAAAGGGAAGCTGTGGGTATTCTCAGAAGGGGCTTGCTATTTAGCCCCTCAAAGAAGGGGCTTGGGCTTAGTTGCTCCATGGCATGTGGGGTCTTCCCGGACCAGGGCTTCCCTGGTGGCTCAGTGGTTGAGAGTCCGCCTGCCGATGCAGGGGACACGGGTCCGTGCCCCGGTCTGGGAAGATCCCACATGCCGCGAGCGGCTGGGCCCATGAGCCATGGCCACTGAGCCTGCACGTCCGGAGCCTGTGCTCCGCAACAGGAGAGGCCACAACAGTGAGAGGCCCGTGTACCGCAAAAAAAAAAAAAAAAAAATGTTTCCTTGCCTTGTTTGTGGCAAGGAAACAGAGCAGAGTCAATTCCCTCCATCTCATCAGTCACCTTGGGGCTTTCAGGAAACAGGTCAGGCCCTGCCTCAGGGCAGGAAGGGGAGGGGAGGAGGGAACAGCTGGCTTGGCAGGGGGTGCTTAGGCCTCTGTGCTTTAGGCCAGTAGGATAGGGCAGGCTGGCAGCCAACTCAGCCTAAGGACAGCAGGGCAGATGCAGCTCTTATGACTACACGTAGTGGAGTGACAGAGTGTATTACCAGCCCTGAGCTCAGGTTTCAGCAAAGGCTTTTAATAGCTCCGGAGGGTTTGCCAAGCTGCCCTGGACTATGTCACTTACTCTGAAGCTACTTGCCCAGGGCCAGGCACACCACAGGGACCCAGCATTTCTGTCCATCCCCACCTTCAGGCATTCAAGTACCCCTCGCCGAGACCGCGGGCACACCAGCCCCTCAGTCTGACCAGGCTGGGCCAACACCCGTCACTGTTTCAGTTGGCTCTGGCTATACCCTATGTCCCCTAAGTTACAACCAGCATCCCTGAATCTGTGCCCAAACCAAAGAGGATCTGCTGTCCTGAAGCCTCAGGAGTATGCGGGCACTTCCTCCACGCAGAGCCCCGTCTTCAGGGGGTGGAGGAGGGAACTGCCCTGAGCCCATGAGGGTCACCCTCTGTCAGGGCCCCCGTGACAGGGTGTGTATTTGTGTAGAGTAGGGAACTCCCTAACGGTTTTTTCTAACAGTGTGAAACTACCTGACCCACAGGGGACTGAAAATGAGATACGCGCAACGTCCCGCACGGAGACTGACCCACAAACTGGAGACCAGAGACCCCTGAACATCCTAGAGCACTCTCCGGGCACTCTAAGGAACTAAAAAGAAAAATACAAGTTTTGAGGTGCACTGGTTTTCTGAGGTTATGTATCATTCCTTATTCTTTCATTTATTAATTCATTTAACAAACAAATTTCCAAGCTCCTTTCATGTGCCATAGCTGTTCCAGTAACCTACTGCTGTGTAACCATCCACCCAAGACTTAATGACAAAGGCCTTTCTGCGGATGATTCAAATCTACAAGTGAAATAAGAAAAGATGGCTGATTTGACTACATAAAAATTTAAAAACTTCTGTGTGGCAATAGATTCAAAAGTCAAATGACAGGCATTTAGGAAAAAAATATGCAACTCACATCACAGAAAAAGAACTAATCTCTCAAATAATTAAAGAGTTCTAAGAA